>NC_091259.1:43144469-43447500 GCF_042477335.2 Ovis canadensis | reverse complement strand
ACGGATGTGGGGCACAACAACAGCCTCTCTTACAGAACCTGATACAACGCACAGCCTATGTGCGTGTGTGTGAAGCTGCTTCAGTCATGTCCGACTCTGTGCGACCCTATGGACAGTAGCCCTCCAGGCTCCTCTGTCCACGAGGATTCTCCAGGCAAGAATACTGGAGTGGATTGCCATGCCCTCTCCTAGGGGATCTTCCCGACCCAGAGATTGAACTCATGTCTCCTGCACTGGCAGGCAGGTTCTTTACCACTAGCACCACCTGGGAAGCCCACAGTCAGAGCTAAAACCCCCCTCCCTGCACTCCTCCCCGGCATAAGCCCAGCCCCCTCTTCCACCCTCAAGAGTGTCAACTTCCAAGAGGTGCTCATCTTCTCATCATACATCTGCCAACCCTCAGCTTAGGTGGCTGAGTCCTCTACCTAAACTGACAAAGACAGCAGTGAACCGGGTCTCTAAGGCACAGTGCCTCCAGGAGGGCTGAATGTGACAATTCCCTCAAGCCCCAGCCGAGGCAAAGTCTCGGGCCTCCAGCCAGCCCCATCCGCCAAGCCCAGCCCCATCCGCCGCCCTCCATTCAGCCCTGAGCCCTCTCACTCCCATGCAGCAGCACTCAGAGCACACCTGGGGAGACTACCCGCCTTCGAATCCACCTGCTCCCAGCCTGCCAGGAGGGAAACTGAAACGCGAGCAAGGAGCTCCGCCCTCGGCTCTTCCCCACCTGGACCTCCTCCTTCCCCGGCGAGCGGAGGGAACCGGGAGAGGCGGGTCAGGTGACCTCCCGGCGCACACTTTTGCCTCCGCCCACAGTCCTACGGAGCCGGGGCCGGAAAACACACCCCAGGGCACTTGTTGAGCGGGGCGGAGGTGTGCACGCACTGAGGTGGGGCAGGGCGGCGCTTCACCCGACGCTTCAGACGGCCGGCTGCGGGCTCGGGTCGCAGGCACCTGGGCCTGGAAGCTCCCTGAGGCAGGGGGTGGGGAATGAGGTTGTTCAGAGAAGGCAAAGGAGGAGAGGTACGGGCCGGTTCCAAAGTAGATAAAAAAACAAGAGTTGCTCCCTTTGTGCCCTCCGGGGGGAAGGTGGCGGCTGTCCCACAAATGGGGAGAAAGGGAAGCCCTTTCGCGGGAGTGCCGGTCACTGGGGGAAGGCCAGCATCCTTCTCAGGAAACAGGCTGCAATACCCTGGGCTTCAACCTTGATGGCCAGCGCCAAATAGGCGGGGGCGGGGGAACCTGCAGCCCACCAATCTCATTTCCAGATTCCCTCCCTCCAGCCTAGACGCGTTAATAATTAACTTGCCTACCCGGGAGCTCGCCGGCGTTGCCAGAAAAGATGAGTAATGGCCCTGGAGTCCCGGCCCCGTGCCCGCGGGCTTCTGGGCTCGGGGCTGGGACGGGCCCTGGAACAAAGCCTCCGCATTCCTCCGGGAAGGTGTGTCTGAAACTAGACCTGTCAACGGCGGCGAGAGGCTGACCTCTCGCCTCGTCCTAAGCCGGCTCTCGGAGGGAAGGCGTGGGGGCGGAGTGGGTGGCCGGGTAGCTTTTGCCCACCTCCCCTCCCCCGCACCCCGAACGACCGGTGCCCCCAGCCACAGCCGATCTCGGGAAGCCGCGCTGTCTGCTGAGAGATAATCCTGTTACCATGAATGCAGGCTGTACTTGGAGACCAATTCTCAAAACAACAAGGCTGCTCCTCGGCGCCCTTCCCGATGAGTAACCCAAAGCCGGTCGCCGGCTCAATGAATTCTCTCCTTGAAACTCCGGCGGCGAGCTGCGGCTCCCACGCGGATGGCCGGCCGGGGACCCACCGGCTCCCGTCACGCCAGCGCCCAGACACAAAGCACCCCTAAAAGCAGCCTGCGCACCCTGCGCCCTGCCCGCCCCGAAACGGCCCGCAGCCCCCCGAAAGTTCCGGCGCGCGCGCGGACACACCTGCAGGCCCCCCGCGGCGGCCCCCGCCAGCCCCCAAGGGCGGCGGGGCACGCGTCCCCGGCCGGGCAGCGCCGCGGCTCCATGAGCCCGGTCCGCGAGCCGGGGCCGGTCACTGGTCAGCGGCGCTGAGCGGCAGAGCGCGCTGGGCCCTCAGCGCGCCCGCGGCGCATCTCGCGCCCTCCTGGTCCTCTGCCGGCTTTCCCTGAGAGCCCACACCCACTTGACATCAGCGCCGATCAAAGCACGTGGCGCAGCGCCAGACAGCAGACCCCGGAGGTCCAGAGCGCGCCCCGGGGTGCCACCGCTCGGCCAGCACCGCGCGTCAGAGCGCGGCACATTCCTCTCCTTGCAGAGGATGCTGCAAGCGGGAGTGGGCTGGGAGGCGGAGGAGGGGGAGGGAAACCGGCGGAGGGGGCAGGACCTGCCGCCGACCAGCAGCGCTGCTCTGGCGCCCAGCCAGCCACCAGCAGACCTTACAGCCGCTGCTGCAAGCGCCCATCGACTGTGAAGACCGGGTCGCAGGTGACCTGGGTTGCTGTCCTTTCCCCGCCAAGGAGAGTCCTGACCTTGAATTCTCTTCCCCAGAATGACTCAAGGAGGCTCCTCTCTAATCACCTCTACTAAATTGCCGGGTTGATTCTGCCAGGCCAGGAATGAATGCTTGGTTGGATGTGGTTGCTGACCCCTCCACCCAGGAGGCCGCTATGGCGCACCCAGGGATGCAGACCATACCCTCCAGCTTGTCGCCACACCAGCAGCCTCAACTGGGTCTCCTTTCCCTCTCACTTCTCCCAATGCCCTTGGCCATAAGGAACAGCTCTCCTGGTTCTGCAGGCAATCAGAGACAGCACCACCCAGCAGCCCACACACATTTCTAATTCACTAATTAGCATCCATCCAAATAGTCAAACATTCAAGCATTTATTAAGGCTTAGTATATGCCAGGAGCAACAGAAGATAAACAATATTCCTACACTCATAGAGTCCTACACTCATAAAGCAGATAGTCTAGTCCAGGAGAGAGAGATTAAAAACAAAGCAAGGTAATTATAACTGTGACAGGGTATTAAAGGTAAGAGGTGCTATAAGATTGCACACAGGGACCCTAAACTATCTTAGCAGTCAGGAAAGGCTTCCCTGAAGAAGTGACATTTGAATTGCTGAGGCATGAACGCAAGTTATCCAGGGGAGGGGAAGTTCAGGCAAAAACCCTGGTTATTCAAGTGTAGACCAGCTCCCATTGACAGGTGGGGAGAGTCAAGCAGAGGTGAACTGCCATATCCAAGACACCTAGGCCTTTGTTCAGGAGGGGCAAGAGGCAGCTCACAGGCCCTAGAGGAGAGCCTGGCCCACCGTCCAAAGAGGCCCGTTGTCTGCTTTCTCATCTCCCCGGAGCTAGGCTGGTCCACGCCATCACTGAGCTCTGAACAGGTAGTTGGGAACCAACTCCATCATCAATTTACTGTATGGCTCTGCCTCTAAAGAAATGCCTTCCACTCTCTGGTTTCAGTTTCTTTATCTCAAATGAGGGCTTAGATTAGAACAGCATTTCTACATTTTTTTTTAAGCCTGTACTCCTTTTTGGATAAACATACAAATGTCATTCCTATTCTGTAGTGTCTATGATGACATCAAATCATTTTCCAAATTAAAAAATTATCATTGAATGTGCTTTTAAGCTCTACATGCCCTTTAAGTATTCACCACTGAAAGATCTCTGCTGTAGATAACTTGGAAGCAGGAGTAAAGAAATGGTCTCCAAGCTCACCCTTTTCCTGTCATCTGTCCCCATTCCTTCAACATGAACCTGGCCTCAAGCATTTATCATCTCTAGACTCATTTCTTTTATTCTTTCCAGGATAAATTGGCCAGGCAATGAACAGAAGCCATGGGTCATCCAAAAGGCATGCTGTGAAAGACTCTTTTGAATAATAATTTTCAGTGATGCTGGGAAATAGACAATTTGAAAGAAACACATAATGTTCCTGGGGACAAATTAGCTATATGATTTTAAAGCCGTAAAAGTATACATATCCTTTGAAACATCAATTCCCCATCTTAAGAATTTATCCTCAAGACATAATTATAAATGAACACAGATTTATAACAGCAAATGATTGGTTAATAAGCTGTGGTATATCTTTGTAATTGAATATATGCAACTTTAAAACTGATATACAGAATATTTACTATTGAATAAAATGAGATGATGATTACAAGGTAAATGATCCCAGTTGTGTGTGCGTGCATGCATGCGTGTGTGTGTGTGTGTATGTGTGTGTGTAGGTTTGAGGGGGGTGGTAAGTACCTATGGTCGAATGGTACTATGCTCATTTTTCTTACTGGATGATTCAAACCCACCTCTTAGACCAAAATGTGATGGCTCTATCGCATGTCAGCCTCACAAGTAAATCTACTAACCCATATGAAAGTTAAAGAAACTTAATATTAGAACAGAATAAATCTTACAGGCAGGTAAGAATACATTTCAATTCTCTACTGCCATCCACTTATCATCAAGGATTTGATAGTAATCTTAAAGGTAGAATGGTTTTTCCCCCAGACTTTTCATATAGATTTTTCTGTTGTTCTTTCTTTGATTCTAGTTCAATGGTTTCCCAACTTTAGAGTGCATAAAAATTACTGTCCACGTGGCTTAGGGTAACCACTTCATGAGATTTTTTTTTTTCCCCTTAAATGAGAAGTTAAGAACCCAAGCACTGTATTAGAGTTCAGAGGAAAAAACTACCAGAAGTATATTTACCAGGACTTCCCTAGCAGTCCAGTGGCTAAGACTTGGTGCTCCCAATGCAGGGAGCCCAGGTTCAACCCCTGGTCAGGGAGCTAGATCCTGCATGCCACAACTACAGATCCTGTGCGCCACAACTAAGACCCAGCACAGCCAAATAAAGAAACAAACAAAAAAAAAGGGCAATTACCAAAATGTTAACAATACTGGAATTAGAGCTTTTATCTCGTTCCTTGGGATTTTCTGTGTTTTCCAAGTGGTCTGACAATAAAGATATATTACCGAGAAAATCAGAAAATAAAGTACTGCTTAAAAATAAAGGGATTAAAAATCCTCCAAAAGATAAAAAGAAACTATGCCTTGACTTTACAAGGGGTGTCTCTGACCAGGCTTTTCATATTCCTTCTCCCTGCAAGCTCTGATACTGCCCCAGTTGGTGCCCCAGCACCCAAGGACAGACAGTGCATCGTCGCTAGGATACCATGCAGGAAAAACTGGCAAGAAAATTATTTTTACATTTACCTCCTGGGCTGTGCTTATAATAATGCTTAAAGCTTAGATTAAAGGGTCCAAAATGAAGCAGCCACAACCATTCGCTAATGGATCTCCTACCCCTAAAACTCACTACCAAATATTCTAGGTTCTCAATAAGCTGAGAACATATAAAGCATATACCCTTGGTCCTGAGGACCAAAAACTCTTCAGCCTGCTTTTTCCATATCTGATGGTGCCACAGGCCATAAATCAGACCAAGCTGAGCCAGTAACTAGATGAACGATCTGTGCCTCAGTTTCCTTGCTGTTAAACAGCCTAATAAAGGCTCTACTTTTCTTTAAAGGGATGAACATCCCTGGTGGCTCAGACGGTAAAGAACCTGCCTGCAACGCAGGAGGAAACCCAAGTTCAATCCCTGGGTCGGGAAGACCGCCTAGAGAAGGGAATGGTTACCCACTCCAGTATTCTTGCCTGGAAAATTCCATGGACAGAGGAGCCTGGTGGGCTATAGTCCATGGGGTTGCAAAGAGCTGGACATGACTGAGCAACTAACACTTTTATGTTTTCTTTATAAAAGTATTAGGACAAAGTGAACAAAGTGAGTTGTACCTCAATATAGCACATTATTGTTTAATGAAGGTATGTCTAGAACTTTGGGGAGGAGAAGGAGCTGCTTAGTTGTTAGTTCTTTGGCACAAGGGTGGTAAACTGCAATTTTCCTCATATTTCAAGCTTTCTGAGAACACAGAGTGCTCACAAACCAGATGAGGGAGGTGAGGTGGGAAATACAGCTGTGTTGACTTTATCCTGTGGTGTAACTCAGGAACTCTTAAGTCATGGACAGAAGGCAGGTGGGATTAAAAATCCAAGCTGGAGGCACAGGTTTCTCAAAACACAATAGCTAGAAACCATCAGGGCAGCATCTAAAGATGAAGGATGCTTGTATTATTTGGCCACTTTAATTCAATAATCATTAAGTCCCCTACCAGGCACAGTAACCAAGTGCATTCTCTGCTCAAAATGAAGCGCATGACTTCCCAGCCAGCCAGAGCTGCCATTAGGTTACATTTTAAGTCCACCTAGAGTCTAATAAAGCTAATTTTACTGTTATGGCATCTATTACAACATGTGACCTTGTTTAGAGAGGAAACAGAGAGGAGGGAAGCACAGACCGCCGGATCTAGGGGTTTTGGTATGTCCAGAATTGTTTTTGGAAAGGAGGTAATAAGAACAAACTTGATTTTTGAAAGTAATTTTAATGGTATCAAATGTATGAGAAGGTCTGCTCTTGCACAACTACCTAGCACCCTGGAGAACAGACCAGCCTCGACCCCGCCCATGCCCCGCCAACACACACACACAGCCAAGCAACAGCACAGGGACTGAAGTGAGGCTCCCTGTTCCCCTAAGCAGGACACACTGAGCACATGACCAAGGCGGCCAGCTTGGGCCTGGGACTTAGAGCTTGAGAGTCATTAAGAATGGGAGAAAAGCCTACTCGCTCCATGGTCAGTGGCTAAAAACCATGCAAATAAGTTTTGATAAAAATCAAAAATTAATAAATATGTAGCTCTATAATTTTTTTTTAAGTCAAGAACAAAATCAAATCACAAAACACCTAATTAGCTAGAACATATCTACAACTAGTAATCGTCATACATCCATTTCAATCAAAATAACCTCAGCTGACTGTAAAAAAGCACATTCCAGGGGTCCACCCCTAGAGAATCTCATGCCACTCATTCTAGGGTGAGCCCAAGAATCCCATATTAGCAAACAACCCAAGCTGATTTGGCTCTTTGTGGTCTGGAGCCCACACTTTGAAAAATTTGAAGCTACAAGGCCATGAGGACCTAACACACCCATCTCTCCTAACCTCCTAGCAGGCATCACCCTACTGGACTTGAATCAATTCATAATCTAAGCTGAATGAATCCAATTGCTACATCTCCTGAAACCTCAACAAAATTGCAACAAATCTAGGGCATGATGAAAAACACCAGGAAAAAAGAAAATAGGAACCAGCACATAGGAAAGGCTCTAAAACTGTTATCTTTTAAAAAGGATGAGGATAATGAAATCTTGATACTTGCCCAGACTCACTTTGCATTCATACACCAGGTACAAGCCCCATGAATTCACTAGTTTTATCACAGAAACACTGCATGGACTCAGCCAGATATAAGTTAAATTATCTTGGCTTACCCACTTGCCAGCTTGTTGGCCCTAGATAAGTTTTTTCTTCTCTCAGCCATTCTATTTGCTCAACTGTAAAATGGGTTTTAAGGTATCTACCCCCTTAATAATGTTATGAGGAATAAGTAACAGAACTGTGAAAGTGTGTGGAATATAGTAAGTATTAAACAATTATGGCAGTTTCCATTACTTGATCAATAGATAAACATTTATTAGGACCTCTAATGGCAGAAAGTGAAGAGGAACTAAAGAGCTTCTTGAGGAGAGTGAAAGAGGAGAGTAAAAGAGCTGGCTTAAAACTCAACATTCAAAAAACTAAGATCATAGCATCTAGTCCCATCACTTCATAGCAAATAGAAGGGGGAAAAGTGGAAGCAGTGACAGACCTCATTTTCTTGGGTTCCAAAATCACTGTGGATGCTGACTCTAGCCATGAAATTAAAGATGTTTGCTCCTTGGAAGGAAAGCAATGACAAACCTAAATAGCATATTAAAAAGCAGAGACATCACCTTGCCAACAAAGGTCTATATCGTCAAAGCTATGGTTTTTCCAGTAGTCATGTACAGATGTGAGACCTGGACCATAAAAAAGGCTGAGCACCCAACTGATGCTTTCAAATTGTGGTACTGGAGAAGACTCCTGAATGTCCCTTGGACTGCAAGGAGATCAAACCAGTCAACCGTAAAGAAATTAACCCCGAATATTCATTGGAAGGACTGTTGCTGAAGCTCCAATATGTTGGACAACTGATGCAAAAAGACGACTAACTGGAAAAGATCATGATGCTGGGAAAGACTGAAGGCAAAAGGAGAAGAGGGTGGCAGAGGATGAGATGGTTAGATACTGTCACCGACTCAATGGACATGATTTGAGCAAACTCCAGGAGAAAGAGGAGGGCAGAGGAGCCTAGCGAGCTGCAGTTCATGCCAACAACATTTATAATCAGGCACTGTTCACACAGGAGATACAGTAGTGACAAAAGAGACAGAGGGACAAAATACAGATAACAAACAAGTAAATAATATCAGAGACTGATGTCTGCTGCTGCTGCTGCTGCTGCTGCTAAGTCGCATCAGTCATGTCCGACTCTGTGCGACCCCATAGACGGCAGCCCACCAGCCTCCTCTGTCCCTGGGATTCTCCAGGCAAGAAAACTGGAGTGGGTTGCCATTTCCTTCTCCGATGCAGGAAAGTGAAAAGTGAAAGTGAAGTCGCTCAGTTGTGCCCGACAAGAAACAAAGCAGTGACATGACAGAGCGAAATGGTGGTTCAGAGTATGTATCAGGAAAGGCCTCAGATGCAACATTTAAACTAAGATCTGGTAAAGAAACACTTTCAGCAAAGTGGGAGCAAAATAAATGCCTTCCTGCAAAGGAAGGACAGTGAAGCTAGAGCTCAGTGACCAGTAGGATGGATGGTAAAGGAGGAAACTGGGGAGTCAGATAGTGAAGGTTATGGAGGCCATGTAATACGTGGTAGAAGATTATATTCTCTTCCAAATGCAGTAAGAAGACACAGAAGGGTTTAAAAGATTGTGACGGAAGACACATGGTCTAAGTTGCCTTTTAAAAGGACTTCTGTAGCTGCTATTTGGAGAATGAGTGGGGGTCTGGGGACAATAAAACCCTAACATTTCTTTAGTGCTTAACTATGTGCTCAGAACTGTCCTAAGAACATTACATGTATGATCTCTTTTAATCCTCATGAAAACTTTTTCTATGAGAACTATTATCCCAGTTTTACAGATTCCAAACCCAAGCACAGAGAGATTAGGTAATTTGCTCATCACATTAAGTGGAGGATCCGGTATGCGAACCCAGATGGTCTGACTGCAGTGCCTCTCTTATTGAAAAGAGGTAGGGAGAAATAGCAACACTAGCTAAAGAGACTACCACAGGAGAACAGGCAAGAGAGGGTGAAGGCTGACCAAGAATGCAACAGTGAAAATGCTGAGGGGATGCAGCTGTGCAAAATGTCTTGGTAGTAGAGCCAAGGGCACTCTCTGATGGGGTTTATGACAGGGGTGTAGGAAAGAGACAGGCAAAAAAGACTCCCCAGTTTTTGATTTGAGCAACAGAGTGGATGCCAGTGCAGTTTCCTGAGATGATTAAGCCTGGGGAAGGAAAAAAAAAAAAATCAAAGGAAAGGAGGGCATTAAAATCAACTAAGAACTCAGTTTTAGACTTGTTGGTCTGAGGCATCTATTAGATTTCTGAGTGGACAAGTCCTGAAAGCAGTGAGCTGTGGAAGCCTCAGCTTAAAGGGAAGGTCAGAGCTGGAGATATAATCAGAGGGGTTTCATCATCACGTAACTCCTGGCTTTGTGGAAGAGGCGCTGTTCCAGCTACGGACCTCTGGTTGGTTGTAACAAGCCAGGGCAGAGCGGCATCTCACGCTGCTCTGAGGCTGAAAGCACCCTGCACAAGCTGCCCTCTGTGGTCCGGGCAAGTCTGTACCCCAACCCCACCCCGGACCAGCTTCCTGGGAGCCTACTGGGCTGAATTCTCTCAAGATGACCCCCAGCATGCCTGATCCCCAGAAGGCAACACCAAGGCTGGAGGTCCTAGAGGAGAGGTTGGACTCAAGAGCCGTGAAAGGAAGTTTATCAGGCATGCTGCCGGCTTGTGAGAAAAGGACTTCTGCCCCCTCTTCCACTTCAATACTCCTTTTTTCTCAGTCCTCTTATCATCGAAGCCCATCCGGTGCAAGTCTTGGAACTGCTCACAAGGGCCAGAGTGTGATAATAATGAAAGGGTTTCCAAAATAAGCCTCCCACATTCAGGCTTCCCAAATGGCCAGCTGACCTCCCAGCTACACCATTTCCAGAAATACAGCAACCTCATTTGATAAAATACTTTCAGTACTGACACCACCTTGGCTCAGAGGAAGTGGGTATGTGCTGGAAGTCAGGTAGAGGTTGGAAGGTAAAAAAAAAAAAAAAAAGGCAATTTTAAAAGTTCAGCTGAAATGTCAGGAACACGAAGCTGCCCATGTTTACACAGAGCTTTCCAAAACTGAAAGCAGCCTCCAAGCAGCTTTTAAAAAAAATGGCTACATCAACATGTAAAATGAAGTGGCTTTTTAGCTTAACAGAAACAGTGCCAGGCTGTCCGCATTCTCCTGTCTCCTCGGGCTTAATCTCCTAGAATAATTTATACTCTTGTTGGTGCTGATTGTTTTATTTTTCATTCATATTTTATGTCTTTCCCATAAGCTGCTTTGAATCCACTGTGTAATAGGATAAAGCAATAGATGAACAGAAACATAGTTAGGGTTTCCCCACTTCTCTGGAGGCTCAGACAGTAAAGAATCCGCCTGCAATGCAGGAGATCCAGGAGACACGGGTTCAATCTCTGGGTCGAGAGGATCCCTGGAGCAGGAAATACAATGCACTCCAGTATTCTTGCCTGGAATTTCCCGTGGACAAAGGAGCCTAGTGGGCTACAATCCATAGAGTCACAAAGAGTCAGACACGACTGAGGGCACACACATACTTGGATACTAAGCTTTCAGATTTATATAATCAATAAAGGTTGTTTATCATGAATATTAATGGAGGTTGGGGGAACAAATGCCCGAATTAATATGTAAAACACTTAAAAATTTTATCTCTTGTTGAAAAAAGACATGAGTCTGGTCGTAACTGGCACTTACATTTTTTACATTTTCTTGTCCCTAATTGCCTAAACAATAATTTATAGGGAAAATGGGTGAAATCTTATGTCCTTTATATGTACGGATGATTTTGTGGCTCTTACCGTTCAAACTAGGAAGAGGATGCTAGTTCAACAACTGTGCTGCTTCATCTTGCAAATAAGACTTGTCAAAGCCACTGAAGGAAATCAGAATAAGACTCAGTCTAAATCAAAGGACAAACAAGGCTGGAATCTGTGAGTCCTTTTCTGGTGGAGAGAGGTACAGGCATGTCGATGCCCACTGCTATTCTCTTGTGTTCTTATAAATGCAGAAACAAGCTTCAGGATACGAAATAGCCAAGAGCCTGGGAAGACAACTTTGCAGACATAAAAATTATTAGGTTTTCTAAATCACTGACAGGAGCCAAAACCCTTATTGAGACTATTGGGTCAAAGATGGAACCAAAAGCCTCGTCACGTTTACAAGGATCCCCTTAAGTGCCTTCTTCGGGAACATTCTCTAACATAAACCTGAATATAGCAATTATTCAGATCCCTATGTGCAGGCAGCAAATGATTTTAAGGCGGTTCATCCTCAAAGAAGCAAAGGAAAAGCGATACTTTTTTAAATCACCGGAAGTCAATGGAACCAGTATGTTGACACTCGAAAGTACACAGTAATGACAGACGCTTACAAGGCTCACCCTGAGGACTTGCAAGCTTGTGGAAGAACAGACAGATCAAATTATGCCTTGTTGCAACTTGAAATGTTTTATTGTCCTCTTTCTGAAGACTGATACTCCACACAGTACCCAGTAGGTGGCAACACTGAGCCATGAGAATCTCCCATTTGCCAGTCTTAAGGAGTAGACAAAGTTTAATATAATAATAAACCCCAATCTAAAAAAATAGGTCTCTAGTAAAAAAATGACAACAGGTACAAAGTAATTAAAAGCACATGCCTGACAAATCTGGCATCAAACATACCATCACATGTATGTCCCGGCACATTGTCACTTCCCACCTCCACTCTCCCATCACTGGGCAAATCCAATTATTCCCCGAAACAACCAAATTGTGCCTCTTTTCTCTTTCTCCCTTAGTGACTTTTATGAAAATAATATTCAACTTTAATGCGCCTGCAGTTCAGGAGACAGCGTGACAAGACCAATAAACACATTCTCTGTGTGCAAAAGCCAGGACGAATGAGTTCTGAGACTGCCGTGGCCAGCCCCAGGTGTGGGCTTTCTTTCCCCAGCTCAAGAGAGACTGGAATGTAACAGCTGTCAGAGAGCAGCAATGGCCTGTGCCAGAAATACCGTGCTGTGCTGCTCTAATTGCCAAGAGATAAGAACCCATAACTCACACAGGCACTTGTGGCTCGGGCTCAGCACAGCAGGCAGAAAGGAAACAGCATGCACTCAGACTTCCCTGGGTGCCGTCAGACAGCCCTACACACTCTTACCAGCTATGTGACCTTGGCCAAGCCCTCTCCCTCCCCTGAGCCTCAGTTTCCCTCATCTGGGAGGGCAAGCATCAACATGCACCAGGTGCCTACTAGGGATTGGACTTAGAGCAGCGCACAGTGCCCTAGAGGTGTTAGGAGTAATTTCTGAAGGATATGGTGGAGTGAAATGAACTTGGAGACATTCTGAGAGCTACTGGACAAGGTGGTCAAGCTCTCTGGACAAGAGATAGCTTGTGCCTTTGAAAGAACCTTGGTTTTCTGTGAGAGTGCTACAAGAATCACATAAAATCCCAGCCTGCTTCTGCCTTATTCATTTGTTCAGACGAGTATTTACTGAGAGCTCACAGTGTGCCAGGATTATGCCAAACACTGAAGGCAACATGGCCCGGCAACATGGCCACTTAAAATCTAGTGGAGAAGGCAAACTGTCAAAATAAGCTCACGAGTAGATGTAAATGTTCTTCTATGGTAAGTACCACAAAGGAGAGGTCTGTGGCCATCTGTAACGTGGCCACCTGAACTGAGAGAATCAACACAGTCTGAGGGGCTGCCAGCTGATGAGGACTTAAGACAAAGAAGAAACCTAGAGGACACTGTTCATACCCTCAGTGGGCCCAACATACGAAACTCAAAGGAACAAACCAGGAGGCACTCAGCTTCCTCTTAATGACTACAGTATATTTCGTCTCTAACAGTAAAATCCTGAAAACCTACTTTGTTCCAGTTTGGTTTTGACTGTCAGGAAGCACCAAGTCAAATGTAAAGCTCAGCAATAATGAAGACCCTTAACGCATGCATAGTTATATTCTACCCCTCCCCCTTGGTTTGTTTTCTTCTTCTTACTTGTATTTTCCCCAGTCTGGATTTCAAACTCTTATTTGTTTTATCAATGTATCTATCGCTCCTAACCTGCTTGCATACTCAGTCCTGTCTGACTCTTTATGACTCCATGATCTGTACCCTGCCAGTCTCCTCTGTCCATGGAATTTTCCAGACAAGAATAATGGAGTGGGTTGCCATTTCTGACTCCAGGGGATGTTTCCCACCCAGGGATCAAATCCGAATCTCTTGCATTGATTGTCAGGCAGGTTCTTTATTTTACCACTAAGCCACATTGTTCATGAATCCTTGGCGAAAGGTGACAGGACACACATAGAGACATTATTACTCTTTCTAAGGCTAATGGCCTGAGCTGGAAAGAATTAACAGAGTGCCCTTTGTGTCCCCGCCTGGTGTGTTACCCCAGAGGCAGAGAAAGACATGTGGCTTGGTCCACTTTTATACAAGCATTGCATTCCTTGTGGTTTGTGTGATCTAGCACGATGGTGCTTTTTTGCAGAGACATTTTATCACATTATATTTCTGTCCTAACGTGCAGCTTTCCTTTTGCTTATTTTCCTCTGAAACATTCAATGACCTATATTTTCAGTGAGCCTATATTCTGGATGTTCCTGGATATTCCCCTCCCTTAAAAAAAAATTTTTTTTTTACAATTTTCTGTTTAATAAAGGCATTTCATTAAGTGTATAACTGGAATTTTCCTTTTATACCTCTGGAAGACATGATACATACACACAGATTCTTTATCAGATCATGTGTCACGATTTTTGGATCAGAAAGCAGTTACTCTCGTCCTGTGATGAATTAATGTTCACACATTGAAGGCTGAAAACAGGATAGAGATGAGGAGGGAATGTGGGAAAGGCCATTACCATTTTTCAATTTGCAGTTTATCTGCACTTCATTAAAAAAAAACAGGATGTTTTATGAATAAAAACTCTATTTTTTTTTTAAGAAAACGATTTCTCTTCCTGGGAAGATGAAATCTTTGTAAATGAAAATTAGACATAATTCCAAGAACTGCAAATAGTGGTTCTTCTTTGGTCCTGGCCCTTTCGCATGATGAAAACCTGAACTGTTTTCCCCAAAGAAAAAAGACATAAATACAATTTTGGCCAGTTTTAAGGGATTTGAAAACCTCTGAAAGGCCATTATTCATGAACCTCCTAGGCAGCATCTCCTTAAGAATGGAGCAAATACTTGAGGGTACCTGAGATGGCAGTGTGGCAAGAACATTTATAAAAATATAAATGCTATAAAAACAATAGTTACAAATAATGTAGATAAGAGCTATGAAGTTTAATAAAAAGTGAATATAAAACTATATTTTAAAATTCACTTGTTTGATGTTTGTTTTAAGTCAATTTTATGTGTCTACTGCAAAAATGCAGAGGTGAAACAGGAATGCCTGAAATTCGGGATGTCTGAAGTTTAAGAAACGCTGCATAGAGGATTCACAAAAAAAAATGTGGATGTAAAACACTGCAGATACATTCTGAAAGTCGTTAAACATTTGTCCAGACCCACAGAACATACAGTCCCAAGAGTAAGCCCTAATGCAAACTATGGGCTTTTGGTCATAATGATAGTGCAGCTTCATCAACTATAAGAACTGTACCACTCAGGTGGGGAATGCTGATAACGGGGGAGGCTGGTGCATATGTGGGGGTAGGGGGTATGTGGGAAATCTCTGTACCTTCTGCTCAGTTTTGCTGTGAATCTAAAACTGCTCTAAAAAAATAAAGTCTCTTTTAAAAAAGTCATTCTCATAAAGCAGCTCATTCAAAGACACTGGTTCTTCCTTTTGTATCTCCTCATGTTCCCCCAGGCCAGCTGCCTTGGCAACACACACCGCATGTCACTCTTGTCCGTCCTCCCAGCTTTCCTTCTATTACAAGCCAGGGGATTCCAGGTCTGGTGCAAAGATTACGGAGGGTGACAGGCTTCTCTGGCACAGGGGACATGTAGGGGTGAAGGGTATGGATTTCCCTGAGCTGCCTGTGCAGAGGTAACTGACCAGGGTGAGGCGACAAAGACCAGTAGCGTTTCACTGACACCCAGGATCTGATGAGATCCAGCATCGTCACAGGAAGGAAGTCAGAAAGCCAAGAGCTCAGACAATGTGCTGAGCTTGCCAAATCAAAGCCAGGGCCACTGGCGGCGGGACAAGGAGGGTAGGGAAGACATTCAGACAGCTGAGAGGTAGGGCAGTTGTCTCCCCTTCACAATCAGAATCTTAGATCACTGCCCATCTTCCCCTGCTGGACTGTAACTTCCAAGAGAAGGACCACTTGTGTCTTTTCTCAGCTCCCTATCTCCATGCTCCAGCACTGTGCCTGGCACACAGTAGGCACTTTGAAGGAATGGAAAAACAGTGGCTAGCAGGTGCTTTGTGCCAGCAGACACTCAGGAAATGGTTCTGTTAAAGCAAATAAACTGCTTATCATTTTAAAAAGAAGAAAAGAGCAAATGAACCCAGAAAACACAGTGCCTTTGCTTTTTCACTTCCTGTAGGCAAGTCCAAGGTAGCAAACAAAATGGAAGAATAATTGAGACCAAAATTAAAAGCTGGCTGTGGCTCCGCTAGAGCTGGCCTAGTGGGCCAGACACAGGTAAGCTCCTCCACTAACCACTCGTCTCTGAGGTCGTGTCAGTCTACTCCATCCCCAGAAAAGGGAGGGAAAGGAGGGCCGTGGCACCGAGACTCAGGCACCCCTACTCTCTGGATACAGTGTGGTCAGGGAGTGACATGCCTCTCTCGGGCTCAAGCCTAGCACCCGTGTCCAAGAAGTATCTATACTCAGAAGAAGAAGCCTTGGCAGCACTATCAGGCCAAGTGCTCCTCCTGGCTGGGGGGAGTGGGAAGGGAGTCTCCCGAAGTCACAGCTGCCCTTTAGAAACAGGTACCCCCTGGCACAAAGACAGAAATATAGATCAATGGAACAAAATAAAAAGCCCAGAGATAAATTCACACACACATGGACACCTTATCTTTGACAAAGGAGGCAAGAATATACAATGGAGTAAAGACAATCTCTTTAACAAGCGGTGCTGGGAAAACTGGTCAACCACTTGTAAAACAATGAAACTAGAACACTTTCTAACACCGCACACAAAAATAAACTCGAAATGGATTAAAGATCTACATGTAAGACCAGAAACTATAAAACTCCTAGAGGAGAACATAGGCAAAACACTCTCTGACATAAATCACAGCAGGATCCTCTATGATCCACCTCCCAGAATACTGGAAATAAAAGCAAAAATAAACAAATGGGATCTAATTAAAATTAAAAGCTTCTGCACAACAAAGGAAAATATAAGCAAGGTGAAAAGACAGCCTTCTGAATGGGAGAAAATAATAGCAAATGAAGCAACTGACAACTAATCTCAAAAATATACAAGCAACTTCTGCAGCTCAATTCCAGAAAAATAAACGACCCAATCAAAAAATGGGCCAAAGAACTAAATAGACATTTCTCCAAAGAAGACATACGGATGGCTAACAAACACATGAAAAGATGCTCAACATCACTCATTATCAGAGAAATGCAAATCAAAACCACAATGAGGTACCACTTCACACCAGTCAGAATGGCTGCGATCCAAAAATCTGCAAGCAATAAATGCTGGAGAGGGTGTGGAGAAAAGGGAACCCTCCTACACTGTTGGTGGGAATGCAAACTAGTACAGCCACTTTGGAGAACAGTGTGGAGATTCCTTAAAAAATTGCAAATAGAACTACCTTATGACCCAGCAATCCCACTTCTGGGCATACACACTGAGGAAACCAGAATTGAAAGAGACACATGTACCCCAATGTTCATCGCAGCACTGTTTATAATAGCCAGGACATGGAAACAACCTAGATGTCCATCAGCAGATGATTGGATAAGAAAGCGGTGGTACATATACACAATGGAGTATTACTCAGCCGTTAAAAAGAATACATTTGAATCAGTTCTGATGAGATGGATGAAACTGGAGCCGATTATACAGAGCGAAGTAAGCCAGAAAGAAAAACACCAATACAGTATACTAACACATATATATGGAATTTAGAAAGATGGCAATGACGACCCTGTATGCAAGACAGCAAAAAAGACACAGATGTGTATAACGGACTTTTGGACTCAGAGGGAGAGGGAGAGGGTGGGATGATTTGGGAGAATGGCATTGTAACATGTATACTATCATGTAAGAATCAAATCACCAGTCTATGTCCGACGCAGGATACAGCATGCTTGGGGCTGGTGCATGGTGATGACCCAGAGAGATGTTATGGAGAGGGAGGTGGGAGGGGGGTTCATGTTTGGGAACGCATGTACACCCGTGGTGGATTCATGTCAATGTATGGCAAAACCAATACAGTATTGTAAAGTAAAATAAAGTAAAAATAAAAATTTAAAAAAAAAAAAGAAAGAAACAGGTATCCCAAGCTGATGGGACGATTGGGTACCTCTCATCAGAGATACCTTACCTAGCTGGACCCAATGCTGATTACCAAACAAACGCTCTGTCACCTCAGAGCCGGAAGCAGTCTTCAAAACAACAAGCCCAAGGGTAACCCCTTTAAAACAACCCTGCCAACTGACTGTCTAGCTTGGACACCCCCAATGATGAGGGACTCCTACCTCTCCAGGCAACCTGCTCCATCTTTGGGCGCCTCTACGGAAATTCCGGATCTCTATTTTTCTCTAGAATAAAAAGAAAAGGTTTCTGGGGCACTTCTGAACCACATTCCCCAGGGAGAGGGGCAGCACAGGAGAACATGCTTCAACTTTCCCTTATAGCAGCCTGGGGAAACTTTTAATTTAGAACCACTGACTTCCAAAATCTCCAGAACTAGAAGCAATGGCAGTAACAGCTAACGTTTCTAGAACACTTACTACGGGTCAAACGTGCTAAGAGCTTTACAGGCATTATCTCATTTGATGTAACATTTAATGCTCATACTCTCCTTTGTGCAAGATATTATTCATTAACTTTTTTATACATGAGGAAACGAAGCCTTAGAGAGTTAATAAAACTTGCCCAAGGTCACACAGTGAAGAAGTAGGTAAGCTAGGAATGAAACCCAAGGATTTGTATTTGCCTTGTTTTATTTTATTTAGCAGTTAGAACATTTTTTAAAAAAATTGGATCTTATATTGTCAAAACCCAATAAATAAAATAAAGCAGTACTGTGCATGCAGGCCCCTAAGACAATGACACACTTTGATTATAATTAATATACCTTAAATTCCTCTACTAAAAGCACTCTCTCAAAGCGAGTTTTATTGCTTTGTTCACTGTTCTTCCTGGAGCTTATAACTGCCCCTGACACATGAGAGGTACTGAAAAAATATTGTTGACTGAATGAATCCAATGTTCACACAGTATTTACTGTCTTCCAGGCACTGTTCAAAGGCCCTTCCAGGTGTTAATTCAATTAACCTCACAATAGGTTCTATTATCCTCATTTTACAGATAAGGAAGTTGAGGCATAGAGAGGTCAAGTAGGTTTCCCAAGGTCACACAGTTAGCAGTAGCAGAATGCGAATTCAATCTGGGGTCAGACTTTGGGTCCCTTTAACTATATTGAATTATTCTATTCCCTTAGTTTTCAACAGGAGAAAGATCCGAGGCCTACAGAAGTGAGACTATTTGCCACAAAAACTATCGACAGAAGGGGAAACTTCTGGGCTTTTACTATCAACCATTTGTATATGCTGGACATCCTGCCTTTTAATTTCTCATAATCCCACCATGAGATAGACACAAGAACTTTTAGCACTTCCACTTTGTTGATGAAGAAAATGGTCTGAATTCCCAGGAATGATGCCATTTAAGGAAAAATTCGGGGACCAATGCTACTCCAGCTTGGCCACTGCTTGGTAGCTAAATCTGCCTTTCTTAACCTCACTCTGTGAGCGCCTGACTGGGCCTCACACACTGTAATCACCAAACAACATCAAGGGAAGAGAGAGAAGGCAGAGGCCTAGAGAGAGGTCAAAAACGATTAGGAAAAAGGGTAAGCCGTGCTTCCATTGCTATTTCGCTTCATCCCATGTCTACAGTTAAAAAACAAACTGCAGTGTTTACTATAAACTGCTGTCTTCTGGGCTTGGCAGCTCTGCAGTAAAAATCCAATCTGAGCAAAGCAATTTCTCACTTAGGCTTCCTTCTTGCCCTACCTAGAGATGATAGAAGATTTTCTTTTAAAATAATAGATAAGTCGCACTTGCACTTCAGATCAAATTTCATTAAATTCCCACTTCAAAACAAAGCACCAGTGATAATAAACAATACTGCAAACATTCAAGGTCAAGTTAAATGATTCAGAATAACTCTTCTGGATGTTCATCTCAAATATAAAACCCTTCTTTTGAATCTGCAAGGTAAATATCATAAACTTTTTGAACTGGCCCACAAGACTGACTTCAAACCTAAAGCTGCACTGTCAGATGAAATATAATGTAAGCCACATATGCAATTTTAAACTTTCTAGCAGTCACATTAAAAAGGGAAAAAGAGGAGGCTAGGACGGACTGGGAGACTGGGATTGACATATACGCACTACTATGTATAAAACAGATAACTAATGAGCACAGACTCAATAGCACACCGAACTCTACTCAGGGCTCTGCAGTAACCTAAACGGGAAGGAAATCCAAGGAAGAGGGGATATGTGTATGCATATGGCTAATTCACTTTGCTGCACAGCAGAAACTAATACAACATTGTAAAGCAACTATACTCCAATAAAAAAGGGGGGTAAAAAGAAATCGGTACAATTAATTTTAATAATAATAAGTCTTAACTAAATATATAGGAGAAGGCGATGGCACCCCACTCCAGTACTCTTGCCTGGAAAATCCCATGGATGGAGGAGCCTGGTAGGCTGCAGTCCATGGGGTCACGAAGAGTCGGACATGACTGAGCGACTTCACTTTCACTTTCCACTTTCATGCATTGGAGAAGGAAATGGCAACCCACTCCAGTGTTCTTGCCTGGAGAATCCCAGGGACGGGGGAGCCTGGTGGGCTGCCGTCTATGGGGTCACACAGAGTCGGACACAACTGAAGTGACTTAGCAGCAGCAGCAGCAACTAAATATATCCAAAATACTATATCATTTTAAACACATAATCACTATAAAAGTTATTGACATTTCACTTTTTTTTTTTTAAGGATTAAGTCATCTAAACCTGTTATGTATTTCAAACCCATAGTATAACTCCACACTAGGAGTAGTTCTAGTCCTAAATAGCACAATAAAGGACAGAAACGGTGTGGACCTAACAGAAGCAGAAGATATTAATAAGAGGTGGCAAGAATACACAGAACAACTATACAAAAAATATCTTAATGACCTGGATAACCAAGATGGTGTGATCACTAACCTACAGCCAGACATCCTGGAGTGTGAAGTCAAGTGGGCCTTAGGAAGCATCACTATGAACAAGCTAGTGGAGGTGATGGAGTTCCAGCTGAGCTATTTTAAGTCCTAAAAGATGATGCTGTTAAAGTGCTGCACTCAATATGCCAGCAAATTTGGGAAACTTGACAGTGGCCACAGGACTGGAAAAGGACCCAAAGAAGCTAATGCTAAAGAATGTTCAAACTACTGCACAGTTTCACTCATCTCCCTCACTAGCAAAGTAATGCTCAAAATCCTTCAAGCTAGGCTTCAATAGTATGTGAGCCAGGAACTTCCAGATGTACAAGCTAGATTTAGAAAAGGCAGAGGAACTAGAGATTAAATTGCAAACATCCACTGGATCATAGAAAAAGCTAGAGAATTCTAGAAAAACATCTACTTCTGCTTCGTTGACTATACTAAAGCTTTAAATAATGATAATATTATTTTCCACAATAAACTAGAAAATTCTTAAAGATATGGGAATACCAGACCACTTTACCTGCTTCCTTCAAAACTTATAAGCAGGTCAAGAAACAACAGTTAGAACCAGACATGGAACAACAGACTGGTTCCAAATTGGGAAAGGAGTATGCAAGGCTATATATCATCACTCTGCTTATTTAACTTATATGCAGAGTACATTATGTGAAACACAGGGCTGGATGAAGCACAAGCTAGAATCAAGACTGTGGGGAGAGATATCAATAACCTCAGATATGC
Organism: Ovis canadensis; assembly: GCF_042477335.2. Taxonomy (NCBI): domain Eukaryota; kingdom Metazoa; phylum Chordata; class Mammalia; order Artiodactyla; family Bovidae; genus Ovis; species Ovis canadensis. The sequence goes on along the minus strand of NC_091259.1, from coordinate 43,426,054 downwards.
AGATGACACCACCCTTATGGCAGAAAGCAAAGAGGAATTAAAGAGCCTCTTGATGAAGGTGAAAGAGGAGAGTGAAAAAGCTGGCTTAAAACTCAACATTCAAAAAACTAAGATCATGGCATCTGGTCCCATCACTTCATGGCAAATAGATGGGGAAAGAATGGAAACAGTGACAGACTTTATTTACTTGGGCTCCAAAATCACTGCAGATGGCGACTGTAGCCATGAAATTAAAAGACCCTTGCTCCTTGGAAGAAAAACAATGACAAACCTAGACAGCTTATTAAAAAGCAGAGATATTACTTTGTGAACATCGGTCCATATAGTAAAACCTATTTTTTTCCAGTAGTCATTTTCGGATGTGAGAACTGGACAATAAAAAAGGCTGAGGGCCGAAGAATTGATGCCTTTGAACTGTGTTGCTGGAGAAGACTCCTGAGAGTCCCTTGGACTGCAAGGAGATCAAACCAGTCAATCCTAAAGGAAATCAGTCCTGAATATTCATTGGAAGGATTGATGCTGAAGCTGAAGTTTCAATACTTTGGCCACCTGATGCGAAGGGTCAACTCACTGGAAAATCCCCTGATGCTGGGAAAAACTGAAGGCAAGAGGAGAAGGGAGCAAGAGGATGCGATGGTTAGATGGCATCACCAACTCAATGGACATGGAGTTTGAGCAAACTCTGGGAGATGATAAAGGACAGGGAAGCCTGGCAGGCTACATCCATGGGGTCGCAAAGAGTAGGATATGACTGAACAATTGAAGAACAATATTATTGTTATAAGCAGGCACATGTGGCTAGTGGCTACCTTTTTAGGATAGCACAGACCTCAAGCTTTCAACTCTCAATCATAAATGCCTGGCATGGTCTTCCCTCCACAGACAGACTAAAGCTCAGAATCAGAGGCTTTTTAACAGCAAAGAATTTGTTCTCAGGCCAGAGCACAGGTTCTTGTTACTTACCATTAAATCCTATCAAAATCAACTGCAGGCTTAAAAGCTATGTTGCAGTGGTAACTCTGATTCAATCATTAGAGAAAGGGGGATTGTTATAATGAATAAATAGGAGTGATAATCCCTTACTTTTACTGAGCCCACAGAAAAGCACTGTCACTCATCATCTCATAGGTGCCCATGCCGGACAACCCGGGGACTCCCAGAGCCGGAGGGACAGGAAGTCACCCAGGTTAGACAGAGCACCAAGAGAAGCTAAGCCCAGGGCTGGCCTCAGAGTCCTGGTTCTGCCTTGGGTTCCCTAACGGAGCCCCAGATCAGAAGCGCCTGGAGGCACTTATTTAAAACACAGACTTCCAGGCCCTGTCCAGATATCCTGGAGCAGTCTAGGGGAGAGGAGAAAGGCAAAATTCCAGAGTTGGTATTTTAGAAACCTTTCCCAGGCGATTCTGTTGCCTATCTTTGGGTATGACTCTACCAAATCACCTTACAAGTATTAAAATGCCTCTCTTAAAAAACAAACAAAAAAAAAAACCCACCATACTTGAGAAAACAAGGTGTTAGTCTTTACGCAGATTTCTTTTACTGATTAACTGAATTGTTGGAGTTACTCCTTTCACTTGTGCTGAGGTGTGTTACAACAGATAGGTTTATAAGACTTGTTGGATTCATGCTGAGCAAATTGTTGGAGATGTTTTTCTTTGCATTTTCTGATGCAGATAATAATCACAACAGCCAATATTTATTGAACAGTTACTATGTTCCACAAACACACATTATCTCATTTACACCTTAACAACAATCCTGTGAGATTGGTGCTGCTATTATGCCTTACTCAATTTATGGATGAGGAAGCTGAGGCTCAAAAGCGTTAATACTTTTAATCAAGCTTAGTTTCGGTCTGTATAATGCAAAAGCTGCATTATCATTATTCCTCCTAATATGAAAACTCGCTAGGCTTCTTCCCAGCATCTGGTGTGTTCTGACCTTACAAACACTGGGGGACCATTAACAGATTCAGCTCACTTTTACACAGGTGTTGCTCCTCTGTTATCCCACAGCTCACCAAACTTTACTCGACTGTTGTCTGCCTTCTCCAACAACCTGAGAGTTGCTTAAGGATTACACCTCTTTCTGTCATAGGTATCGCTGTATCCTTGAACTTCACAAAGCCCTGCAGTACTTGATGAGTGTAGGATAGATGGATAGATACAAACCTGAAAGGAGAAGAAGAAGATCGAGTACATCGGACTCTATCAGCTGAATAAATAGAAGCTCCATATGGTTTCTAAGCAGGGGGACAGGAAAGAAGTTTTGATGCAAGAGTATCTGGCACTCTCTGGAGGTGAGGGACTGATGAGGATATGGGGAGGGGTATGGAGGAGGGTGGAGTTGGCTTTACATATAGAAGATCTGAAGGGAAGAAGGCTTGGCACTGGAATGCAGCAAAGGTCATATTAAAGGTAGTTTCAAAGGAATCAAGGATCTGGGCCTAGGAAAAGGCTAGACCATGGGCCCAGTACGTATGTGATCAGGAAGAAAAGTCCTACAAAGCCTCTACTTTCTCTCTCTGGCTCAAAGGACATTGCTGCTTCGCGCTATCATTTAGGTCACAGGTATATCTGGTTTGTTTCTGAGGGAACATCCTTAAGGCCCATCCCAGTCTGCTCATGACTGAACCACAGACAAGAACCAGGCGGATCGCCCCCACCCCTGTGGTTTCCTTGGTCTCCTCACTCACAGGGCAGCCAGAGCCTCCACCTTGGGAAGTTGCTCCCTTTCCAGAGTCCGCCTCACGAGGGCAGCAGGCGCCGTCTGTGGTGCCACCCACTCTCGGGGAGCGTCAGCCACTCGCTCCTGCTAGAGACCCAGAGGGAACCAGCACCTACCCAAGCCACAGCCCAGTGGGTCTGAGGCTCCGGCTCCCAGGTTTGCTCCCAAACGGTCGAGCCACTGGCTAACAGCCTGCAGAGGCCTGGACGCCTGCCGGAGTAAAAACCCTAAGACCAGTCCCCCCTCTGCCTCTTGAAGTGTGAAACCCTCCTTCCTTAACTTCATACCACAAGGCAGGATCACACCAACCTGAAAGTGAGGCCGGACAGGAACTATGAAACTGAGCACTGAACATTTTTAAGGCTTAGGAATAACTGAGATTTTTGTTTGTGTGTGTGGACTTTTTAGATGTGTTCAAAGAAATTTCACTTCAAGTATCTCCCAAGAGGTTCACAGCATCAAGATGCACAGAGGGCGCCACAAACCTGCCCACAAAGCCCGACTTCAGTGCCTCATTAGAATGGCAAATCAGGGTATTTGAAGGCAAATCAGGTTGTGAAGTGAAATTTCTGTAGAAAACAGCAGAGAGTACTCATTACTGACAGGTCCCAACTTGCTGCGGGTCTTAATGAGCGTTATTAGACTCGGGCTCTGGCATCACACACCCACCACGCAGAGGAGACCTGGGGGATAGTCCCTCAGCCACCTCTCTGCTCTGTGAGGTATTTTCCTCTCTGCTGATCAAAGTAGAGGAAGAAGGAGTCATTCTCAAGTTAAAAAACCCATCCCAGCTGAGGAATTCAAAGGCCCTTAATCCCTTGGTAAAAGGGCAAAGTGACTGGGTTATCTGGGCTGGAGGTTCCAAAATGCAACTACATCAGCATCAACACGCTTCCCTTGGAGCTTGTAACTAACACAGATGCCAGGGCCCCACAGGACCTGGGGAGCTGTGGCGTTTGTAAACTGCTGTGACCACTGAAGAAGAGATTGTTTTCTCAAGTAGTGGACTGTAAAAACACATCTGAATGTATCGCAGAGCCTCGCCCTCTATTTCCCTCACACCGGGAAGGTGACAGCAGTCATAGCAGCGAGAAAAAGGAGAATAGTAAAAACGCAGCTGCACGAATATATATATATACGGTCCACACACACACAGATGTCCAGGTGAGCTGTGAGGTGGGATGAAGGGGACACACACACACTCCCAAGTGAGCTGTGATGTGGGATGAAGGGGACACACACACACTCCCAAGTGAGCTGTGAGGTGGGATGAAGGGGACACACACACACACACACCCCCAAGGGAGCTGTGAGGTGGGATGAAGGGGACACACACACACACACACACACACACCCCTAGGTGAGCTGTGAGGTGGGATGAAGGGGACACACACACACACGCCCCCAGGTGAGCTGTGAGGTGGGATGAAGGGGACACACACACACACACACACACACCCAAGTGAGCTGTGAGGTGGGATGAAAGGGACACACACACAACCCCCCAGGTGAGCTGTGAGGTGGGATGAAGGGGACACACACACACACACACACACACACCAGTCTCTAGCAAGTTCACAGGAGGTGGAGACAACTGAAAAAAAAACCACATAGGAACCTGAAGCCAGGAGATACACTTTGACGTTAAACATGGATGAAGTGTTTCAGGACTTGATCATGACGTCTAGGTTTCCCACAGCCTCTCTCTTCCTTCCCCACCTCTGCCTCGCTCCACAGCCCCCAGGGATATCCTCGGCACACAGGGAGAAGAGGAGGCCCTGCAGGCGACCGGACACAGATGCCCACACTCTCGCTTCCTCAGCATTGTCTTCAGGGCAGGAATCACTTCCTCAGTATGGCGTTCAAGCCCTTATGACCTGACTTTCTTGTGTGCTTCCCTGCACATGTATCCAACAAGCCAACCCCCGTCATTCCCATACTCTGGATTTCTCACCTCCATGCCTTGCTCATGCTGGTTCCTCCTCTCAGAAAGCCCCCCAAGCCCTCTTCTCTTTCCCTTCTCCTCATCTCTACTCAGCAAGCCTTATCTGTCCATCTGGTTCAGTGTAACCCCCTCACCTCCTTTGTACTCCCCTCCCACTCACCACATTTCAAAGCCATGCCTTCCAACCAAGCCCTGATTCCACCTGTGGGGAGTCTAGGAGACATTTCATGCTTAGTGGCTGAGATTCATTTAAGATTGGCTCACTGTCCAAAAACCAGGAGTTCTCGGATTTCAGTGTGAATAAATTCACCTGGGAAGGCATTAAAAATGCAGGCTGCAGAACCATAATCCCAGGGAGTCTGGTTCCATAAATCTGAATAGGGCCGCAAAGCCTGGATTTTAAACAGATACCGCATTATACACAGAAGACGGTCTACGGAAAACACTTTGAGAAATATTACTGGGTAGTTAACTTACAACAAATCCCCCCAAAATTATACATTCATTTCATTGTCTGACTGCCCACTGGATGCTTGTCCTCAGCAACTAGGGGAGTGAAAAGGAATTAAGGATCAGATCTTGCCCTGAGAGTGTAGCAAAGAGTTAAAAGAGAAACATAAATTACCAAAGAAAACCAAAGCATAAGACAGAAAGTAGCAAATGCCATCAAAGTATGGAGATCATGAGCCACAGAAATTCAGAGGAGAGAAAGCAACCAAACAGAAGACAGAGGGTAAGGGAAGGTGAGCATCCTGAATGATCAGCAAGGCGAGGTTTTGAGAAAGAGATTCTGGTCATTAAAGTCAAACTCTCTAAAAAGTAGGGGGATTTAGGCTGACAACAATGGCCTTTGGACTTGGTGAGTAGGAAGCCAAGCAGATCTTAAAGAGCGGAGGGTGAAAATCAGACGGCAAAGTCCTAGAGTGAGTGAGTGAGTGGAAGCAGAGGAGGACCACGGAAAAGGGAGGGAGAGCAGAGAGCTAAGAATGATTTTCCAAAGGCTGAGAAGGGCTTCCTCTTTTCCTGTAGGCCATGCCTTAGCTTTTGTGAGGTGAGCTATGGAGAACCAGTGGGCATGGCCCTGACTACCAGGGTGAGATCTCAGGTTAAGGCAGAGTAGCCTGCATAGGAATGGAGAAAGAGTTCCTACACCAGTAATGGGAAGAGATGCCCACTCTGGGAAGGTTTCAGGGATCTACTTATTCCTGGTAAAAAGCTTTCCCCTTATGTTCCTAAAGACACAACTCGTGTGTGTTTGGGCTGGGGTGGGTAGGGAGGTGATCCTACCGCCTGTTGTCTGGAGTACAGACGGAATGGCTGGAGTTCAAGCAGCCATCTTGAGCTTTGAGATGAAAGCCATGTACTAGCGATGGCCGAGCAAAGCAGAGCAAGGTTCGAGTTCTTGGGGCCCACAAGACTTTTAGAGACCAGTCTAACTGAGATGACTATCTCCAGACTTTTGGATGAAATATAAATAAACTTCTTTAAGTAAGTCTCTGTTATGTCAGGTATTCTATGATTTGCAACTAAGCATAACCCTAAGACAAATAAGAATAATGATTTTTAACTTAAAAAAATTCATAGACCTCGATTATAACAGTTATCACGTGTGCTTAGCTGGTCAGTCATGTCCGACTCTTTGCCACCCCATGGCCTATAGCCCACCAGGTTCCTCTGTCCATGGGACTTTTCAGGCAAGAATACTGGAGGGGGTTGCCTTTTCTTCCTCCAGGGAATCTTCCTGACCCAAGGATTGAAGCTGCATCTCCTGTGTCCCCTGCATGGCAGGTGGATTCTTTACCCACGGGGCCATCGGGGAAGCCCATAAGAGTTATACCTTTTATTTTTGACTGTAAAAAATACAAAAGGACATAGAGGATCTATGAATTCAGTAAGGTACTTAAATTCAGATATTTTAATTTCACCTTTCATAAGGCATCTATGTACCTTTGAAAAATAATATTTTTAACAAATGACATGGTTTACTAAGCCTGCAGATAATGTTTAGCATCCATTTGAATGTGCTGACCTGCTGCAATAATTCTGAGGTTCCCCTCAAAGAATCTACAGCCCCAGGTTGGGGGTCCACTGTCCTTAAACAAGACAGGGAAGCTTGAAGGCTAAGGATTAAGTTGCCACATGTACAACAGGGGACAAGGAAAGGGCACTCCAGGCAGAGGGGAACAGCTTATGCAGAGGCATGGAGATGATACTATTAGATCCCACTAGATTATACATTCTCATAGACTACTCTTAAACCTTGGTCTTCTTCATAATAACCAACCAAATACCTTGCATTGGTTAAATGACTAAATGCATAGAAGAATATATGAATCAAAGAAAGTTATCAGCAAGTTCTTGTGAGGTCTGGAGTGACTGTAATCTACAAGACACCCTAAAGTTGAAAAAAAAGAAAAAAGAGTAACAGCAATTATATACACCATCCCAACTTAAAAGTTAAATAAGCTAGACCGTATAGTGAGGACCAGGGCTCTTCAGAATGGTAATAAACTAAGACCTTTGGTCACATGACTGAAATACAAGATTTCATTTTATGCTCTACCAATTTTTGCACCAAAATAGACAGAAGAACCTACACCTACAGTTTAGGTCAGAGCTCCTCACTGCTTAACTTTTAACGTTTGACTAAATAGTACTGCATTTAAGGGCTACAACTTCAGCTACCTCCTAAAGACACATTTACCTGGATGATGTTTTTCTAGTTTGTGTTTATTTTACTTTTGTTGTTCAAACAACTGAAAAGTCTATTACCTACTCTGCAGGAAAATGCAAAGCCTATAGAGAGGGCGTTTATGCTTTTCTTTCCCTTCCTCCTCAAGAAACTGGAAAGACAAGAATGTGACAAATCACAAAGGTCCATAAAAGAATAATTTGGCCTTTATCACAATCAGAAGGTTGACTCACTACACATAAGCTTACATAAAGTTCAGAAAGTGACCCCTCAGACCCACAGGAAGTAAACTGAATGAAGGAGACAGAAGGATGTTCAGGGCTTCAGTAGGTAAGAAGCAAACTTAACACAAAGACAAGGGATCTTCACAAGTTAAAAGGGATTTGTAGGGTTTCTGGCCCTATATGTTTTGTTTAACAATAACAAAATAATCATGAAATAAAAACATCACCATAAATGTTCTCTTCTCCAGCACTATCAGAGCACAGAATAAAAAACTAATAATTACAGGATGCTATAGTTACTTGCACTTTCACTTTTCACTTTCATGCACTGGAGAAGGAAATGGCAACCCCACTCCAGTGTTCTTGCCTGGAGAATCCCAGGGACGGGGGAGCCTGGCGGGCTGCCGTCTATGGGGTTGCACAGAATCGGACACAACTGAAGTGACTTAACAGATAGTTACTTGAAAGGTTACAGGAATTCTCCAGATAAATTTCTTAGGAAGAGAATAAAATAGAAACAGCTAATAAGAGAGGTAAATATTAAGTATACACCTTAAAGTTGTCTCATGTTTTATTTCCATATACATACTTTCATTTGAAATTCAGTTTCTGCAAACGTCAGAGTAATTTTTACTTCTCTTATCTATCAGATAGATTTTAATTTCTCAAATATTTCCTAAACAACTGTTATACAAAGCACTATGCTAGGCACCCTAGAGAACATAAAAAAGAATCTAAACTCCTAACAAACCAAGGTGCCTGAACTGCGGCAGGCCAGGAGGAGAGACTTGCTGAACAAATAGATGGAATGAAAGGTTTTTCCCAGAATGCCTTTTTCCTACCCATCCATGTGGCGATATCCTACCTATTCTTTGAGGCCCATGTCAATGTTGCTTCCTAGTGAACCTGTCCAGGGAATGGACTGCCCTCCCATCTGTGTTCCTGTTGCATTCCATACAAATCCATATGAGGATGCTCATCACATCACGGTTTATTTATCTGCCCATCCCCACTGGACTGGGGCATCTTAGGGACCATGATTTACTTATCTTTGATTTCCTGATATCTAGGATAGTGCCTGGCACACAGTAGGCGTTCAGTTAATGTCTGAATTGATTGAATAAGTCAGATGTTTACAGACCAATAGAGAAGACAATGTATACACTTAGGCAAACAGCTACATTCTATCATCATAAAGGAGCAGCTCAGAGGAAAGAGTGTGTGTGTGTGTGTGTGTGCACACGTGCGCCCACACCTGTGCACACTGAGGCTCACTGTGCTCCAGGCACTGTGTGCTAGGCTTAGAGGGAAGAATCATCAAGGACAGTCCAGCAAGTGCAACTCTGAAGGGAGGCACCAATGTCCAGAACAAGTCAGCACCTATAAGTATAGCCAGCCTGCTTCCTAGAGGGTAGAGTCTTGCCCAGCGTCACACAACTAACAGCATAGCGAAGCTTAGACCTCACCTCAGTGCTTCTCCCATCAGCTCATTCTGTGGTGTGCAGGTTCTTGCACTCTCTCTCCCCTCACAGAACCAGGCAACAGCCCTTCAATGACTCCATGATCACAGTGCCCCAGGAGTCAAAGGTAGCTCCTACTGTAATATCGTCTAACTCAGGCCTGTGACAGGGATAAAGGGGCATCCCGCCAGACTTGGATGTCACCGCAGATCTGAAGTCTCTCTGGGAACTCTGCTCCTGGCTGAACAGTAATCCACAATCTGTCTACACAGGGCATCTCACAGCCAGTCTTACTCTGGCACTTCCTGGACCTGGATGAGAGACAGGAAGCAACAAACAGCAAAGCTTTTACCTGAGGTCTCTGGCAGCTACAAGTTCCACAAACACTAGCCAGCCCTGTTAACTCCATCTAAAGCAGTTTAACCAGTCTCTGCCAAAAAGTATGCTGCCCATGAAGAGCAGAAAGATTCAGCAAAAACAGCCCAGAGGGTCCAAACTGAAGTGGCAGGTTAAATGCTACCTTCTTAAGGGGTACCTCTGTGTAATGTGAGGTATTATCACCATGCATGGTTGAAAGTAGCATTAGTCACCTTTGCCAAGGAATAGCTTTGATGTCAGAGATAAAACTGTCAAAAAAGTAACAGGGAGCCCAAAGGTTAGAAGTTGGAGTCTTTCATTCAAGGAGACAAAAAAAAAAAAAGTTTATTGCAAACTAGATTATATAGGATATTCAAGTATGTGTGTCCTTGCTAATTTAAAATTTTAAAAAAAGGTTTAGGTACAAAGATGTTCAACACATTATTACTTGTGCATGCTGAGTCACTTTAGTCATGTTCAGCTCTGTGAGACCTATAAACTGTCCATGGGATTCTCCAGGTAAGAATACTGGAGGTGGTTGCCATTTCCTCCTCCAAGGGATCTTCCCAACACAGGGACTGAACCCTCTTCTCTTAGGTCTCCTGCACTGACAGACAGGTTCTTTACCACCAGCGCCACCTGGGAGGCAATGTACTTGTAGGCATCTTAAAAATGCAAACAACTTTGGTGGCCAAATACACGGGTTTAGGGTCTTCCCAGGTGATCCAGTGGTTAAGAATCCACCTTCCAATGCAGGGGACCAGGGTTCAATCCCTGGTCAGGGAACTGAGATCCCACATGCCACCGGACAACTAAGCAAGTGCACTGCCCGCAGCACAACAAAGACCCAGAGTGCCCCCCAAAAAAGTTAGAGGCTAGGCAAATTATAGTATATTCCTATGGAGAAGGCAATGGCACCCCACTCCAGTGCTCCTGCCTGGAAAATCCCATGGACGGAGGAGCCTGGTGGGCTGCAGTCCATGGGGTTGCTGACGGTCGGACACGACTGAGCGACTTCACTTTCACTTTTCACTTTCACGCATTGGAGAAGGAAATGGCAACCCACTCCAGTGTTCTTGCCTGGAGAATCCCAGGGACGGGGAAGCCTGGTGGGCTGCCGTCTCTGGGGTTGCACAGAGTCGGACACGACTGAAGCGACTTAGCAGCAGCAGCAGCAGCAGCAGCAGCAGCATATGACAGAGGTGATAACCTCTTACGCTGAAGATCCACGGCCTGTTCAAACAGATCCATACAAGCATACTATGCAGCCATTAAAACTCATGTCTCACTTATGATTCCGTTTATATGAAATATCCGGAACAGATAAGTCTGTAGAGACAGAATGCAGACTGGTTGATTGCTAGAGGCTGGAGGAAATGGGGACAAACTGCTTAATGGTAAGGAATTTTACTTCAGAGGATGGAAATATTTTGAAACTAGATAGTACAACATTATGAACATACTAAATACTACTGAATTGCCCACTTTAAAATAGCTAATTTTTTATCACATAAGCTTCACAAAAACAAATTATTTTTAAAAATCATGTCTCAAAGCAAAACATCATGTCATAACATACATTCATGGGATATTTTTAAGCCAAAAGGGAAAAGAAAGGATGTCTGTATATACATGACCCCAATCTGTGGTGTGAGATAATGTGTGTACATGCTTGAGAAAAGAAAGACTGATAGTGTATACATGCAAACAGTCACAAAGAGTGGTTCTCTGGATGGAAAAATAATTAGCGCAATTTCTATTTTTCCCCTCTGTGCTTTTCCTCTGTATTTTCCAGATTTTCTGCAATCAAATATGCATTGTTTCTATAACAATAAAAAGAAATAACTACCCTGCAAGATGTATAGACTTACATATGAAGAGTGTAGACATCAATAAATATTTCTAAATGTCTCCCCAAATCTAGAAGGAACAGTAAGAACTTAAGTGTCATTATCTTGGAGCGGCAGGAACAGGGTAACATTTTCTTATTTGCTAAATCCTTAATCACGCAGCAGAAATAACCAGAGAAAAAAACAGTGAAAAGAAAAAGAATCATGAAGCCTCTTGCCCAGAAAAGAACAAGCAGCGTCCACTGAAGAAAGGACGAGTCAAGGCTGGGGGATGGAGGGAAAGGGATGGGGCCCCCAAACCCCTGCCTGAGCCGAGAAGCTCCCTGTCTTTACACGCAGTGACCTGCCGCCAGGCGCCGGCCTTCCTTTCCTGCTTTCAGCCTGGCTTCCCTTCCACCACTGTCAGATGCCTTTCCAGTCCCTCTCCATCCAGTGAAAACTGATGGAATTACTCATAAGCATGACAACTGGAAAGAACATCCGAAGCCCATCTAGCTTGTGCCAGATTACCTCAGGAAACCGAAGAAAACATGTTTGTAAATGTTTAATAAAATTCAGAGAGCCAAGATAATGTGGCTACACGCTTGGGCTATCTTTTTTTCCAGGCTCAGCACCCTACAAGGGTGATATCTGAGAGAGATGCCAGGCCAGTAGTTAAATCAAGTTTGAAAAACTGGACCCAGTGGGCCCATAAGTAATAACATCAGGGCTGAATACCTGGGGTGGTAACAGACCAAAGTAATGAATCTGAAGAGGTTCAGTGAAACCGCAGCAGCATTGAAACTACCTGGACTAGAAAGGCTCCTGCAACAAAAGGCCCACTCAATTGAAATCTAATCTGTGTTAATTAACGCCCCCAAGAATGAAAATACTTCTTATCAGTGTGCGGTTCCTGGCTCTGGCTCTCCCATAGAACGTGGCTCCTGGGTGGAGGGAAACTTGGAAACCAGAGAGGCCTGAACCTCCACACAGGGCTCACCCAGGCGACACAGCGCAGTTTCAGAGCTAAAACCTACTGCCCGCAAGAGACCAATCGATGACAAGAAGATGAGTGTCCTGGTTCCTGAGCACCCCGTGTCCCAGGCTCATACTCTCCTGCCCAGATCAGGCACGTACACACACCCTCTCCCCCAACTTCCATCCCCCTGAATGGCTCTGCTGACCCACAACCCCTGCTGTAAACTGACTCCTCTGTCCACCTTGGGCCACACATCCTTTCAGTACCCATGGGACCTTCACTCCTGGACGCTGAGTCTTGTTTCCCTTTTGTCCAGAATGCAGCCACTGGCAGCCCCTCTAACCCCACTCCTGCAGCCATCACAGCCTCAAGCCCTAGGAGAAAGCTCGCACAACCACCAAGGAGCACCCAGAGCAGAAGGCATTTGCATCCAGGGCCTGAGCTGAGCAGCAAAGAGGAAAGAGAGGAGAGTCCACTGCAGATCTAGATTCCACACACAAGCCCTCCTTTGCCTGTTTACTGAAATGTTTGCTGAAACCCAGGAGCCAGGCACCAGGAGCAAGATGATCAGCCAGTCCCCGGAGAGGGGGAAGAACAGGAGGAGGCAAGGAGAGGGGAACATGCACACCCCCACTGCAGAAACAAGTGCTGCAGGAGCCCACAAGAAGGGACAGAGCGTCCCTGGACATTCCAGGAAGGTTCCTCGGCCTCCAGGACTAACCCATGTGAAGCCTGATGCAGTCCAGGTGAGCAGTAGGTGCTAACTACAATCAGGCAATCGTAGGGTCAGGAGGAGAAAGCGTTCCCGCAGCCCAGGTGGTACTCTACTCACAGGCCCCAGCTCAGCCACAGGAGAGGTGCTAAATAATAAATAACAACAACTGTGTAACAGCTGCACCCCGAGGCTGAGGCCTCCGATGCTCCAGGGGACTTCACCCCCAACACACAGACGGGGACACTGAGGCTTATAGAGGGCTGCCCAGGCCAGGAAAGGAGCTCTCACTCCAGCCATCTGTCAACTCTCTGAACCCAACCTTGTCCTCAAACTTCGGGTTCCTTGCACCCCGTCAGTCCCACCGCCCAGGTCTCAGTCTGTCCTGCCCAGAACAGACCCAGCCAGCACCCCTCTCTGCACCCCTGTAGGAAGCTTACTGCAGGCTATGCCTTTGTGGGGAGATGGGTCTCAGGCTGGAGAGCCTGACTTTTTGAATCATATTCCTCCCCGCTTCCTGACTACAGCTTTTTCCAAACTCCAAACACAAAGCCATCAAGTTTTAGAAAAATCAGGTCACCCAGCAAAGTTTTTCCTCAGCAAGGTCTCCAAACCACCCACGCCCCAGGCTGGTTTCCGACACTCACCAGGATGCCCGAGGCTCCTCAAGAGATGACAGAATCTCAGAAGCTCAGCCAGACAAGGCTGCAGGGAGGACCCCAGCTCCTTCCACCTCTGATGCCAGGCTCTGCAGCTCATGGGAGGACGAGTCTCAGAGGCAGAAGAGCACCTGCTTCTCACACCTGTCCTGGCCCCTCAAAAGCTCTGACCCTGCCTCGGCTTCCAAGCCAGCAGCCAAAAGTGCCATCCAGGGAGTTTATAGTTACAGCCCTGTAGGCAACCGGAGAAGTGGCCCAGAAAAGAGGCCCTGAGCCCCGCACCCACCCCTGGCGACATCCAAAGGGGGCATCCTAGCTGTTAGCCTCCCCAGGGCAGGATCTGCAGGATACCTGGGGGAGGCGAGAGGACCCTCCACCCCCACCTCTATCCCCACTATCTTTCCCAGAAAGGGCATGTGCTGTTTCAACCTTGGCCCTCAGACCTACCCTGGCATCTTCAAAGCCAGAGCCAAGCTTTTTGCAAAGCCACGAGCGTGGACAGTTATGGCAGCGCCACCGCACCCTCCTGGAAGAGGGTGGTCACAGATTTTTAAAATCAGATGGTCCTGGAAATCAAACTGAGGTTCTGCCATGCATTAGCTATTTAACCTGGGCAAGTCATTCACCTCCCTGAGCCTCAGCTTTCTGACCTGTAAATGGGAGCAGTAGTACCTAACTGTTACCAGGACTGTTGTGAGAGACTATGAGTAAAGCACCAGACACAGGGTCTGGCACATATCTGATAAATATGTCTGTGGTGGGCTCAACCCAATGTAAACTCCAGAAAGCAGGAGGCTGCATGCCTAAGTCAGGCTGACATCACCCCACTCCAGCAGCGGAGCAAACAGGGGAGAGTGGGGCAACTTGTACTCTGTCCTTTTTCCCGAAACGGGAGGCTATGGCAGGAGCAGCAATGCCCCGAGTCCTGACCCTGTGTCCCAGGTGAGGAGGTGCCCCTGTGGCTCTGACACAAACGATGGCTTACACGTAGCAAGGTGCACAGGCCCTAGAGACAGACTGCATGGGTTCAAACCCCATCTTTACCTCTTGCTGGCTGTGTGGTCTTTAGCCTAAGATTTCTCATCGAACTGGACGTGATCATAATAGCCACCTCATGGGGGTGGTGAGGTTGTCTGCATAAAGATCCCTGGAGACAGGTCTGAAATACACTAAGTGCCCAATATCTTTCACTGTTTATTATGTTATTGTCTCCATGTACATACTCACTTCCTAAAACAACTGTAAGGCCTGCAAACTCAAGTTCTCCCTGTGGGAACAGGCACCTCAATACGGCCCTTGAACCTGTTTTCGTACGAATGTCTCATGCACCAGGTCTGCCCAGTGCCCAGGACCAACAAAAAATCAAGTGCCCAAGATGTGGCACTTGGCCGCTGGAGCCATGGGAACAAGGTGGCACCAAGGGTGTTTCTGAGTTAAAGGCAGCCGCTTCCCCTCCAGAAGAACCAAGGGCTAAAGGGACATTCTGGGAGGGGCTAATGAGGAGCAGGGGCAGCCCCTGTGACGCGGGGGCAGTTGCCAAGGCCCCTCTTTGTTTCCACATCCCCACCTGCAGAACAGGCAGCCTCCACTGCCCACCCCAGGGACTATGCATCATGAGAGACAAGGCCTTGTACACGGTCCAGTCCTCTGGGTGACGTTGTCCCCGTGCAGCTGCAGAGCTGGGATGGGGGTGGCAAAAATAGAAAAGCAGAGAGGCAAGCACCTGATCAAGCAGTCGTATTTGGTATTTTCCAGCTTTCAGCATCTTTTATTTTAAGAGGTACGTGCTCCAGTTTGGTTGAGGTATCTTCAGATTCCATGTACCTTGCTTAATTTAGGACATTGTTTTTCTTTCTTGAGGGGTGGGGTAGTCGTTAAATACAGCTTTTCTCAGCCACCCCTGGGTTCTAAGCCCTAAATTTAACTCCAAAGAAACCTGTCTGTCCTACTTCATGATTCCAGCCCGCAGAGAAAAACCATTACCTGCTTCTGAAAATCTGAGAGCTCTGACAATGGAACACCCAGCAAGGTGTGTCCTGGATCGCAGGGTGCTGGGCTGTGGCACCAGAGCTTCATCAGGTGACTGGGCAAAGACGGGGGACAAATGGCCCTGCTTCATGGCCTAAATCTTGATGACCATTCCCCTGGGGGCTGGAGATCTATCTGTACAGCTAGACAGAATGGCCAGGGCACAGCCACAGGTGTCCCATTCGAGCAGGTGTCCCATAAGGCCGGGCACAGGGGCCCACAGAGAAAGGGACAGCCTTGCATCTGATTAGCAGTTGTAACACATTTAGACAAGGGAATCAACTGCCTGTCTCTCTCCTTTCCTTGCTTCCTCTTAAAGTTTTTTTTTCTTATTATATTTACAGTGTTGCATAACCATCACCATTATTTATTCCTGAAACATTTTCATCACCCCAATCAAAATTGTTATAATCTTTTGTTAGTAATAACTTCCCATTACCCCTCCACTAACTCCTGGTAACCTCTCAGCTTTCTGCTTCTGTGTATTTGTATGTATCTATCCTAGGTACCAGAGAAGGCAGTGGCACCCCACTCCAGTACTCTTGCCTGGAAAATCCCATGGACAGAGGAGCCTGGTGGGCTGCAGTCCATGGGGTCGCGAAGAGTTAGACACGACTGAGAGACTTCACTTTCACTTTTCACTTTCACGCATTGGAGAAGGAAATGGCAACCCACTCCAGTATTCTTGCCTGGAGAATCCCAGGGACGGGGGAGCCTGGTGGGCTGCCGTCTATGGGGTCGCACAGAGTCAGACACGACTGAAGTGACTTAGTAGTAGTAGTATCCTGCTGCTGCTGCTGCTGCTAAGTCGCTTCAGTTGTGTCCGACTCCTTGCGACCCCATGGACTGCAGCCCACCAGGCTCCTCTGTCCAAGGGATTTTCCAGGCAAGTAGTATCCTAGGTACCCTGTATAAGTGGAGTCATACAATATTTGTCCATTTCTGTCTGAACAAATGGACAGCAGCATGATGTGTCTGGCAGCACGGTGTCTTCAAGGATCTCCCACATTGTAGCATATATCATTATTTCATTTCTTCTTATGGCTGAAGTATATTCCAGTGTGTGTGTGTGTGTGTGTATGTGTGTGTGTGTGTGTGTGTGTATCACATTTTATTAATCCAGTCATTGGTTTAGACAGATACTTGGGTTACTTCTATCTTTTGGTTACTGTAAATAATGCTGCAATGAACACTAGGGTACGAATATCTATTTAAATCCCTGCTTTCAATTCATATGGGTATATGCTTCCCTGCTGGCTCAGTGGTAAAGAATCCACCTGCCAACACAGGAGATATAGAGGTATCACCAAGTTCACCTATCTTAACCTTGACTTTCTCATCTGTAAAATGGCAACATAATACTATCATCAGCTTCATAAGGTATCTATGGGGAATCAGTGAGACAGCTGACATAAAGCACTGTACAATGCCTGCCTGGCATATATAATGGGTCTCCTAATAAAACAAGTAAGAATGAGGATACACAAGAGGCAAAAGAAAGAGCCTGGAGCTGGACGAGTGAGGACAAAGAGGGAGAGGGCGGAGGCAGCGTGTGTGTGTGTGCATGTGTGTGCACAGCTTTACACAACCACCCCACGCACTCCACAAACATCCATTGAGCGACCACTGGGTCGGGCTCCTTGAGGGAGATAGGAACGAGCCAGGCAGAGTCCACTCTCTGAGCTCATTTCTATGGGCCACGCTGTTAACCACAAGCCCACCAGGGCACCAGAGAGAGAAAGCAGGGCACAGGGACACCCGGAGTCACTAGCCAGGGTGTGACTGTAAAATCAGAAGCTTGAGCTAGGGAGGGCCTGCGATCCAGGACCTCTAACAAAAGGTACCATCTCCTGTGGTAACACACACCACTCAGAATCCAAGAGGAGCCTTTGTTTCAGCTTCCCTAAATTTTCCATTCAGAGATTTTTTTTTAAAACCTCTTCTCTTTTCCAAAGCAAACTCCTCAGAAGGACTTTGTCATCTCAGACACTGGACTCCCTTCTTTATCTCTTGGGTCAGCCCCACCCCTGTTCAGCCATGAGGATTTTATCACAGTGGTGTGCCTGGAGCATCTGCCCACATGGTGATTCCCTTTCCTGCCCAGCCACGTTCCCTGGGTTATTCCACCAGAGGCAGAGTTGTCCCAGCTCGGAGGCTTTACACGGTGGTGAGATGGCCTCCTGGTTCATCTATTGATGGGCAGCACAGTAGGTTACTTTTCAGGGACAGGGAGCCTGGCATCAGGGCCTCCTGGAAAGGTCACCAATGATAAGAGGGCCATTGAAACCCTCCCAGTCTGCACAAAACCACTTATTCCAACCGAAACACCGAGATCATTCCAGGACATGCATGTTCTCGATGTCTTATTTTTTTAAATTCCCAACCTTGTTTTTTAAATCAGCTGTTAAACTTCAGCTCAACAACTCACCAGGTACATTATTAACTGCAAACCCCTCTATGGCTTTGTTAGTTAAAGTTTAGAAAAGAACATTCCTATTAAAATCTAATTTCTCCAGCAACCCCCAGAATAGCCTAGAGCGCATTTCATCAGGGCAGACCTCAGGTAGCACCCCCGCTTCCTCCCCCAGATTTCCCCAGGCTGGCTTCTATTCTCCCATGGCAGAGATAAGGGGAAATCTGGACAATTCAAGCTGACCCTTGGCTGGGTGCCAGAAGTCTGGACAGTGCTGATCAAGGACAAGCACTGGAGATATTGATGCCATGACTCTATCCAGCTGGGGAAGGGGGAGAGAGAAACAGCTCTGCTTAATGCAAGGCAGCCCTCCATGCCCGGGGCCCACCCTCCAGAATCCATACTGTGAACACAAATCCCCTCCTGCCAGGAGAGGAGTGGCCAGCCTGCTATCACCTCTGCTCCGGCTCCCTCCACTAGATCCCCTTCTCCAATGTACAAGTGTTCTCCAAACTAGGCTATTCGGCTGTGACAGGCCAGGAGTCCAGAACGAGATCCAGACAAGCACGTGTCTTGTGCCCTCCAGGTCCCAGTAAACTAGGCATCTGCATTAGACACACAGACTCGCCACTGCCAGCCTGCTGCCTCAGTGCCTCCCCCTCAGCAGTCAATCACAGCATTGGACTCTAGATCATTCTTTGGACCAATTGCGCAGGAAGCGGGGCTCATCTAAATAGGAAGACATTGTTCCCTGTCTAAGACTAACCTAGTCCCAACCTCCCTTGGGGTAAAATGGGGGCTCAGGGCATGCGGGAAAAGGGGAAAGAAGTGATGCAGATAAGGAAGGAGAGAAAGAAAGGGAGGGGGAAAGCGAGGCCAAGACAGAGAACAAGCAGACACAATCCCATTCAGGCCAAGCCAAAATAACCAGTCCAGGGGGAATCTGGTGCAAGCAGAGGAAACAGAACTACTGGGCTCGACCCACAGGAATTCACCTGGATGTCAAAAGACAAGCCACCAAAGTATTGAGTGGTCTGGCAGTCCCACCCTGAGGTGAGCAGGCCTCAGGCACCCCTAACGCTCATCAGCAGACAGATTTGCCTCCTTGTCCTCCTGGACAACCACTGGGGAAACTGTCCCAGACTCAGACCTGGACACAAAGACACACAAACTCAGCACATGTGAGGCTCCATCAGGCCCACTGGGCCACATGGGAAAGGCCAGTCTCTGGTCTCATTCCTGCCCAGCTCACAGGCGAGCCAGAGCCTAGATCAGGCCTCCTCCCACGTCATCTGTGGTCTCAGGGCCTTCCCAGGCAAGCACCCCTCCAGCCCCCACCATGCCCTCTGCTCCCCAGGGCTCCTCTTATGCTGCCGTCCAGCTCTGCTTCTGCCAGGCCATCCGGATTGGGGTGGTTCGCCCTGTGCTGCTTCGGATGAGTGTGACACACTGCCAGAACCACTGCACGCCCACCCATCCTCTGTCAAGGGCCGCTTTGTGTTTCTCCCTAGCAAGGGAAGAAAACTGTTTTTGCAGCTGAGCAACATAGTTTGGAGTTTTCAATTGAGCAATAGAGGCCAAAAGCCACCCGGCACACCCATGCCACCCCCTAGCTACCAATAATGCCCACATGCAGAGGCTGGCATGCTGGACCTGTAAACCCAACAAGGCTCAGAGGAACTTCCAGCGCCCTGCTGACCACCCCCACAGCCCCGCAGACCTCTCAGGAACCTGCTACCGCCTGACAGCCTCTGGAAACGGACTTACCACTGTCTGCAGAATGCCTTCCCTACTCACCATGACAAGAGGTGATTGACATCTAATCGAGAGCCTTCCTCTGTTGCTGTTGTTCACTTGCTCAGTCTATCTGACTATCTGACTCTGCGACCCCATGGACTACAGCACGCCAGGCTTCTCTGTCCCTCACCATCTCCCAGGGTTTCCCCAACTTCACGTCCACTGCATCGTGACGCCATCCAACCATCTCATCCTCTGTCGTCCCCTTCTCCTCCTGCCTTAAATCTTTAAATCTCTTCCCCACCCCTCCAAATATCTACACTTGACTGTACAGACTACTGAGCTGGGAGGGAGACCACTGTGACCCATGATGGAAGTGGGGTTAAAAGATCTTAACAGGCAGATCCTCCTGCCTTAAATGAGTTGGCTCTTCACATCAGGTGGCCAAAGTCTTGCTTCGGCATTAGTCCTTCCAAATGAATATTCAGGGCTGATTTCTTTTAGGATTGACTGGCTTGAACTTCTTGCAGTGCAAGCGACTCTCAAGACTCTCCTCCAGCACCACAGTTCAAAAGCATCTGTTCTTTGGCTCTCAGTCTTCTTTCCTTCCTACTTCAACTTAAGTTCATTTGGGGGTCTCAGTAGAAAAGCAGATGCCTGATGCCCTTTCTGGTGACCTCTGACACACTATGAACCAGCAAGACTGACTGTATGGGCCAGGCAAAGGAAACTCTAGAGGTCTGGGGCAGAGAGGAGAAGGCAGAAGATTCTGGCCCTTTTAATGCAAGTAATTGCCTAGTGCTATCTCATTCCCTCATCTCTTCCCCTCCCCCAACCCCACCCCACCCCACCAAATGTCTGTCACCTGACACAGCACTGAGCTGGGAGGGAGACCCCTGTGACCCATGACGGAGTTGGGGTTAAAAGATCTTAACAGGCTGATCCTCTGGGCCATACACAGCCACAGGAAATCTACAAGGATAAGCTTCAAGACCTAATATTGAGTCCAAAATCTCCCAGCATAGGTAGCACAAGAGGGGAGAGACAAGCAGAGCAGTAATCTTTGATGACCCAGTAATATGATTACATAGTAAAAAGGAAACTATTTTGACTTCAGGCTACATTAATAGAAGTATAGTGTCAAGCAAAAGAAAGATGATAATCCCACTCTCCTCTGAACTGGCCAGACACCAGCTGGCACACAGTTCAATTCTACATACCACAAAACAATAGGCTTGCATTGCTGACATGCACCCCTTCATTAGGGAAAGCCATATCTCCTCATCCTGCTGTGTTATAACAGTCAACCAGCATGCACCACTCCCAGGGGGGCGCCCCTGATCCAAGCAAGGACAACCAGAATCTTCTCTAAGAAGTGATCTATAGACCCTGAAAGAGGGACTCTCTCTCTGACAAGGGAGTTAGCAGAATTGAAAGGAGAGAGAACAAAGCTATCAAAATGCCCTCTGAGCACTGGGGTTACAATGCCTCAGCCAGGTCAGATCTACCCTTGAAGTTTCCAATTATTGGAGCCAGTATATTTCCTTGTCTGTTTAAGCTGGTTTGAGTTGGGCTTCTGTCACTTCCAACCTGATGAGCTGACTAACACACACACTGATGAAGTGGAATATGCCCAGAGAGCCATCAAAGACAGTAGGCTAGTGGAAAATCAGTGTTGTGAGGTGACTGTCCTCCAATTAAAATAAATAAATAAATTGAAAAAAAAAAAAAAAGAACAAGGACGATCTGGAAAAGGGAAAGCTTAGAGCCACATAGGGGCCTCTTCAAATACTGAAAGGAAGAAGACTTGCTCTGCTGGGCCAGAGGGCAGACCCAAAACATCGGTTGAAGTTATGGAAAGTAAAATTGCTAGGAAGTCTGATTAATACAATAAACTGACAAATCTGAACTTGTGTCCTACTTTATTCCTTCAGTCTCACTGAATTAAAGCAGTTCCCTTTATCATTCCAAAGTAGTTTCTTATCTTGAGCAAATTGCAACTTTTAAAAACCTCAACTTCCAATGTGTACAATGGGGATAATAGTGCCTCCCAGACCAGCTTCAGGGTGCTATTTTAGGGGTCAAAGGAGAAAATGTAAATGAAGAGTGCATTACCAGAGGCAGATATCCTAGGACCCACAAATGACCCTTCTAAGAATTTATCCTGAGGACACAATCAGATGTTTGTAAAGACAAGGGTATTTATAGCAGTTATTATTAACAATAAAGAGAAAAATAAGTAACCACCTAGTGTCCAACAATTCAGAATCACTCGTAAAAGCTAGACACTGGACAGCACTGGAAATCACCAATCACTGACAGGGAGAAGGGTCTGCAACAGATTAGTGAAAGCAGGAATGGAAACCATGGGTACAGCGTGATCCCAAGTTCACAAAATTTATAATATTTCTGTAATGAGAAGAGAGGAAGAAAAAATATTAACAATCATTATCCCTCAGGAATTAGAAATATACTTTTCCTTCTCTGGGCATTTCTTTACCTTCCTAATTCTATAATAAACATGTATTTCTGATTTTGTTGTTGTTGTTGAAGTATAGTTGACTTACAATATTGTGTTAGTTTCAGGTATAGATAGGTAAAGTGATTCAGTTAAACATATATATATATTATACATATATTCTTTTTTCTCAATTATTTTCCATTATAGGTTATTATAAAATATTGGATCATTCCCTGTACTATATAGTAAATCCTTGTTTATCTAAATACATATTCTTTTTAAACCCAGGGAAAAGTTATATAAGCTTTAAAGTACTTTACTAACTATAAAGAACTATAGAATAAAGTAAAAGGATTGTCAAACAGGTCTCTCTGCTTCACTTGTCTTTCTTGCTCTAAACATAGCAATCAACGCTTGATTACAGAATATCCTACTCTGTTTTTTAAATAACAGAAGCATCTGAGGATGATGACAAACACACTGGATTCTTATAAAAGACCCAGATCCAAAATTCTGTGTGGCCTTCAGGCAAGTCAGTTTCCTATCCAGGAACATGAGGTGGGTAACGGTAGTGGTTTGTGTGCGCACGTGGATTGAAACATTCACTGAGAGCCTCCAGACGCCAGCCTGTTTCATAATTTTCTTTTTATCTGTGCAGGCACAGGGAATACTTTCCATATCACTGGTTAATATTTTATAGCACCATTTTAAATAGATGAAGGGCAGTTCACTGTATGGCAGTATAGCTAATATGACCAAGGGGTGGTAAGTTTTTTCTTGGTTTGCTTTCTGAACTAGAAAAAGTTATCTCCTCACTAACCCTTTGAGCTTAGGTGTTCCAAGTGTCAGAGTGTGGTGTACACTCAATAAACGTAAGCCATTATTACCACCACAGCTACTGTTACTACCGCCACTCAGGTTCCAGTCAGAAATGCAAGTTCTGTCAACTATCTTAGGCTGTTGAAAATGTTTCTCTGGAAACCAGGGGAAAAAAATGCTGTTATGGCTACATTTTAAAATTGCTTCCTTCTTGTTTTCCAAACACTCTGATGAATGGATAGTAACATACCAAAACACATATGCTGTTACTCAGCAGCTAATTTTCATAAATGCTTGAAAAACTAGAAAACTTCTGGCCAGTAACCATACACTGTGCTATAAACTGGTTTCCCAAAGAGGCATAAACCCAAGGTCTTTAGCAAATCTACAGACCCAGATGGTTCTACCAAAATTTTAAAAAAAAGCAAACTGATAGTCAAAAGAAAGAGGTTTCAACTCTGACTCACTCCTTTGGATCAAAGACCCTCTTGGAACCTCCGTTTTCACAACTATAAAACAGGAATAAGACTGCCTGGGCCATCTGCCCTATAGCTGGTTGGGAGGACTGGGTGACCCCATGTCTAAAGGCACCCCATGACCTAAAAGGCACCAGGGATGTGCAGAGAATATCATGGTCTCCCTCTGATCCCTCCAGACACTTAGCAGGCCCCAATCTGCTCTATTCCGGTCCTCATCAGCCCCTCTGACCCCCTGGGTGGCTGAGGGCTTCAGTCACATGAAGCTGTCAACTGCAAGGTTTAAAACTAGCAACCATCCCCACACAAGGTAAAGAGGAGATGTGGGGGCCAGAATTCTAGTGAAAGGGTCACCAACTTGCAGATTCAGCAGAGGCCACGGCAGGAAGCCCTCCGATCGGCCACCTTTGTGTCAGCCTCAGGCTCGCGGGCGGCAGCATGGAGGCGAAGGGAGAAGTTTCTCTGTGCGCCTCCCCTCGGTGCCCTGCACTGCACCGAATCCTGGGGTAAGAGAACCAGCGTAGGTGTCCATGGTCTCACCACATGGTTCTCAACCCCGGCTGTACATTAAAACCACTGGGGGCTTACAGAGAATAACGCCAGGGACCCAGCCTCAGAAACTCTAATTTGTGTATTTATTTTATAACCAGCTACCATAAGGAATGACACTCCCTTATAGAAAACAATCCCCCCAAAGTCTCATACATTTACTAGTTGGTAAATCACAATGCCACTGTGTAAGGAAATACTCAGTGCAATTCAGTTCAGTCGCTTAGTCATGTCTGACTCTTTGCGACCCCATGGACTGCAGCACACCAGGCTTCCCTGTCCATCACCAAGTCCTGGAGCTTACTCAAACTCACGTCCATTGAGTCGGTGATGCCATCCAGCCATCTCATCCTCTGTCGTCCCCTTCTCCTCCTGCCTTCAACCTTTCCCAGCATCAGGGTCTTTTCTAATGAGTCAGTTCTTCACATCAGGTGGCCAAAGTATTGGAGTTTCAGCTTCAGTATCGATCCTTCCAAAGAATATTCAGGACTGCTCTCCTTTAGGATGGACTGGTTGGATCTCCTTGCAGTCCAAGGGACTCTCAAGAGTCTTCTGCAACGCCACAGTCCAAAAGCATCAAAAGGAAATACTACATAGCCATTAAAACTGGTGAGGTAAATGTTAATTAATGATATAGAATATATCATTAAGTAAAAAATGCAAAATAGTTTATAGCATTATCCCAGTTTTCTTAACACACACACACATATACATAGACTGCTGCTGCTAAGTCGGTTCAGTCATGTCCTACTCTGTGTGACCCCACAGACGGCTGCCCATCAGACACATATAGATAAAAATAGATAGGTTTACAAGGAATTTTTATCCTCTTCCTGTTGCTCAAATGCATTGTCTAAACTTCCACAAGTGAACAATGGATAACTTTAAAGCACAAAAAGTAATTTTTTAAATACTTGGAGTAAAGCTCCAATTTTGCCACCATTAAAGCTTCTAACTAAAACTGTGTCCTTCTCCCACTAGCAAAATATGTCGGGTGGGTCTTCACTCACAGGTGAACACAGCTGCTTGCAGGCCGGCCCACCCCACCTCAGGCAGGGGCTGCTCTGCTACCTGCCCCCTTGGGCCCCGGGGTCTTTCCCACTGGGGGCGGGACACAGGTACTTAGGAAGGACCTGAGGCTGCAACCACAGGGATCTGTTTGGCCAGAGCCCCAAGGCTCAAGGGAAAGCCTCTGGAATTTTGGCAAGGTATTTGGCCTTCTGCAGTGAATGACATCTTGGCCTCCACCACCTAGGCCTTCAGAAATAAGCCCTGGAAATGAGCTACTGAACCGTGGCAAATGGGGAAAATCTGAGCCCAGCCGAAGCCTCTGAACTTCTGATCTGGGGCTTCACTGGCCCACAGAGGAAGGGAGGCTGTTTCCCTGGAGCTTGCCCTGTTTGAAATATTTTTCTTGTTCCACTTCGAATGTTCATCCTATCCTCTTCTTCTCCTCCACCTCCTCTTCCCACCCAAGGGCAGAAAGCAGCCTGGAAAGACTGGCTCAGCCAGAGAAGGGCCAGCATGGCTTGGGCAGGAATGCTGGGAAGAAGGACAGACAGGAATGTGCTGTTCAGCACCGAGGAATTCCCCCAATTTCTGGGAGGCCCCACTGCTCAACTCACCTCTAAGAAAGGAGAGCTGAAGGCTAAAACCCCATCCCTCTGGGCAAGCTCTGGCCAGAAACTTCCTCTATAAGATCTCATTTCTGCAGTGAGAAGCAATGTTTTCATGCTAGTGGAACAACCAGGCCAAAGGGCAAACTGTTTTCTCAGAGTAGCTCAGGTTTTTTTTTCCCTATCATTTTTTTTTTTCTCACATGACATATACTTTCAAAGTCAGACCCAAGGAGTGGATCAGGTCTGTTTTGCTCACTATCATCTGCCTAGCTTAAGTGACATGGCAGACATTTAATAAATAATTGTTGAATTAATGTACACACTCATGCCAAGCTGAGCACCTGGCAAGGTGTGGCCACACACCCTCCCACCCCCTGGACCAGAGTGCACACAGATATCTGTTTCTGTCTTCTGTTGGGACCATCACACACCCATGTCAAAGCAGACCTGACAGCCCCAGTCTACCCCAGCTGGGGACCCCCCACCCCTCCACCACTGCTCTTGCCGGCAGGTAACATTCTAGAGAGACAGGCAGCTCCTCCTCCCTGCCTCCATCACCCCACATTTCACAGCAGGGCTAGGTGTATCACCCTAGAACCTCAAGAGCCTTCAGTGGCTCCCTATCACCCAAAGGATCAGGCAATGCTCCTCAGTCCAGCATCTAAGCCTTCCAACCCACCACCCTCCATGCTTCCCAACCAAGCTCCCACCGACTCCTCACCTCCAAGAAACCTCCACTTCAGCTCAGACCTACCATCTTCACACCATTGCTCAGGCCTCCCACTCTCTCCAAGCCCACTCAGTCCTGCGGCTGCTCCTTTTCAGACTTCCTCCACCTCTTGTTTTCTGTGCTCCTATTTATCCCTCACCACCCCTTGCTGCCTTACAAATAGCTGTGAAAAGCAGAGAAGTGAAAAGCAAAGGAGAAAAGGATAGATATAAGCATCTGAATGCAGAGTTCCAAAGAATAGCAAGAAGAGATAAGAAAGCCTTCTTCAGCGATCAATGCAAAGAAATAGAGGAAAACAACAGAATGGGAAAGACTAGTGATCTCTTCAAGACAATTAGAGATGCCAAGGGAACACTTCATGCAAAGATGGGCTCGATAAAGGACAGAAATAGTATGGACCTAACAGAAGCAGAAGGTATTAAGAAGAGGTGGAAAGAGTACACAGAAGAACTGTACAAAAAAGATCTTCATGACCCAGATAATCATGATGGTGTGATCACTCATCTAGAGCCAGACATCCTGGAATGTGAAGTCAAGTGGGCCTTAGAAATTATCACTACAAACAAAGCTAGTGGAGGGGATGGAATTCCAGTTGAGCTATTTCAAATCCTGTAAGATGATGCTGTGAAAGTGTTGCACTCAATATGCCAGCAAATTTGGAAAACTCAGCAGTGGCCACAGGACTGGAAAAGGTCAGTTTTCATTCCAATCTCAAAGAAAGGCACTGCCAAAGAATGCTCAAACTACTGCACAATTGCACTCATCTCACACACTAGTAAAGTAATGCTCAAAATTCTCCAAGCCAGGCTTCAGCAATACGTGAACTGTGAACTTCCAGATGTTCAAGCTGCTTTTAGAAAAGGCAGAGGAACCAGAGATCAAATTGCCAACATCCACTGGATCATGGAAAAAACAAGAGAGTTCCAGAAAAACATCTATTTCTGCTTTATTGACTATGCCATAGCCTTTGACTGTGTCAATCACAATAAACTGTGGAAAATTCTTCAAGAGATGGGAATACCAGAAACCTATAAGAAACCAGAAACCTCTTAAGAAACCTATATGCAGGTCAGGAAGCAACAGTTAGAACTGGACATGGAAAAACAGACTGGTTCCATATAGGAAAAGGAGTACGTCAAGGCTGTATATTGTCACCCTGCTTATTTAACTTATATGCAGAGCACATCATGAGAAATGCTGTTCTGGAAGAAGCACAAGCTGGAATCAAGATTGCCAGGAGAAATATCAATAACCTCAGATATGCAGATGACACCACCCTTATGGCAGAAAGTGAAGAGGAACTAAAAAGCCTCTTGATGAAAGTGAAAGAGGAGAGTGAAAAAGTTGGCTTAAAGCTCAACAGTCAGAAAACGAAGATCATGGCATCTGGTCCCAACACTTCATGGCAAATAGATGGGGAAACAGTGGAAACAGTGGCAGACTTTATTTTTTTGGACTCCAAAATCACTGCAGATGGTGACTGCAGCCATGAAATTAAGACGCTTACTCCTGGGAAGGAAAGTTATGACCAACCTAGATAGCATATTCAAAAGCAGAGACATTACTTTGCCAACAAAGGTCCATCTAGTCAAGGCTATGGTTTTTCCAGTGGTCATGTATGGATGTGAGAGTTGGACTGTAAAGAAAGCTGAGCACCAAAGAATTGATGCTTTTGAACTGTGGTGTTGGAGAAGACTCTTGAGAGTCCCTTGGACTGCAAGGAGATCCAACCAGTCCATTCTAAAGGAGATCAGTCCTGGGATTTCTTTGGAAGGAATGATGCTAAAGCTGAAACTCCAATACTTTGGCCACCTCATGCGAAGAGTTGACTCATTGGAAAAGAGTCTGATGCTGGGAGGGATTGGGGGCAGGAGGTGAAGGGGACGACAGAGGATGCGATGGACGTGAGTCTGAGTGAACTCCAGGAGTTGGTGATGGACAGGGAGGCCTGGCCTGCTGCAATTCATGGGGTCGCAAAGAGTCGGACACAACTGAGCGACTGAACTGAACTGAACTGAAGGCAAAGCACAAGGGGTCAAGGGCAGATAGACCTGTGGTCAAATCCTAGTTCTGTCAGTTTCTAGCTGGGCAATCTCAGCAAGTTACTCAACTCCTCTGAGCCTTGGTAGCCTTGTCTGCAAAATGAGGGAGAATATTTCCTGGATGAAACAAGGTAACATAATGTGCTAGCGCCCGGTAGACGTAATGCAAAATTTTCCCCTCCCCCTCTGCCACCCCCAACAAAAACACACTGGCTCAGATGTTCTGCATGAAAACCGGTTGGACAGCAGGCACACCTCATCCCCCCCTCACCTCCAATTGGCTCCGGAAGACAGAGGAAACAAAGCCTGAATTTACTCCCACAACCCCCACCCCCACCCCACTAAAGCAGGGAGGTCTCTGGAAGAGGTCTTTGTTAACACAACTTTAGTTTTAAAGCTTCTTTATGGGCCAGATACTGTTTCTGTTTGTAACAGAGAAGGAGAATCAGCCTACAGCTTAATATCACTTAATGGTGATAACAGGCCCTTTGTTTATATCCCTCAATTAAATTCTGAGTAATTAGCCGCCACCTACTCCTGTTGCTTGAGAGAAACAAGCATGGTCCTTATTCACAGAGACCCAGACAGAAAACAGTTATCAAGTAACATAAGACAGAAAGTCACACACAGGGAAAAAAAGCAAACCCAACCTTGACAAGCATTCAAGTCATGGAGAAAAATGGCAAAAGGGTAGCAAGCTGAATGTTGTGCCTATGTTCTTACATTCTTCCTTTTGGATATATGTTATGTATCTGCTGTTTCAGAAAAAAAGAACCTGCAGCCTCATTTTGGGATTGCATGGCTCCATAATTTAGTTATCTGGTTCCCAATTGATAGACAGATTGCTTTCAATCTCCTAGTGTTTCATACAAGGTTGCAATGAATATCCTGGAACATGAACCTCTGCAGTTTTGTCTTCTTATCCTGGAAGGATAGAGCCATAGTATGAACTCTTTGCTGGGTGTCTGTTGTTTTGATTATCTCGTTTAAAAAAAACTATCCTATGTGCATATAGAGGGTTTTAACCTTTGCAAGAACATATAAACATGCACACGTGTACACACGCAAACCTTGGTGTCTTCCTCTGTGCCCTGTTCAGGTCTGCATCATCTCTCACTTAGACCATCCCAGGAGTCCCCTAGCAGGTCTCCCTGCCATTGGCTAAGACTCCCCCCACCCATGGACATCAGAAGGAGACTTGTAAACTGCTGACCAGATTCTGTGCTCCACTGCCTCAAGTCACTCTGCCCCCAGGCCAGTACCTTCAGGGCAAAGCTGAGCTCACCTCCAGCCTGGTCCACAGGGTGGCCTCTCCTCCACATGCCCACAGCCACACCTCCACCCCTCAGCACCTTTCTATAATGCCAAGGTGTGTCTGCATCTACCTGGTGACCCTGCCTTGTAGCCCTACCTTTCTTATCTCTGCCCCACTCAAGTGTTACCTGGGGAGCCTCCCCTGACTTCCCAAGAGTTGAGTACCAATATACCTTCTGTTGTGATTCTAGCAAAGCACTGGCCTGATTACCATGTTCTTGAAGTCCATCCACTCGCACATCCTTCCCCCTTCACCTCCATCCCTGGGCTCCAGGAGGAAAGAGACTATATTCTGTCCATCCTTAGACGCCTGGCTCTGGGACATAGGAGCTCTAGCAAAGGCTGGTTGGTTAAATGAATAAAAACGAGAACAAGTGATCTTTAATTCCTGACAACAATTCTACATGGTTATTCCCATTTTCAATTCAGTTCAGTTCAGTCACTCAGTCATGTCTGACTCTTTGCAACCTCATGAATTGTAGCACGCCAGGCCTCCCTGTTCATTACCAATTCCCGGAGTGTACCCAAACTCATGTCCATCGAGTCGGCGATGCCATCCAGCCATCTCATCCTCTGTGGTCCCCTTCTCCCCCTGCCCCCAATCCCTCCCAGCATCAGGGTCTTTTCCAATGAGTCAACTCTTCGCATGAGGTGGACAAAATATTGGAGCTTCAGCTTTAACATCAGTCCTTCCAATGAACACCCAGGACTGATCTCTTTTAGAATGAACTGGTTGGATCTTCTTGCAGTCCAAGGGGCTCTCAAGAGTCTTCTCCAACACCACAGTTCCCATTTTAGAGATAGGAAAGTGGAGGCCCAACGTGGCTCAAGGTCACAAGATCACATGACAGAACTGGGATAAAGCCCCAGCTCCCCTGACTACTGAGTCCAACAGAGAACTCAGGGGACACAAACCATGCATTGCCATAGCTCCCTGAAACTAAATCTTCCATTCTTTTCTCTTTCTAAGGCCTTTCATCATTTTCATTGTTTTCAGAAAATACTCAGTCTCTGAGAACTTGGCCCTAATAAATTCATCAAGATGGAAAAAAAAATTCATTCTCCCTTTCTTGACCAGAGACTGGTTATGTAGATAATCTCAAATCAGAGCAGTTTTTTTGTCTACAGATGATTCTCATTTGGATATCAAGTGTCCCATTCACGGGCAGGCAAGTCTATCCATAAGCAGGTTGTATGCATGGGGTCTCAGCATGGTGTGAGGCTACCTTGTAAAGTACCCATCTGCCACCACAAGGAGATGCCACATCAACAAGCTTAGTCAGTGGCTGGAAAGCAAGGGGTCCTGCCGGGGACAGCCTGGAGCAAGGCAGGAAGTGCTGGGCATGGCAAGGAACCCATGCTGAAGCCTCCCTGATCCACTGTACCTCTTCCACTCCGGTCACCCCAAAAGAAATCAGTCCAGTGTCGAGCCTAGAAACAGAAAGACTCCAAACAGAAAAACACAGCCTGGGTCCTCGGGGTACGGTGGTTAGGGAATTCCCAAACTCTCCCCTGTGCGCTCTATTCCCCCAGGCCCAGAGCTACCACTCACAGGGTGTTTCCTGGTGGAAGGCAGTACATGCACAAAGGCATGGAGGATAAAGTCAGTGCAGGGAAGAAAACTGTCCTCTGGGGTAGAGTTATGTTTTTCTTTGGCTTGGTATAGGCGGGTAGAGGGGAAAAGACAAGCAAGATAGAGCCAGCTGATGAAGGGTCTTACAGACTTGGGACTTAATCTAAATGAGCAGAAGTGCACCCAGTGCCCAGGTCTTAACACACAGTAGGTTTCCAATACATAAAATTTCCTTTCTCCTGTGCAGAAAGATCAATGGGAACTCAAGTTTTCTAAGCCAAGGAGTGACAAAATCAAATTTGCGTTTTAGAAAGAATGTTGCTCTGTTCATCTTGTAGTCTCAGGTGAAGTCTTGAAGGGTAAATGAAACATTGATGATGATCAGGACATAACATTAAAATGACATAATAACAAATACATTCTGGGGGTGTTTATTATATGCCAGGAATTACCTTTAGCATTTTATATATGTCAAATTCTTTTAATTATCATGGCAAGCCTATGGGTTAGACACTAGTCTTATCCCCATTTTGCAAATGGGGAATCTGAGGCACCAAGTGGGAAATGTTACCACTGGGATTCCAACCCAGCTGGCCTGACTTTATAGCCAGTCCTCCTAAGTCCCAGGCAGCCCCATCTGAAGGCAAGATGAGCTCTTTAGACATAGCACCTGTGATGACACTCCAGCTGGGTTACAGGGACTTCTCCCAGCCACCTCCAGCCCCTCACCCCACACTCCTCTCTCACCATCACCAAGTCAGCCAAATGCAAACCACATCCCAGGCCGAAAACACCATTTTCCCCTAAGAGGCTGGTAATATTAGAGGGGGGAAAAGGAGCTGCGATAAGTTGGCTCTTGGGCAGCAAAGAGAAAATGAAGGAATGAGGAGGAGTGGGCCACCAGATCCCCTAGATTTCAGGGTAGAAAGTGTTCAATTAAAATGTATTCTGCCCCAGCTCAGCAGCAGCGACGCAACAGAGCCCCCATTGTTCCCGTCTAAGCCGCTGCTGCCCACAGCCCAGCACGCAGCAACGGAACAGGCTGTCGTCATGGAGCCGGAATGCGGGGTCCTGGCCCTCAGACAGCACCAGAAACGCCGCTCTGTTTACCCACGTCGCCCCTATTTAAAACCAAAACAAAAAGCCCCACTCCACCCTCGGCCCTTCAGCATCCAAGACCCTGGGGAAGGACAGACGGTGGTAGGAGGACACTCCATATGCCGGCAGTGCGAGGCGTGTCTGCCAGAAGGTTCCTAGTGAGCCGGCCAGGCTGGGAGAAACAAGCCTCCCCCAGGAAGCTCGGAAAGTACCTTTGGGAATATATAAAAATCAGACACAAACAGCTATTGGCGTGGGGCATAAACAGCCCTGCGAGGGCCCCAGGCCCCTTCAAAAAATCCTTATGCCCAAAGAATCTGGAGTGTTTGGCCAAGGGCTCAGAGTCCAGGCATTACTCATGCAGGCCCCCTGCATAAAGAGAAATCCTGCAGGGCAGAGACGGGGCTGTGTGTCCAGCCAGCTCTGGGGCAGAGGCAAGCTGAGGCCGGCCGCCGGCCATGGTTACCGCGTCCAGCCTCCACCCCAATCAGGGAAGGGGTGCTCAGAGGCCGGGGCCGGGAGCCAGGCTCACCCAGTGCGCTGAGCTCAGAAACACGGTATCAAGGGTGACTGGCACAGTCAAGATGCTGACTTACCCCTGCTCTGCTCAACAGAGGTCCCAAGGACAGGTTTAATCAGTAACTCCAGAACAGAGCAAGAAGGAGAGTTTGAGGTGCTCAGAAATCTATTCGTTGATTCTAGGAGAATGTGAAACCTGTGCTACCTAGGCCCCCCAACAAACCCATTTTTAAAACCCATTCTCCTAGGCAGCCCTCTGACCTCAGGTTCATGACCCTTGGCAGGTCATAGGTGTTCCTTCATGCTTTGGCTTACCTTTCCAGCTCCACCTCTCTCATGGTTCCCCCTACACACACACACACACACACACACACGCACACACGCACACACACGCACACACCACACACGCACACACCACACACATGCACACACCACACACACATCACACACGCACACACCACACACGCACACACACCGCACACACACCACACATACACCACACACACCACACACACACACACCACGCACACACGCACACACCACACACACACCACGCACACACCACACACACACCACGCACACACCACACACACACACACACCACACATACACACCACCCCCACCCACTATTCCTGTGAACCTGGAGTTCCTGGACTCTACGTATTATTAGAAGACACTGTCTTACCTTTTGCCTCAAAGCTTTTCTCCCCTTTCTCATCTGGCTGACTCCTCACCCTGAGGACCCCACCCCCGCATCCTGTACTCTACAAACCTCTCCTTGACCTTCCCAGCTGGCTGATCACTCTGAGTAACAAAGCAAGAACTACAAAGAGCCTCCTGGGACACTAGTCAACTTTTTTCTAACTGGGAGGGCTAGGGGATAAAAGGGGTTGGAGAAAACATAACTAACTCCCCATACTTCAGGATTAAAAGCAATGAGGGAAGTCAGAGCCTACAAGATTTCAACTCAACCTAGAAGGAAACTTTCTAACAATGAAGATGTGACAATTACAGGAGGGCCTGCCTTGTTAGGAAGCAAGCTCTCCTGTTAGCCAAAGGAATTCATCAAAAGCAATTTGATCAGCATTACCGCTAAAGGGATCTACGTATGGATGAGTGGATAAACTACATCAGAGACCACATCAGGGTGCCAAGACTTTTCCATAAAGGTCTGAGATTTGGGGGGTGGAGACAGGGAGGAGAGACACTTATGAATGAATGAAAGCCCCTATGAGATAGGTGTTCTCACTAACCCCTTATTACATATGTGGAAACAGAAGCTCAGAAAAGTTGACTCACTTGTCTAAGGTCAAATAGATAGTAAGGGACAATATGAGATTAAAGACCAGTCCTGTCTGAAGGAAACCTAAATATCTATCAACAGATGTGTGGAATAGACGATGTGGTGTATGTATATATACACACGCAACGGAACACTACTCAGCCATATAAAAGAATTAAATAATTTCACTTACAGCAATATGGGTGGACCTAGAGGTTAACATACTAAAATCAAACAGAGAAAGACATACCATATGATATCACTTATATGTGGAATCTAAATTATAATACAATGAACTCACCTATGAAATAGAAACAGACTCACAGACATACAAAAGAAACAGAACAGATAAGACTTGTAGTTGCCAAGGGGGAGAAAGAGTTGGGGAGGAATGGAGTGGGAGCTTGGGATTAGCAGATGCAGACTATTAAATATAGGATAGATAAACAACAAGGTCCTACTGTATAGCACAGGGAACTACATTTAATATCCTGTGATAAATCATAGTGAACAAGAATCCACACACAACTCAATCACTCTGCTGTATACCAGAAACTAACACATTATAAATCAATGATACTTCAATAAGATAAAACTTTTTTAAAAGTCCTATCTGACATCCTCCTAACTCTGTGGTGGCATCTTCTTTGACCAAAAGAAGAGTCTGGGCATCCTACACCAGAAATATCCTGGGTCTACATGTTCCTTAGTCTAGTCTGAGCTTCTCAGTGCAGATGCCTCTGCCCCACTCATAGGTTCACAGGCTAACGTGGAGAGAGAGAAACCTTAGCGTAAACTAAGGTGAAAGGCGGCAGGAAAAGATGCTTGGGTGTAGGTTCCACGAGCACAGACAATTTTGCTTCATTCACGGCTGTGCCCCCCAGCCTTCACAACACTGCAGGCCCACAGCAGCTTCTCACAACATACTTGTTGAATAAATGAATGAAAGCACCAATAAAAGGATGTCACAAAGCCTTAGTGAAAGGGGGTCAGGGGAGACTTCCTAAGAGAATGTCTTAAGGATGCATTAGGAACTGCAACAGCAAAGGCACAGAAGGAAGAAAGTGCTAGAAGCACTATGGTGCGGTTGGGTTGTGTTCAGGCCAAAGTGATCGCTGTGATCGGATAGGATGCAGACCACATAGAGAGAAGCCCCAAGCTGAGAACCCCTTGGAAGACCCTGATCTGAAGGCATGACATAGTATGAGGTCTTTGGGCCCCTGGAGAGAGAACAGGACAACCAGTCGGACCAAGTACACTAGCCTGAGTTCAAGCTGGTTCACGGCAGGGCCCTCAGGAGGCACAGGAGCAAGGCACTGTGCAGGAACCTGCACCAACCACAGGTGTCAGACCATGCCGGGGAGGCAGACGGCCAAAATGAGCCACAAAACACAGTCAGCATGTGAGAGAAGGGCAGCCCAGGAATGCTGCAAAACTGCTTGGGGAGATGGGAGCAGGACCATGTCACACCTTGTACACAATCACCACACCAGGGACCCTGTGACTGGCCAGGAGCAAGGAGGAAGTCAGAGCAGAGAAACCAGAAAAAAAGCCCACCATCTATTTCACTTTCACTTTGAACACGGAACTCGAAGGAAGACGCCTAGGCCCAGGAGTGGAGAAACCTGGCTGGAGCCCCAGTTACCACCAATGACCTGAGTGACCTTGGGCAGGTGATCTTAGCCTGGGGCTCAGCTTCCACACCCATAGCCCCAATCCAACCAGCCCCTAACAGCCAGGCTCCAATCAAGTAGGTAGCAGCTCTGCATAGTACTTTGTAAAGCACCTACTATGTGCTTTTCCTTGTTCCAAAGGGGAGGCAGGAAAAGGACAGGCCCCGACTCTGCCCCCAGGGAAGGTTTCAACCAGGGGCCCAACTAGGCAGGGCAGGAATCCAGGGAGAGCATTCTCGGGACATTCTCCAGCCAGCCTGACTACCCAGCCCAGTCCAGGGAGGGAGAGAGGAAGTGGAGAGCTGTTATACCATCCATCAGATTAATTGCCCCAAATGGGAAATTTACAGCCCTCCTACAGCCTCCTGCGTATCCCATAATCTCCCATGCCCCTAATCTCCTGAGAAAGAATGTGTGCGCTGTAATCTTTCCAGCCCACTGTTCTCAGGGGCAATGCCTTATAAAACCTCAGTTCCTGCCAGTAGTGGTCATTCCCGACCAAAAGCCCTTTAGCTGGGGGCTGGCCAAGGCCTGACTCCACCCACCAGGAGCCAGTGCAGCTGACCTTGGCCTAAGACATGGGTCTCAGCAAGAAGACCTGCCCAACCAGCCCCTTTGGTAAATACAACTCGGCTCTCTCCTCTTTTGCCTTAAGAGGAAAAGCCTGCTGAGAGGCAGAACCAGAAAAAATGGAATCTCTGCCCCATGCCGACTCATGCATGGGGCAAGGTGAAAACCTGGGCGAGGTGTCAGGCGTTGGCTCTAACGTCAGCTCACCCTAAACCTGCAGTAAAGCCTCTTCCCATGTGGGCCTCACCTTCCCCTGAGGAATGAAGGGAATGTATGACAGCCTCCCCCAAATTTCTCACACTGCCCCTCCCTGACCCACGTTCTGTCAAACTGCAGTCAATCTGCTTCCTTCACCCACCAGACAGCTCTGCGCTCTACTGCCAGGGACAGAAGAGTCCTCCAGCTGGGCGCAACACCCCACCCAATAAGGACTCCCTGCCCATCCCAGCATCCACGTCTCTCCCTCATGTCACCTGTGCCCTACACGCACCCTTGACTCCCCCAGGCCTTTGCCACCTTCCCCGCATAATGAAATCTTTGTCTAGGTCCTACTCAAAATGTCACTTCCTCCATGAAGGGTTCCTGGATCCCTCTCTTCTCAATACCTGTCCCAGTCTCTCCTTCTGACTCTTTACTCATGGGCCCTTGAAGGCAGAGGACTCTCCTGCTTATCACTAGTGATGGGAAATTCACTTTGTCACAAAGCATTTCAGAGGACTGTGCACAAACCTGGAGCCAGTTCTCCAAAACACTGGCACCTAACAGGTCCTCTACCACCACTGGGCGGTTTCCTAGTCACACGACGCTCAAGCCCCTTGAAGCTGATTATGCTCCTAGTGGTCAGAGCTGCACCCGTTACCAACCAGAATTTGAACCCTCTCTCCTTGACAAAGCATTTTGTCACTTACTACCTGATGAAAGGCCAACAGGTGAGGGGCTGACATGACCCTCTTTACAGAGAGAACAAATGCACTATCCAAGGTCACACAGCTGTAGGGGGCCGAGCCAAGGCTCAAACCTCGGTCCTCTAATTCCGATTCTAACCCTGTGCTTGCCCCTCCAGCCCTGGAGGTACCTGTAACCCTGGAGTCTGCTGAGGAGACCTGGGTTTGGGAAAGAGAAAAGCTAAACCCTTCCCTTCTGTACCACCTCCCAGGACCCACACCCAGAATAGCAGAGACACAGCCACAGTCGGGGGCGCTGGAGCAGAGGAACGGCGGACAGCATTCACTCCACACTCTCCACTGCTCCCACCCACGCTCCATCACCTCTGGCGACAGTATCTCACTACGTCCCGAGATATGTTAGAAGGTTCTGTTGAAAACCTGGAGCCAAGCCTTTCTTTCTGTAGCTTTCCCAGAGAATAAGACTCTTCTGCAGGACAGTCCTTCAAATATTTGCAGCCAGCCCTCGTTTCCCTGGGGGCCCCCTCTTGCTCACATGAAACACTGCAGATGTTCCTGGTTCCTGCAGATGTTCTTCAGGATACAAGGTTTGCTGTGCCCATCACAGCCACCCCCTCGGAAAGGCTTCACCTCGTCACATCCCTCTTATAAGGGTGATCCCAAAAGGGACCCCAATACTCCATGTGTGATCTCCCCTGAGCAGAAAAGCACCGCCTGCTCCCATGTCATAAGCACCACACATCCATCCATGCAGGCTATAACAAAATTAGCATTTTGGCTGGTCACATCATCCCTTTGACTCCTATGGAGTCCACGGTCACTCAACCCCTCTGCCCAGTGCTATACCTTCCAGAGGGCCCTGGCTGTGCTGGGTCATGGATGAAACTCATTTTCATCATCTGGATACAACAGAATGTGCAGGAACTTTGGAGTGAGACCTGGGCTGGAATCCTGATCTGGCCACTTATTTATCTAGTGACTCAGACAACTTACTCACCCTCTCCAAATTTCTACAAAACGGGAGAACATTTTTACCTCGGCAGGCTGATCTTAGGAATAAATAAGATAGGGTATGGAACCACCTAGCCCAGAATGAGAGCTTGCCCAAGGTCAAGTATCTGACAGGGTTGGGGTAAGAATCAAAGCTTTGTGGCCTGAGGCATCACGCTCCAGCCTCGCCCTGTTTTCTTTGTCCCACAGCCTCTCCACGCTAAATATCATCTTTGGTCTGTCTGTCTCCCTGCGCTGGATGGAAAATTCCTTGACAACATCCTTGTCTTTGTAGCCACAGAATCTGGTATGGTACCACCTGGTAAAGAGTAGGAACTAATGAATGCTGATAAACAAATTAGAAGAAATTAATTAAACTGATATCAAGAAGACAGGCCCCAATCCCATCACCAGGGACTAGGTAGTAAGAAGGATTCATTTCATAAGGGCTTTGAGGTTCTGAATCATGCCAGCACTACCCAGCCCCCCTAGAACAGGGAAGCCCATTTCACAGCCCCATTCTCTCCTCGGGTTCCTCCCCTACCCATGATGTAATAAAGGTCTGCCTTCCCCAATCACTGAACTGAACTGAACTGAACTTCCCCAATCATGAAATCTCCAAGACTGGTGAGGTCCTGGAGCCAGGCTGAGCTGAATGTACTTACATGAGCATTTTTGGGGATGGTCCCTGAGATGCATAGGTCCTATGTGGGGGAAGGTTGGTGCCAGGGTTTCTCCACCCCCAGATAGCCAGGGCTTTATTAAAACTATCTTCTTCCTATTCTCAAGTAATTAGTAACGGGGAGGGGTGGGGAAAATCTGTTCATATTCAACAGGCTATCTCAAAACCATCCAAGCCACATTTGAGAGACAGCACTTCTATCTCCCCATCGGCGTCACTGCTTGATGCCACACGGCCCCTGCGACCCAAATACTAACAATTCTCTACAGCCTGCTGTGAGTTCCCTTTTAGAGCCTTGTCTAGTTATTTCCAAGCCTCTAGAGTCAGTGGGAGCCTTGATTACATCACCTCTGAGCCTTAATTTCCCCATCGCATCACAGGGGCACAATCATCAACCTCAAAGTGAGAGTATGGTTAAGAGTGAAATAAGCATTTCGGCCATGTGCATCACACTACAGATGTTTGTTCACTCAAACTCGGCTTCTTTCCTTCCAGTCTATTATTTACTGGGCCCTGAATCACACTGCTGCCCCAGACATGGCTCAGCTCCAGTTCTGCAGAGAGAACCTAAAGAGATGGACGCCATCTCCTCCAGCCACTTCAAGTATTTGTATGGCTTTGAGAACTCAATGGTTATGCAAATACCACTGGTGGTTAGCTGGTAAGCCCACCCATTTTAATCCCCTGTGGTCAACGTGGACAGGCATGAGAGAAAATGTCCATTTTCAGGTAATTCTCCACAAGGGGTGACTGGAAGCCAACATAGAAATAGAGGGGCACCATGCCATCCCCACACTAGAAAGGAGACGCTAGGGACACCCGAGGCAGAGCACCCGAGGCCTGTGCTTCCTGGGGCCAAGCAGGGAGACGTCACTCAGTAGCGGATGGGCTTCTCAGGTACAGCACCAAGGAAAGGCTATTACAGAGTTCACTGAGCTATTGAACAAACTCATTCAACAATTATTTTCTTTCACCACACACACAGAAAAAGGAACCATGTGAAGTGGTGCATCTGTTAACTAGCTTGACTGTGGTGACCATTTCACAATGTGTATATATATAAAAACACCAAGTAGTACATCTTCAGTCAGTCAGTTCAGTCGCTCAGTCGTGTCCGACTCTTTGTGATCCCATGAACTGCAGCAGGCCAGGCCTCCCTGTCCATCACCAACTCCCGGAGTTCACTCAAACTCAAGTCTATTGAGTCGGTGATGCCATCCAGCCATCTCATCCTCTGTCGTCCCCTTCTCCTCCTGCCCCCAATCCCTCCCAGCATCAGAGTCTTTTCCAATGAATCAACTCTTCGCACGAGGTGGCCAAAGTACTGGAATTTCAGCTTTAGCATCAGTCCTTCCAAAGAAATCCCAGGGCTGATCTCTTTTAGAATGTACTGGTTGGATCTCCTTGCAGTCCAAGGAACTCTCAAGAGCCTTCTCCAACACCACAGTTCAAAAGCATCAATTCTTCTGTGCTCAGCTTTCTTCACAGTCCAACTCTCACATCCATACATGACCACTGGAAAAACCATAGCCTTGACTAGATAGACCTTTGTTGGCAAAGTAATGTCTCTGCTTTTGAATATGCTATGTAGGTTGCTCATAACTTTCCTTCCAAGGGGTGTCTTTTAATTTCATGGCTGCAGTCACCATCTGCAGTGATTTTGGAGCCCCCAAAAATAAAGTCTGCCACTGTTTCCATTGTTTCCCCATCTATTTCCCATGGAGTGATGGGACTAGATGCCATGGTCTTCGTTTTCTGAATGTTGAGCTTTAAGCCAACTTTTTCACTCTCCTCTTTCATGTTCATCAAGAGGCTTTCGAGTTCCTCTTTACTTTCTGCCATAAGGGTGGTGTCATCTGCATATCTGAGGTTATTGATATTTCTCCTGGCAATCTTGATTCCAGCTTGTGCTTCTTACAGCCCAGCATTTCTCATGATGTACCCTGCATATAAGTTGAATAAGCAGGGTGACAATATACAGCCTTGACGTACTCCTTTTCCTATTTGGAACCAGTCTGTTGTTCCATGTCCAGTTCTAACTGTTGCTTCCTGACCTGCATACAGGTTTCTCAAGAGGCAGGTCAGGTGGTATGGTATTCCCATCTCTTGAAGAATTTTCCACAGTTTATTGTGATCCACACAGTCAGAGGCTTTGACATAGTCAATAAAGCAGAAATAGATGTTTTTCTGGAACTCTCTTGCTTTTTCGATGATCCAGCAGATGTTGGCAATTTGATCTCTGGTTCCTCTGCCTTTTCTATAACCAGCTTGAACATCTGGAAGTTCAGAGTTCACGTATTGCTGAAGCCTGGCTTGGAGAATTTTGAGCATTACTTTACTAGCATGTGAGATGAGTGCAATTGTGTGGTAGTTTGAACATTCTTTGGCATTAATATATATAATTGTTACTTGTCAATCATATCTTGTGCATAGTTGTGTCCAACTCTTTGCGACCCCAAGGACTGTAGCCCACCAGGCTCCTCTGTCCATGGGATTTTCCAGGCCAGAATACCAGAGTGGGTTGCCATTTCCTTTTCCAGGGAATCTTCCCAAAAC
Source organism: Ovis canadensis (assembly GCF_042477335.2). Classification (NCBI taxonomy): domain Eukaryota; kingdom Metazoa; phylum Chordata; class Mammalia; order Artiodactyla; family Bovidae; genus Ovis; species Ovis canadensis. The sequence continues at coordinate 43,384,434 of NC_091259.1, read as the reverse complement.
AGGGATCAAACCTGTGTCTCTTACATCTCCTGCATTGGCAGGCAGGTTCTTCACCGCTAGCACCACCTGGGAAGCCCCCAATCATACCTCAAACAAGCTAAAAAAATTTTTCTGAACACCTACTTGATCCAACCACTATTCTAGGCACTAGAGGTACAACCTTGAACAAAGTAGGCACTATTCTGTGTCATCACGGACATTAAATTCTAGTGGGAGACAACAGATTAAAATTGTAATATATCCATATGATGTTGAGAATTCCTTTTTTTTTTTTTAATTAAAGTAGGGTTAAGGAAATAGATTATGCTGGAGGAGAGGACTCAAGAAAAGCCACCATGAAGGGTGACACCTGGCAAGACCTGAAGACAATTTGGGAGCAGTAGGCCATGGGGATATATGAAGGAAAACATTCCTGAAAGAGGAAACAGTGAGTGTGAAGGCCCTGTGGCGGCTGTGCTCTCATGTTTAAGGAACAGCAAGGCTGGAGCACAGCATCAGGGAGAACAGAAGGAAGAGAGGTGACGTGGGGGTGAGGAGCAGGCGGCACAGGGCCTCCTACTGTGAGGGTTCTGGAGTCCCTGCGTGAGATGGGAGCCCTTAGGTGGTTTCAGCTGATCCAGCTTCCACTGAAGAACAATCTCTGGCTAGGAAATGGCAACCCACTCCAGTGTTCTTGCCTGGAGAACTCCATAGACAGAGGAGCCTGGCAGGCTACAGACTATGGGGTCGCAGATACAACTGAGCAACTGAGCACAGCACACCATAGCAGGGGAGGGGGAGAGAGACACGGGGACCAGCTGGAGGGCAACGCGACAGTCCAGGCAACAGGCGACAGTGGTGAGAACCAGGATGGTAAGAGGCCTGGGAACGGTCTGATTCTTGACATATTTCAAAGTAGAGCCATTCCATTTTTAAAAGTTCCCTGGAAACGTGTGTATATTGCCAAGTAGTCCTGGGTTTTACCAGCAGCTTGTACTGGGAAGACCAAAAGACAAACTGAATTTGGTCTACTGAGCCCCAGCCTGGGCAACAAGAATGGGAAGTACATTAGTGCAGGGCTTCAGGCAGGAAGCCGCGTGACCCTGTGTGAGTGCCGCGGGAGCTGGGGACGCTGTCCTGGCCGGGAGGGGCCTCTCCCAGCAGGACTCACCACTACTCCCACCTCCCTTCAGACTGCACCCCATTCCACCCCCAGCCTCTGAAGGGCTGGGTGACTCAAATGCAAACTGCTCCTGGCTTTTCAAGGTGGAAGGAGAAGTCAAGGAAGCCCACTGAGGCACTTGGGGTTTAGGTCCAAGACCAGCTCCTACCACCACCCCTCAACCCCACCCCACCTCCGCTATGTGACTCTGGGTAAATCATTTACCTCTGGATCTTAGTTCCACATGCATAAATGAGAATCATAATACACCACCCTGTCAGGGGCGGGTGGGGGTCGTTCTTGTGAGGTTTCAGTGAATTATAGGTACCATGCTCTGCAAAAGCTGGCTTAGAATCATAACCCACCAGCCATTCCAGCTGTATAACCTTGGACTTAGAGCCTCCCTGGTCCTCTGTGTTCTCATCTATAAAATGGAGGAAAATGACATCATTTAGGGCTACTGTGAGGATCAAAGCAAATAATCCATAAAAAGTGTTGATCACAGAAAAGCACCTCAATGGCTGTCAACCAGCTGTGAGGCACTCCTACAGGCTCAGCGTTCCCAGCAATTTTAAATGTGGCCTCAGGCTCCAGTTCACCAGAAAGAGTCAGCACCCTGGGTCACCTGCCGAGCCTCACGCTCTCTCAGCGCTGAAGGTTCTCCCTGTGGACGATGCCAGCCTCCCAGGGCCGTTTGGGTGAGGGGCCAGGGAGCACACAGTAGGTGCTGAGCAAGTGGTGGTCCTGGGGTGCCCTCCTGACTGAAGATCGCAGACCCAAAAAACACTGCCCGGGGCCACGGAGAGATGGTTTCAGCTCACATTCCTGCAAACAGCAGCTCCACACGATTTCCATCACAGCCACAGTCTCTGTTAAAGTTTAAAAGTCCTATGCAAGGACCTTCAGCACATAAATTACTAGGCACGGAAATAAGTCCCGAAGGCCTCAGAGAAATCAGGATGGACCGACGAAGAAAGAGGCAAAGAAAAGTAAAAGCCTTCTCCATTTTTTCCTCTTTTCTGCAATCTCTGGGCGGGATTTTGGAAGCTGGGGGGAAGAGGAACCAGGGAGTCTAAGGGTGTTACTGTGTGTCAGATAATTGAGTCTATGAGGAATTATGATACACTGTGGGCAACAAAAGCCTAAATGTAAAGAGGTTTTCCTCCAAGTCTTCTTCACTTGGAGTTACTAAATGCACAGGTTTCATTAACCTGAATCCATTCACCCATGTTTCACTCCCGTATTTCTCTTACTCTCAGTTCCCATACCCTCAACCAGCAGCACACGGGCCTGGAAACAAACTTCCTCTGTCAGAGGGGTGGGGCCGAGGTCCCCAGCGACAGGACTGCACAAGGCCAGGGCTGAGGAGGGACAAGATAAGGACGGTAAGGCCACCCTTGGCAGCTGCCCCTTGGAAGGCCCTGGTGTGTGAATGAAGGTGAGAGTGGTTCTTGCACTTCCAGGGGCTCGGGTTTTAACTAGGTCACCCCTTGGACACTCACACCACCTCTCACTCTTTATCTCCATCTCCTTCTATTTTAAGGCAAGAGCGCTGCCAGGCAGTGGTGTGGGTTTCCCAGCCTCTCCTCCTCATCTGCCAGGTGATGGCTAGGATGTCTCACAGGCTTCAACACGCTTCCTCCAGCCTCACCTCTTTGGACTCCTGAGCTGGAGTCTGCGAGAATGACCAGCACACCCAGGATATCCCACCTTCCTCCCCCACAACCATGGGGGTGGGGGGGAGGCCTTCCACCCCTTCTTAAGCCCAGATCCATGCCATCCTCAGGATGAAGCCCCAACTCCTCAAAGCAGCCTCCTTCCTCTCTTGATGTCCTTGAACATGTCATGCTCTTAGCTAGCTCTACCCACTCTGTTTTCTCTTCCCTGAACATCCAAACTCTGTTATCACCTAGAAATTCCCTGCTTGTTCTTCAAGGTCCAGCTCAGGCTCCCCCATTCCCACAGCAAGCCTTCCCTGGCCACCCCTCTCTGTGCCTCTCCAGTCCACATGCTTCCCTTACCCAGTCACTTGCAGACTCTCCCCCAGGTGTTGACACGTCTGTGCCCCACCAGAGAACAGGATTTCAGGCTCCCTGAGGACGCCAGTGGCGCTCTGATTCCTCAACTAATGCCTACGATCTTCCGGTATACCAGATACCTGCTGAGAGCCAGTGATACAGCTAGTGAGCACAACAGACAAAATGCCTACCCACATGGAGCCCATATTCTAGTGATAATAATAGCCAACACTCCAGAGTACTTCATACATTCAAGACTATTCTGACTAATCTTAATTCATTTAATCCCCACCACAATTACTAGTATCCCCATTTTACAGAGGAAGAAACTGAGGCTCCATATTAGATAATTTGCTCAGGATCCACAAGCTAGTAAATGGGAGGGCTGGGGTTCAAATCCAGGCAGTCTTGTGCTGGACCATGCTCCCAATCACTGGGCCTTTCTGCCTCTCAAGGCTGTTTTCTCTTTTCTGCTTTACCCATGTTGATATCCCCAGCCTCCAGGCCAGGGCTTGGCACACTGAGAGCTCAGTAAAGGTCTGCTAAATGAAAGGATCTCCTTGAACAGTGGAAGCTGGCTCCCCTGCTGGAGGCACCCGCTCCTCCTCCAGTCCTCACTCAATCCAGCAAATAAGATTCCTCAGCCTTCCCTGACATGTCCACCACTGAACTGCTTTCCCCTGGATGCTCCTCTCCATGCCGCTCCCACACCACTCAGCTGACACTTCATCACACACCACCTGACCATCCTATAGCCTGAATCTGTGTGGACATCTTACTTTGCCAGCTCCCTGAGCTCCCTGATATCCCCCAGAATACAAACAGTATGGTGCCAGACACATAGCACAAATAGACACAGAAATGCTAAACTGAATCTTGCCTCCCCTCTCCATTTCTTCATTATCACTGGAGCTATTTTTCCCTTTCCCCATGGGAAGCAAGCCACAGTCTGGTCAGAAACAATCTCTGCTGCAACTATATCCAAACTGCCTAAATCCATAAGCCAAAGTCATAATTAGAGTGTAGCTTTCCCACGTAGCTCAGTGGTAAAGAATCATCTGCCTGCCAAGCAAGAGACGTGGGTTCAATCCCTGGGTCAGGAAGATCCCCTGGAGAAGGAAATAGCAACCTGCTCCAGTATTCTTGCCTGAGAAATCCCATGGACAGAGGAGCCTGACAGGTTCATGGGACTGCAAAAGAGTCAGACACAATTTAGCAACTAAACAACAACAAATGGTTAAAATCAGCAAGTAGAGTTGGTCATTTTTAACTGTTTGGGCAAAATGCACATTCAATGCCCTCTATTAGAAAATGCCCACGACTGAGAATCTGAGCCAGGCAGTATCCACAGGTCCCCTCTGTGTGGATCAGAAGACAAGAGTCCTTGCAGGATGTAAGTCAAGGAATCGCTCATGCACTTGGACCAGCACAGCCATTACAGAAAAAAAGACAAATTCTTTGGAAATACTTGTTAAAATTTACCGAAATATACAGTGTGCTGGGGACTGAGTAACAACATGTATTATTCTCAAGTGACCAGTGCAAAACTCCCAGGAGGCAGATGCCAGCATCACCCCATTTTATTTAGAGGTTAAATAAAATGACGGGGCTACAAAGTCGCGCTGCCTGGACGGTCACCCACAACCCCAGGGCTGCCCTATCTGAAGTCCGGAGGGGAACAGCTGAACCGTGTGTGAGAGCTGAGCCCAGATGGAAGCACTCAACACTCAGGGAGGGGGTTCCTCTGTCGACCCCACTTGCTCCCCAGGCAGATACAACCAGGGCCAGGAGGGGAATGGGCCTGGGCCACAACCAGCTCCAGAAAGGTTTGGAGGGGTAGGGGTGGGGTGCAGTATCAGTCTGCAGGAAATAGCTGAATTACCAGGCCATCACACAAGCACTGGCGGGTTGTGGATCGGTCAGAACCCACACAGATTCCCCTGCCCCTCTGCTTCTGAAGTGAAGTGAAAGTCACTCAGCTGTGTCCGACTCTTTGCAACCCCATGGACTATACAGTCTGTGGAATTCTCCAGGCCAGAATACTGGAGTGGGGAGCCTTTCCCTTCTCCAGCGGATCTTCCTGACCCAAGAATCAAACCGGGGTCTCCTGCATTGCAGGCAGATTCTTTACCAACTGGGAAGAGTCAAGGACATTTCTGCTCACTCCCCAAGGTGGCCAGGGCTTCCATCACCACCTCCCTCGTGAAACCCTGAGGCAACTATGGAAAAAGGAAAGCCAGTCACCTCCCTGCTTCAGTCCACAGGCTGTCTCCATTTCCTCCCACCAGGAATGTCCCAGGACAGGGACCCAAGCAATAACCCGCAGGCTGCGGGAACGAACTAGATGTGAGGTTTTCACTCTCCTCCAAAGGCCAAACCTTTTCACAATGAAGGAGTTGACTTTCAAAATCTTCTTTCCACTTTGGGTGGGACTAGGGGAGGGAAGTGTCCATCCCTAAAAGAAGGCAAGTCCAAAGCAAAGGCTTTTGGTTTAAAGGATCTGTTTCCTCTCCCAGACCCAACCCACCGTGGAGCACAGTGGAGACAGGCCAAACAGATACAAAAGGATGGTGAGGACCCCAGTGAAGGACAGCTGGGGCTGATCCCACCCCTGCCACCTAACACCCGTGCTGTGCGTGCTGAAACCCGCCTTGTCTATAAAATGAGGATAGAAATAGGACCTGCCTCACGGGGCTGGTACGAGGACTATGAGCTCATGTCTGTTAAGTCCCTAGAGCAGTGCACATTGTCATTCAGTTGCTCAGTCGTGTCCAACTCTTTGCGACCCCATGGACTGCAGCACGCCAGGCTTCCCTGTCCTTCACCATCTCCCAGGGTTTGCTCAAACCCATGTCCATGGAGTCAGTGATGCCATCCAGCACACACAGTGTGCACTAGATAAACATTTATAAAACAAAAAGTAAATAAGAACTCAACAAAAGCAGCTGGCTTCTCAGCGTGACAGTCTTCCTGCCCCAGCATTCAGCTTACTGTACCTCCAAACCAAGAAAAATCCAACAAAGGCCTGAAAGAAAAAAATTCTCAAACCTTTCTATGAACTCAAGGAGGCAATCCTGCATCAACCAGGTCTTCCCTGCCCCAAGGAGCAGCTTCAAAAAGCCCAGCAAGAACACTGCATGACACAAGTATTGCATCTGAAATCACTGTGCTCCTCATTTCAAAATACATGGGGTTTTTGAAATAGAAAGAGTGTGCTTTGGGTTTTAATTTAAATATCTACCTGTTCAGAGACTAGGAAGCCCTCCCCCAAAGCCCTCCCCCATAGAATTACTATCCCCCCAGCCAGAGTTTTAGAAACCATATAGTGCCAAACCCACCAACACATGCATGCATTGTCAGGTGAAGAGGGCTGGAGAGAGTAGAAGCAGAGGCCAGTGAAGCTCTCCCCAGCTCCCACCTACACACCAGCGCTAAAAAAGAAATGCAATTATTCAAAGCCTCAGCAAGCGGATGTAATTTCAGGTACTGCCAATTCTGTTTAGAAAAGGATTAATGGGTACAGTGATTACGGATATTTAGCTTCACAGCATTCATGTGTCTATTTTTTAAAACTCCCCAGGTTAGAATGTGTTGAGAAAAGAAACCTTTCCAAATGCTTTCATGGGCAGGGGAGGGAATCATTTGCCCTCCCTGGGACCCTGACTTTGCATCCCTCCTCACCCCTTCAGTTTACAACCCCAATTTACCCCTAATTCCAGTCAACCCTCTCTCCTTGTGTGCCTGCCAGCGTCGAGAGGGTCAAGCCAAACGTCAAGTCTACAAAGCCACTCTGATTTGGTTGAACACTGACTCAGTGCCTGACACTGTCCCGGGGGAGTTGGTGAGCCATTCACGGCGCTGAGTCACAGTCCTGCCCCCGCCCCATCTTCCCCAGGACCAGCTCAGGAAAGACTGTAACGCCAGACTCCTCTAGGACTCATCAAAACAACTGTCTGCCGGGACACATTTCTTCTCCCACACAGAGGAAGCATCCTCATTTCTCAACTTAACTGCAGCCTGCTTGCCTGCTCTGGCTGGCAATGTCAATCACTCACAACCACCCATCCGCCACTCTGCCCCTCTGCTCCTCCCTCAGGAGTATCTCTGAGTGACTGTAGGGTTCTGAGATGTAGAATGGCTAGCCTGTCCACCAGATAGACACAGTCCCCACTCAATGGTCACCCCAAAAGACCAGCCACCCTGCCAATGCTGCCAACAGCCACCAGCAGCATCATCTGAGCAGTGGGGAGCAGAGAGAACTCCCAAACTCCACAGAGGAAACCAGAGGCCCCAGGGAGCCTGGCCCTCCAGGATCTAAGCAGGGTCACAGGCTGGGCATTATGGAGAGCTGTGTCCACTGACTCGCTCAAGGCCTTTCTCACAGCTCCATCGAATGAATCCTGATGGATGTCATCTCTAAATGAAAAGGCTCACAAGGCCTACAGGCCCATTATGTGCCAAACAGCACGCTAGGAGGCTCAGCTAGGCCATCACATTTCATTCGCAAGTAACACTCGGAAGGAACGGAGTGCGCCCATCATTGCACAGATGGGGAAGCTGAAGCTCTGAGATGTTTTCATTTCCAGGGTCTATAAGCACCCACAGAGCTTATAATGACGCGGATTCCCAGTCTACTCCCTAGAAGTTATGCCTCAGCTTCTACTTCGGGTCGACCCTCCCTGCTCCCTCATCAAGTACTCTAATACAGATACCAGGGTTACCGCTTCTGAAACAAAGAGTTTAGATGCCCAACCAGGCAGTGCAAACACTAATGCCAACACCTGGGAGCCCTCTCCGTGGCGGTGGTGGTGGATGGGGAGGAAATCAAAACTGTCCATTTGGAAAATGTGTCAAACAAGAAACCTGTTCATCTTCTCTCAGGTTGGACACAGCCACACAGAGCTTCGAGGAATTATTTCTTGATATTTAGCAACAGCCATTTAGTGCCCTTTCTTTTACAGATAAGAAAGCACAATTCTCCCTCCTGTTAGCCTGATCTCAGGAGATTTTCCCCAAAGGGACAAGATCTATCTGCTGACTGTGCAGCATTTATACCATAGGAGGAGGCTCCCTTTACGGGAGGAGCAGGAATGCTGGTTACACAGCATTCACGATCTGCCAGACACCGTTTAAGACAGCAGGACAGGCATCGTCCCCATTTTACAGGTGAAAAGACATCTGAAGACACAGAGAGCTTTAGGTGACCTGCTCAAGCGGGCAGTAGCGCCAAGACTACAACCCAGGCACTCGGACCCCAGAACTTGCGTTCTGTAACTCCCCCACAGCACCACCCCTCAGATACAGAAGTTGGGGGAATCCCAAGGCAAAACCCCCAATTATGTCACAATTATGTCACTCTCCTAAAGCCCAGCTACTGGTGAAAGGTGGTATCCAGGCCCAGTTCCTACCAACCTCAGTGCCAGCCTCCTAGGGGCGCAGACAGGCACACACACCCTCAGCCCCAGCCCCTTCGCCTTCCCTCCAGGGGGCTCTCCAGCCTCAGGCTGCCCTCTGCTCTGCTCTACGGTGGTCTGGCCTTCCCACTCACCCTCTGACGCTTCCGAGGGCTCCCTTCACAGGCCGCCAGCCTTATCACCCACACTGAAACTACCCAGTGTCCCTCTCCTCTCTTGGACTGGGCGGTGCTGGAGGGCGGAGACAAGGACCTCCATCTCTCTCCACATCACCTAGTGTGGAGACTGGCGTACAGTGGACGTTCATCAGACTCTAGATGAATCCTGGGTCAAAAGCCAGCCAGCCTCTGGTTAAATGCTCCCCCAGGAAGGTGCTCTCTGTGGACATGCTCTGAACTCGGTTTGGAGAGGACAGGCTTATTGCAGAGGTTACTACATTAACGTACAACATTGCTCTGCTTCCACGCCTCCGGGGAAGGAGAGTCTTATCTTTCATTTCATCCAAGGGGTGAGAACACAGGAGCCATGCAACCAGGGGCCCAGGCCTAGGGCTGAAATGGGATCTCTGCCCGCTCCATACCCCTAGCACGCTGCCCACCTTCCCACCTTCTCCCCATCCCCATCCCTCACTGCAGTGTTCCAGGGAAGCACAGGAGGTAGCCAGCAGCCCCTGGAAGAGCCTGTATCTAACTTTCAGCTGTCAGACCTCACAAGGCTGAGGGCTCTGCCTTGGCAGGAAAAGCCCCTGAAAAACCCTGAGAACCCTGGCTGTGACGTTGGAAATGCTCTTCTGGCAGAAGCTGAAAGAGACAGCCGGGCTCTAAGCAGGCTTAAGAGGCTCATCAGCCCCTAAGCTGCGATCAGCTGACATCTGCAGGGAGGTCAGGGGACCTACTCCCCCAGAGGACCAGGGACCCAACCCACTGCCCTGCCTGGGAACGATCTACCCGGCCCATCACTCTTGTATCCTGTGGGGGACTTTCCAAGGGAGGCCCAAGGAGACTTCTGCCTCAGGAGACTTCTGCCTCAGGGTCCTCAAGGAAGCGAAGGTACAGGGGAGGAGTTTTGGGGCACAGACTGAAAAGAGAGAATTTGGGACAGAGTGAGAGGTGATGGGAGCCAGAAGACACCTCGAACCTCGGTAGAAACAGTACACATATTCGTAGCCAAAAGGACCCTGGTTCAAGTCCCAGCTCCCCCACCAACGCTCTGGCTTTGAAAAGATCTTTTAACCCTTTTCCCACCATGTGCCTCAGATGCTTGTCTGATCTGTAAAGTGAGGACAATAAAATAATAAAAAATACCTGCTTCGAAAAGGAATGTGTTTTCAACAATCAAGCACCATTGAGATGATTACTGTCGACATCTGTGGCCCAGGCAGCACCAGTCAATGTCTGTCCTTCAGCAGTCAGAGCTGATAACCAGGCGGCCGCCCAGATTAAGGATCGGACATCTGTGCAGCCCTCTAAATGTCCAGGAGGGAGACAAACCAGGAGCCGTCTTCACACCTCATTACCCAGGGCTCTTGGTCCCTGGGTCCCTACAGCCTGGACGAGGTACCCGTGGCCTCGGGACAGCATAGCTGTTGTTGGACAAGGTTATGTAGTGTTGTTTTTTAATTAACTTTTTATTCGAAAAAAATCTCAAACCTACTGAAAATTTGCAAGTCTAGTACAAAGAATGTCCATATACCCCCACCCTGACTTACCCGCTGTTAACATTTTGCCCCATCTGCTCTCAATAGTGTATTCTACTCCCCTGAATACACAGATGGATATTTTTGAGTTTTTTTGTCAAACACGTTAAAGCGAATACTTTAAGGACATCTTTTTTTCCTTACTTTCAAGTTGTATTTTATTGTAAGCAAGTAATTTTTAAAAGAGATTTGCTTCATGAGTGGAACACTTCACGAATTTGTGTGTCATCCTTGTGCAGGGGCCATGCTAACCTTCTCTGTATCATTTTAATTTTGGTATATGTGCTGCCGAAGCAAGCACATCTTTTTAGTAACCATGATGGTTATACAGTTTTTATTAGTCTAAACCAATTCCTGAGCTGAGTCCTATCACTGGTTTCCAAGCCAGGCAATCCCAGTTCAAGGGCAACAGACTCCGGCAGCAGCAGCTGAATATGATAAGGACTCAGAAATCACATATGTCTCTACCTCACCTGATAGCTGAGTGGAAACCTGGAAGAGAAGCTCACATCTATTGGCACTTACTACGAGTCAGGCTGTTGCTAAACCCCTTTTATCAATTACTTCACATACTTCTCACATTTATCCCCATTTTACTGGCAAGGAAATGAGGCTTACGGGGAGTAGTAACCTGCCAGGGTTAGGGAGCTGTACATGGAGGACCCAGAATCTGACGACTCAGATTCCAGAGCCCACGCACTAAGTCACTGCCTCCTTACACAGGCTACCACCACCTAACAACCACCACGCATTTTTCTGCACGATAAAGTTGCCCACCTGTGCTCTGCTTCAAGAAAAGTTTGATGCTTGGTATAAACCAATGCATTACTATAAAACAAATATCCTTCAGTTAAAAATAAATAAATAAAAAGAAAAACCGACCCTGATGCCAGGCCAGCGTACCAGTGACTGTGAGGAGACCGGATTCAAGAGAGGAAGGTGTCCTGGCACAACTCAGTCCAGCCAAAAGAGGACCTGAAGTCCCAAAAGCTGCTGATGTCTTTATGGAGGCCGGCAGGAACAAGTTCATGTTTAGGAAAACGCAGAGCCATACACCAAACACGATGCATCCTGACAAAGAGCTGATCTTAATGGAAGATGAGGGAGGGGATTGTTTTAATAACTTAAATTGAGAATCAAGTCTATTTGAGTTTCTGGACAGAGTCATTTGGAGGATGTTATCCACCACCCGGTCTCCCAAGAGAGGTGGCCTTCACCCTTCTGCCATTGGGCTTCCTAGGCGGCACCAGTGGTAAAGAACCTGCCTGCCAATGCAGGAGACATGAGAGATATTCGGTCCCTGGGTCAGGAAGATCCCTTGGAAGAAGAAATGGCAACCCACTCCAGTATTCTTGCCTGGAGAATCCCATGGACAGAGGAGCCTGACGAGCTGGTCCATATAGTCACAAAGAGTCAAACACGATTGAAGCAACTTAGCAGGCACGCTTCTGACATTAGAGCTGTGGTTGAAGGTCTGAGAAGCCCTGGGCTGAGACAATATGCCCACCAGCTTCTAAGAACCCTGAAAAGGCTGAGTTAATACAGCACTTGACTTTAGGAACTCACTGTATCCCTCTGAGCTCACATCTCTGCACTTAAAAATGCCATAATTGTGAGCCTCCAACCTGATAATATTCATGAAGCACTCCATAAGCAATAAATCATTAACCCAAAACACTTCTCAGTGTTTTGGAAGTAAATGTTTTGATACTCATTTAAAAACAACAGACAAACAAAACCATATTTTCCCACGTTTTTTCCTCTGCCAATATTTACTTAAGACACCTTGCCAGTATGGAGAGATGCTGTTCTTTTACATGGAGCAAAAAGACTCAAACCCATGCTCTTTTCTGAAGACACAGAAAACCAGAGTAAGCACCTCACTAAATCACCAAACAGTTCACATCATGAACTGCTTTCTTAAATAAGCTCCTTTTCCCAAAGTCCTCCATTTAGGAAGCCCAAAATTTACTCCCATAAATATCAAGAGAATGAGATCTACACCCACCCTCTTCACACACACACTGCACCGCAAATCATCCACCCGTCCTTTCTCTGAAAATAAGAGCCTTAAAAAGCCACTTGCCACCATTTGTCTTAAAGAGGTTTTGCCAGATCTTTTCTGGGTTGGTTCTGAGACCGTGGCACAAATCACGGCTCTTAATCCTTCCCCAGCTCTCTACACAACAACGCTCTTGTTCCTTTCACACAGAACCTAACATTTCAATCTATGAGCCAGTTTTCACCCTTGATAAAGCAACCAGGAAATGAAACATAAAGTGTGGGATTACGCCAAGGCTTGCAAGCTGGGAGAACCTTTTCTTAACCTTCAACAAGAGGTTTCAGAATTTCCCTTCTAAATAGATGTAAGCTGCTAATTTCCCAGTCATTCTTTGTGGAACTGCTGTTTTCTGGTTTGAAATAAAGAATGGCTGGGATTGCTGTTCCCAGCAATACCTCAATGAGAAAGATGACAAATACCTGAATGAATAGGCTGGCATGGTACAAGACAAATTTCACCACCATGAAGTTCAACATTTGTCTGGGGAGGAATACGTGGCAGACAGGACAGATTTCTTCCTAGGGGTGCCCTGGAAGACTCTCCTTGGCTGATGGCTTAATTAAACTTCAAGAGGGCAGTTTCCTGGGCCATCCTGTACTCACAGGCTTCTATACCTAGTGCCTATAGCCGACTGGGGTCCCCACCTGGACGTCCTGTCACCCCTGGTTCAACCTGCACTCCCCAATTCCTCCTCTCTCCCTTTAATTTCAGACTGTGTGTGTAGAATAAAATCACACACTCTAGATATTCAGCATTATTCTAGAGGAGTAATCCTTCTGCAGGAGGCCTGAAGCCTTGGTTCACGCCTTGGTTCACTCCCTGCCTCCATGCGATGGGTTCTTTACGTGTCCACTCCCAGCCGCCTCAGAGCACACAGCTGGGCCCAGCACTGCTGCTCCTCACTCCTGTCCAGGGGCTCTGAGCACCAGCACTCTTGCCCTGTGGTATCTAGGAGTGGGGCATGATAGTGGCGATTCAGCCTGTGAGGTCAAAGACCTAATGTTTGCACTGAAAACTTTATATTCCACAATACAGAGAGGAACCACAAGATTTACACCAAGAATTTAAATTTTTTATTTTTCTAAACTTAGAATGACATTAAATATCAATAGCAAGTAGAAATGCCATGACAAGTAGAGGGAAAGCCTGCAGAAGCAAAGAAAGGATCTTTATACTTTAATACCTTTAATGACACTTTTTTGCGTGGCTTTTAAAACACTCTGATTTTGCACAGGGTACTGCGAATCAGGTTTCCAGTCCTGCTCTGGGATCTGCTGCAGTCCTAAGGGCTGGGAGGAGAAACTGGCCTTAATCCAATGGGCACCCACAAGGAGAATGGCACCTACACAGCACACAGGACAGCCCTGGAAGGCTCGAAAGCTAAAACTGAGGGCCTTCAAGCTAGAAGAGACCTTGTAGAATCATCCGTTTCCCACAAGGACCCTGAAGCCAAGTTACGGCAGACATGAAAGCCTGGTAACCAGGGAGGATGGGAGGCCTGGTCCAAAGACCAACAGACGTCTCGCTCCCCAGACACATGGCGTGAGGTTATAAGGCAAAGAAGCTAAAGGACGCCAGGTTCCCGCACTGAGTGCTGTTCTTGACAGCAAGCAACAACATCCAAGAAGCCTGAGGTCCAGGCATCAGCCTTGACACGTGTGGTTTCCAACTGCTTTGTTCCTTCAACTTGCCCAGTTCCCTTATACCCCTGACCTACTTCAATAAATACCAATGCCTACTCTGCCCAGTGCTGTGCTGGGCACGAAAGTCTCAGAGGAGCCAGGACCCCTCCTCTGTGCCATTCATCCTGCTTGTCAACTTAAGATCTACTCAAAGGCTGCTATAGGGAGAACCCAACACAGTGTTCCATGAAACCCTGAAGACCAGCCCACTGTAATATTCCAGCTCCCAAAGCCTCTTCTAGAGCTTTACCCTCATGGGTTTCATGTTTGAAAAGGGTGTGTCTGTCAAATTGTTTTCACCAAGTAATAGTTAATGGGGAATTCCCTGGTGGACCAGTGGTTAGGACTCCGCACTGCCACTGCCGGGCACATGGGTTCCATCTCTGGTTGGGAAACTAAGATTCCCAATAACCATATAGTGCAGAAAAAAAAAATAATAATGTCTTCCATTTCTTACTCATCAGAGACATGCAGCACCACCACCAGTCAGCACAGGATACCAAGGGCTGCTGCCCATTCAAGGCACCTCAGTCCCCAGTAAAACAATGAAAGGGTGTGGCCACGTGAGCCCTGGGCAGCCTGACTCAGAGTGATGACACATGACACACGGCTGCTTTAAGTATCAACACGAGCTCCCACTGGTGATCTGGGGTAGAAGCCACCACCACCACCACCACAGTGACCATGAAGACCTCCCAGCTCTAACACTTTAGCCAAATAACTGAACTTTCATGAACTTGAATTTCATCATCTGTAAAACAGGATAATCCATGATTTGCTGCTTCTAGGGCCTGTTAGAAGGATCAATAAGAAAAGGTACTGGATGGGGCTTCCCTGGTGGCTCAGTGGTAAAGAATCTGCCTGCCAATACAAGAGACACAGGTTCAATCCCTGGTCCAGGAAGATCCCACATGCCGCGCAGCAACTGGAACCATGTGCTCTAGAGTCTGCAAGCCGCAGCTACGGAGCCCACACGCCCTAGAGCCCGTGCTCTGCAACAGGAGAAGCCGCCACGAAGGAAAGCCCCTGGTCCCCGAAACCAGAGAAAAGACCACTCTGCAGCACCAGCGAATACCCAGCACAGCCCAAAATAAGTAAATGACATTTCAAAAGAGAAAAGGTCCTGAAGAACGTCAACTGCCCTTTTCTGCCTGAATACCCAGGATTATACAAGATTCCTCGTTGGTACAATGGAACTAGTAACAGTTCCTACTTCATTAAGTTGTTGTGAGAATTGAATCAGATAGTAGTTACAAAAACAGTTTCTGGGATTTTTCAAGGACTCAAAAAGATGAAGCTATTACATAATCGCTGGAGAAGGAAATGGCACCCCACTCCAGTATTCTTGCCTAGAGAATCCTGCGGACAGAGGAGCCTGGTGGGCTGCTGTCCATAGGGTCACACAGAGCTGGCCGCGACTGAAGCGACTTAGCATGCATGCATGCATTGGAGGAGGAAACAGCAACCCACTCCAGTGTTCTTGCCTGGAGAATCCCAGGGATGGAGGATCCTGGTGGGCTGCCATCTATGGGGTCACACAGAGTCAGACACGACTGAAGTGACTTAGCAGCAGCAGCATTACATAATTGCTACTACTACCATTGCTATTACTATTAATGACACTACTATCCCAATTACATCACAACTTGGTCTCTGGCTAAGAGAAAGTAAAGAAGCGTTGGATTACAGGAAGTCTTCCTAGGGAATACCAGCATCATGGAGTCTAGAACTGGGAGAACCAAGAGTAGGGTCCTTGTTTCTGTCCCAAGTTAACCCCAAAACGAACCAAAAGTGCAGAAATCAAACTAAAATCCACCTGCCTTAGCTCAAGGTTTTCTGCTTCAAGAAATTTTTCTCTGGGAAGTATTCAAACATCTGCCAAATCTACCGATGCATCCTAAAAAATTCACATGACTCTCCAGTCTGAGGATCCAGTAGGGAAAACACAAGCAGCTGCACAAGTGCTTTGTCCCTCTAACTGAGCCCTATTGGAAGAGGATCCATAAAAAGACACCACTCAGAAATGCTCACAGCAAATCCAAGGAAGCAGACTGAAAGAATACTGTTATGCGGTGAAAAGGGGAACAGTAACTCGCAAGCCCTTAAGTCTCTCAAGAAATTGTCAGGGTAGGTAGGAAATATAATCGGCTGCCATAGGGTCTCAGCTTCCCCACATAAATCACCTCTGAGCGCAGGGACACTTTCACATACTGCTTTCCCCTGGGCCTGGGAGGACTCAGTCAAGGCCCTAGGAGTTAGAGAGCCAGGTAGGGAGTCAGGGTTTGCTGTAAGATGATCACCAGGGACTAGATACCAGTTACTGGAGAAGAGTTAGCAAAAGACTGGAAGGTTGGGAGGCTGTGACTATGGAGTCCTACACACTCTTCAAGTTCCCCAGCCCAAGACTTTGTCTAATACCTCATGGAAAAGACAGAACCTATCAGACAGGAATACCTACCTCTCCTCTCACCGACCCTATCAACCTCCTTATATCAGCTCTAGCACTCAGCCCCTTCCTTTCTGCAAATGGCTGAAAGGCCTGGTTCCTGTCTAAGACCAATGAGACGGAAGTCCTGGATGCCTTCCCTCCCACTATTGCTGAAACACTGCTCCAGTAACTGTCCCATCTCTTTCTTGCATCATCTCCTTCTCCTTCTCTACTGGATAGTTCCCATCCAAACAAAACATGCTCTGTAATCTCCCTGTACGACAATGCACCCCCCAAATGCACATCCTCTCCAGTTCTCAGTTCCTCAACTCCACTTTGCATCAAAACCACCTGAAAGATTCACCTATACTTTTTCCTCATCCCATGTATTCTTTTCTGCTTATTCCACTCAGGATTTGTCCTTTAGGCTTATGGGACCCCTCGTTCTCCTGGGCTTTCTCCTACCTTTTCAGTCCTTCTCTTTTGCCAATTTCTAAATGCTACTCTCTCCCAAGGCTTAGGTGATCTTTTCTCTAAACTCTTTTTCTGAGTGATTCCATCTAATCTAGGCCTTGAATAACCTTATGATGCCCAAATGTATATTTCCAGTCCTCTCTCTCTCCCGGGCCCAGATTCACACATGTGACTAACTGATAGAGTCACATCAAAATGTAACATGGCAAAACAAGATCTCATGCTCTCCCCCACCCCTCAAGCCTGCTCCCAGCCTTCCTATCTCAGGGACATGAGCACCATCCACTCAGGTGCCCAAGCCCTTGGGAGTGATCCCTGACCCTTGTCTTTCTCTCACAGACTGCAACCCAGTCACCAAGACTATTTCTCTCCATCTCCAGTGACCGTCCTCAGTCAGGCCTTTATTAACTCCTGCCTGGACTACAGCAATAGCCTCCCACCGCTGTCCCTGCACTTGGCCACCTACAGCCCACACTAGAGCAGGCAGAGCGATCATTCTGAAAATGTAAATCAGATAACTCCCTGGCCGTCCAGCGGCTGCCTGGACCCAGGATCCACCCCTGGTTGGGGAGCTAAGATCCTGCAGCCTCTTCTCCTGCCACTTTCTCCCTTACTGCACCACACTCCAGCCACACTTCCTAGGTCAAGAAGATCCCCTGAAGAAGGAAATGGCAACCCACTCCAGTATTCTTGCCTGGAGAATCCCATGGAGGGAGGAGCCTGGTAGGCTATAGTCCATGGGGTCGCAAAGAGTCGGACACGACTGAGCTACTTCACTTCCTTCACTTCCTTCCAGCCACACTGGCCTTTCTGCTCCTTGAACTTGAAGCTCTTTTGTGCCTTAAAGCCCTTTCACCGGCAGCTTCTCTCTTCTAGAAATGCTTTACCAGCTCATCAACACAAAGATGGCTCTTTCTGGTCATTCAAATTATACCTTGAATGTCACCTATTCAGAACTCCTACACTAACCTCCAATCAAACCGCCCAGTTACGTACCACATCATCTTACTTTAATTTTCTGGATGCTAGTTACCGCTATCTGACATTACTCTTGTTTGTCTTTTTACTTGTTTTTCTGCTTCCTCCCCTCCCCTACTCAGTTGCAAACTCCCTGAGTACCCGACCAGTGTCTGCCTCATTCACTTTCCTGGCCGCAATGCCTAGAACAATGTGTGGTACACAGGAGAAATCTCATAACATCAATAAATGCAGTTATGAGCCAGAGAAGCCCACTGACCAAGAAATCTGAGGCCCCAGTGAGAAACAGAATATTTCCTGCCATATCAGGAAACAAGGATGTCACAGTTATCAGCGATTGCAGCCCTAAGGAAACTCAGGAAGGAGAATACCTGCCATCTAGCAGCCCTCAGACTACAACCACTCCCTACCATAAGCCCGGGAGGAAAGGAAGCTCAGGATGTGAAAACCAGGATCCTAGCTGAGGTGCATAGGAAAAAAATGATTTCATTGAGTCCAGACTCTTTTTTTTTTTTTTTTGAGTCCAGACTCTTGTATCTTCCCATACACAGAAGACACTAAATTCCTTAACTTGGGATATATGGTTTTCTTCAATTAACAATAATCTTTTGATGTTCAGACAACCTGCCCTTTGTTGCAAAACTGGCTCCTCCCCTCACCTCCTGAGCAGTTCTCTCAGGGTTACTTGACATGCTGCCTCCCAGGCTTAAGACCTAAAAATTTCCACCGAATAAACCTAACTCTCAATTTTTAGGTTGTGACTATTTTTCAAGTTGACACCAGCCAGCTCCCCAACTTGTCTCTCAAACACAAATGTGAGGTAGAACAGCAAAACAGCTATTGGTCGTTACGAAAAATCTCATCCAACAGAATTTCAACCACCTGCCAGAGCCCAAAAACGGGGAGGGAGGCTCTGGGATATTTTAGACCATTCGCGTTTCAAATATATTGCTCCACTACTGACTAGCAATGTTTCAGTTGGTGAAGAAAGGAATTCTGACTCACAGTCGTCCCTTAACATACGCCCGCGTCCATCCTTTGGCTAGTTTATTCATTCCGTGAGCAAACATTTACCGAGTACCTACTCTGTGCCAGGCACTGGGGCAAAGGATCAAGAGCAGTTTCTGATCTCCGGCGAGCAGGCAGGAGGCTGCAAAAAAACGCTGAAACCCAGGTCCACACTCAGAGTGAGAAAGTAAAGACTATACTAGTGAGCGTCGGAAGGCCTCCTGAACTCCCTGGGCCTCGATTTCATTCCCCTAGGTCTAGGGGACCTGTCGACTGGCGCTCCCAAGCTTTTGCGGAAAAGCTGATTGACTACCAAAAGCAGGAGTGAAAGTCCTGGTAGAGCACTAGCTGAAGACATACATAGTCTTCGAGGAACGTAATTGGCCGACCGTTCCCCTCCCCACCCTCTCTCTGCCCCGCAGGCCCCTGCTTTGGAGCTGTGCGGAGTGTGGTTCCGACTCTCCACCAACCATACAAGAGATCGCGCCCCCGCAGATAAAATTCCCCCAGACGAGACACCGTCCGTCTCTCTTCCTCCCTCCCGAACCCCAGCTGCTGGACCCGGATCAGAACTCCTACTTCTGCTCTCCCCAACCCCGGCGCGCGCCAGGTTCCTTGCAGCCGGAGACCCCAGTGAGGGGGTGTGTCCATCTCATCTCAACAGCGCCCGAATCACGCCCAGTCGCGGTGTCCAGGGCGCAGTTTGAAGCCCCCAGCGCCCGCATCGGGCCCTACTCCGGAATTCCCCTGTGTAGATACGGCCTCCACCCTGCCTCCCCGCTGGAGCCCGCCACACAAATCAGGCACAAAAAAAACCTCACACGAGTACGGCTCAGTGCGCGCCAACCCGCCGGGACCCGCGCGGGGGGAGGGAGCGGGGGCGCTTCGGAAACCCGTTCGGACCCTCGAGGCACAGGTGCGGGCGCGGGGCCCCCAACACTCACTCGATGAAGTAGCTGGCGCCCTCCTCCGTGAAGCCCTCCTCCCAGCCACGGGGCAGGTCTGCGGAAACGCGAGAAAAGTCCGATCAAACTTGGGCCACCCAAGCGCACGCCCCCCCTCCAAGTGCCCCCACTCCTCCCGCCCCGCGCCCACCTGAGCGGATCATGTGGCCGGAGTTGACGGGCTCCCCGGTGCGCGGGTGCAGCCAGGTCGTGTAGCGGAGCTGATCACTGCGGGGAGGGAGAGGTGCACCTGTTAGCGCCGCCGCCGCTCCGGGGGCGCCCGCCCGGCCCGCACCCCCGCCCGCCCGCGCCCCGGCCCGCGCCCTGGCTTTCCCGCGCCGCACTTGATGAAGAAGACGCGGCCGTCCCGGCACACGCCGTAGGACCAGTGCTCAGGTAAAGTGTCCCGCCCGACCGCCGCCGCCGCCATGTTCGCCGCGCGCGGAGCCGCCGCGGGGAGAGGAGGAGGGGGCGGGGGCGGGGGTAGCGCGGGCGGCGGCCCGGCGGGCTCGGCCTGCGCGGGCCCGGGCTGCGCCCCCGGGCGATCCATTGAGGCGCTGGTTCTTAGCGGCGCGGGCGAGCGGCCAGCGCCCGGGCTCGCCAGGTCCCGGCACCGCGGCGGGACTTCGCCGGCGCACCCGCCCTCCGCGGCGCGGTAGCGCGGCCTTTGTCCCCGCGCCTTCCCCGCCCCCAGCCCGCCGCGTGCCCCTTGGCCCCTGAGGCCGCAGCAGGGCGGGGGCCACCTTCGGGGCAAGGCGGGCAAACTCCCGAGACAGGCAAACTCCCCGAATGCCCCAGTGAAGCCCACCGGACCCCCGCGACACAACTCTGCAGGAACTGTACTTCTTGTCTAAACCTCAACAGGTTACTCCCATATTCCGAGCCCCGGTTTCTTCCATTGTAAAAAGTTAGCAGTAAATACCACATGGTTTAGGATGGTAGATCAAATAGCAGTGGTGTGAAGTGCTTAGATGGACCCTGGCACCTATACGTGCTCTGCTAATCCCAGGTCAGGCATGATTTCATTTTCCCAAGTTTGCAGCAGGCAGATGAAGCAGGAAGGTACGGGTCTTCCTTCCCCAGACACACCAAACACGGAACCCTGAAGATGCGGAGATTACGGGTCTCTACCTTCAGTTCTCGTCAAGTGATAGGTACTGAAAGCCATGCTTGTTCTCATCCATCTTTAGAAGCACAGACCCCACCCACCCCCCAGGCAGGGCCTCTAGTGGGGGGCTCTGGAAGCTGCTTTTTGTGGCCTACACCTTCTCATGTTCAGGTCTTTGCTCTCATCTCATCTCATGAGTGTTCTCTCCCCTTACCTGTCTAAAGGAGACCCTTTCCCTCCCCTTACTGTCTATTCCTTTACTTCTGTGCCCTTAGTTGACATTCTTATTTGTTTATTGCCTGTTTGTTGTATATGATCGAACACACCCACCAGTAAAATGTCAGCTGGATAAGAGCAGGTGCTTGTCCTGTCTCACTCACTGCCATATCCCCAGTTCCTGGAATAGTGCCTGACTGATGTGTACAATAAATGCAGGTTGAGTGCATGAAACACACTCCATCCTGACTGCCCTACACAGAGAGTGGACAGAGAGGAAGATGGGCTCCGGGAAGGCTGTAATTGGTGGGATGAAACTCATCTGAAAGTGAAACTGTAGGCTAGATTCAGAAAGGAGCCCCACTAATAAGAACCTTGGTCGTGCTAGTGGTAAAGAACTTGCCTGCCAATGCAGGTGACATAAGAGACATAAGATCCCTGAGTCAGGAAGATCCCCTGGAGGAGAGCATGGCAACCCACTCCAGTATTTTTGCCTGGAGAATCCCACAGACAGAGGAGCCTGGAGGGCTACAGTCCATGGGGTTGAAAAGGGTTGCACACAATTGAAGTGACTCAGCAGGCAATGAAAACCTACATTATAGCACAGGGAACTCTAGTCAGTACTCTGTAATGACCTATATGGGGAAAGAATCTGAAGAGAATGTGTATGTGCATGACTAACTCACTTTGCTATACAGTAGAAGCTAACACAACATTGTAAATCAACTGTACTCTAGTAAAAAATATTTTTTTAAAAAAGAGGGAATTCCCTGGTGGTCCAGTGGTTAGGACTCCATGCTTTCACTGCTGCGGGCTCAAATTTGATCCTTGGTCAGGGAACTAAGATCCCACAAGCCATGCACAGTGGCAAAAAAGAGAGAGAGAAAGGCATCCCAGTTAGGTGGAATTCAGCTGGACCCTGAAGGACTGACTGGTCAGATTTGACTGAGAAGAGAGCGCCGCTGACTGAGAAGAGATGGGAGAGCAAACATGGGATTGTGGGAGGGGAAAGCATAAAGGTATCCTTCCTTGGAAACAGACAGTAGTGTTGGGGACGGAGGCCCATATGAGATAAAAAGAGGGAGTTGTGTGATAGCGGAGGACCTTGAACACCTGTCTCAGGGCCTCCTGCCTTTGAGGAGACTCGAGCAAATCACAAGGGGAAAGCAGTGTCTTTGTTGTTAAACATTAATTTAAAAGAATGCATTAAATGGGCAAAGAACATGAACACTCAGTTCACAGAAAATACTTTTAAACAAATGAAAAAATATTCAACCACCTCATAGGAGAAGTAAAATGCAGGTTTAAAGTAAGGTAAGATTATTTAGTATCAGATTGACAAAAGTGCACATTGTAAAGAAAGACATTCTTGTTTATTGTTGGTGGGACTATAAAATGGTTGTCTTTTTGAAGGAAGGCAATTTGGCAACAGCTATTCTAATTTAAATGCATCTTTTTTTAATGCACGTATCTTTGCCCTAGCAATTCCACTACTAGAAATTTATCCTACGTTAATGCTCACACAGGGGCATAAAGACATGTGTAATAGCGTATTCACTGGAATAGAGTATTCAATAGTTACAAAAGACCAAAAACAACCTAAGTGTCTATCCCCCCCAAAATGGGTTTGTATGGTGACAGATGTTAACTAGATATATTGTGGTGATCTTTTACAATATATACAAATATTGAATCTTATACTGTACACCTGGAACTAATACAATGTTGTATGTCAATTACACCCCAGTTTTTTAAGTGAGTTGAATTATGCCATACTCCTAAAATAGGATGCTATACAGCTATTTAAAAGAATGAGATAGATCTCTATGTACTGGTACAGAACAGTCTCTGAGATGTTAAGTGAAATGCAAAATGCAGAACTGTGTATGTGATATGTTACTATTAACATATAGGGAACATCATGGCTGATTATTTGTCTCCCACCTTCAACAACAATATGACATCCATCCACAGAAAGGAGTGCTTTTATGGGAGCTGTGGGACCCAGCGTCATATGCCAAGGAACCCAAGAGGAGTCTTACCTACATATAGTTCAGTCAATAATATCTTGATCCCAGCTGTGGACCCTTGAGGGGCCTATGAACCAACTGTAGCCCCTTTCAGACACAGTCCAGGAGTCATGGAAAACACTGTCTTAGAAAATCACCCACAGACAAGAGGATCTTCATGGACGTTCAGGTTTGGTGTGAAGTTCCAAAACACCACTGGAGAAAAAAAATACAAATTTGGATGCATTGAAAAGAGCAGTTAGTAAAAACTAGAGAAGGGAGATGGTCTTTCAAATGCAAAGACTGCAATCAAAACTTCAAGGAACATGAAAAATCAGTGAAACATGATACCACCAACGAATCATAATAATCCTCTAGTGACCAATGTCAAAAACATAGAGATATGCAATTTACCCAATAAA
The DNA here is from genome assembly GCF_042477335.2 of Ovis canadensis. Taxonomy (NCBI): domain Eukaryota; kingdom Metazoa; phylum Chordata; class Mammalia; order Artiodactyla; family Bovidae; genus Ovis; species Ovis canadensis. The sequence goes on along the minus strand of NC_091259.1, from coordinate 43,360,834 downwards.
TAATTCTAAATATCTCTGTTTTAAGGAAACTCAATGAGCTACAAGAAAACTCAGAAGGACAATTCAGTGAAATCAGGAAAACAATACATGAATAAAATGAGAAGTTTAACCAGATAGAAATAAGAAAAATAACTTAAAAGGTAATCACTTTATAGTGTAATAGCAATCAAATTATAATGTTGTACCAGAAACTTAAAAAAAAAAAAGCAAAGAAAGAACCACAAAGAAATTCTATAGCTAAAGAATACAATGAAATAAAAAAAAAATTTCAACAGAGAACATCAACTGCAGAATGGATCAAATACAGGAAAGAATCTGTGAGCTAGAAAATAGGAATTTTCTTAGAAGAATTGAAAAAAAGAAAAAATAGGAATTTTGAAATTATCCAGTCAGAGGAGAACAAAAACAAAAAGAATGAGAAAGAGTAAAGAAAGCCCACTTCATCTATGGGGTACTATCAGAAGAAATAATGTGTGAATTATTGTAGTTCCAGGAGACAGGGGCAGAAAGCTTGAAAAAAAAAAAAAGGAAATTCCCTGGCAGTCCAGTGGTTAAGACTTAGTCTTGCAATGCACGGGGTACAGGTTCAATCCCTGGTCTGGAAGCTAATATCCCATATATCTGGTGTCCAAAAACCCAAAACATTAAAAAAGAAAAAAGAAGAAGCAATATTGTAACAAATTCAACAAAGACTTTAAAAATGGTCCACATCAAAAAAAAGTTTGAAAAAATTAAAAAACAATGCCTGGTGGAAATTCCCTGGAGGTCCAGTGATTAGGGCTCTACACTCTAACTGTTGAGGGCTCAGGTTCAATCCCTGGTCAGGAAACTAAGATCCCACAAGCTGTGCAGCTGGGTCAAAAAATAAAACATATTCAACAAAGTAAGTCAAAAAGAGAAAGACAAATACCACATGATATCACTTATATGTGGAACCTAAAATACAACACAAATGAATACAACACATAGAAACAGACTCATAGACACAGAGGATAGATGCAGTTTCCCAGAGCAGGGTAGAAGAAAGGATTGGGAATCTGGGATTAGTAGGTGCAAACTATTATGTATAGGATTGATAAACAACAAGGTCCTTCTATATGGTATAAGGAGCTATATTCAATATCCTGTGATAAACCATAATGGAAAAGAATGTGAAAAAGCATATGTATATATATTTGTGTGTATATGAGTGAGTCACTTTGTTATATAGCAGAAATTAATACAACATTGTAAATCAAATAAATCAACTACAATAAAATTTTAAAAATCAGTGCAATTCTATATACTAACAATAAAATGTCTGAAAAAGAAATAAAATACTTCTAGTCACAGTAACATCAAAAGCAATAAAATACATAGGAATAAATTTAACCAGTGTTGTGAGAGATCTGTGCACTGGAAACTATAAGATTTTGACAAAAGAAAACTGAACACACAAATAAATGGACAGATATCCTGGTCATGGATCAGAAGAATTAATACTGTTAAAATGTCCACAGTACTCAAAGCCATATATAGATTCAATGCAATCCCTATCAAAATTCCAATAGCATTTTTCACAGAAACAGAAAAAAAAATCCAAAAATTCATATGGTACCACAAAAGACCCTGAGTAGCTGAAGTAAGCCTGTGAAAGAAGAACAATGCTGGATGGATCACACAGTCTGATTTCCAACTATCCTACAAAGCTACAGTGATCAAAACAGTATGGCACTGCCATTAAAATGACACAAAAAACAATGGAACAGAGTTGAGAGCCCAGAAATAAACCCTCACATAAACTGTCAACTAATATTTGACAAGGGAGTCAAGAAGACTCAGTGAGTAAAGGACAGTCTCTTCAGGAAATGGGAAAACTGGACAGTCACCCCAGAAGAAAGAAATTGGACCCCTGTCATAAACCACTCACAAAAATGAACTAAATGGATTAAAGACTTAATCATAAGACCTGAAATCATAAAACTAGAAGAGAACATAAGAAAGACGCTCCTTGACACTGGATTTGGCAATGACTTTTTAGATGACACCAAATACATATGCAACAACAGCAAAAATAAACAAGAATACATCAAACTAAAAGCTTCTGCAAAGAAACAATTTCGTGAAAAGGCAGCCTACAGAATGGAAGAAAATATTCGCAAATCATATATGTGATAAAATGTTAATATCCAAAATCTCTAAGGAGCTCCTGTAACTCGATAGCCAAAAGAAATTAAAACTAGGCAGAAGAACTGAGTAGACATTTTCCAAAGAAGATATGGGCTTCCCTGGTGGCTCAGACTGTAAAGAATCTGCCTGCAATGCAGAAGACCCAGGTTCAATCCCTGAGTTGGGAAGATCCCCTGGAGAAAGGAATGGCTACCAACTACAGTATTCTTGCTTGGAGAACTCCGTGGACAAAGAAGATACACAAGTGGCCGAGATGGTCAACATCACTAATTATCAGGGAAATGTAAATCAACACCACAATGACATAACACCTCACATCTGTTAGGATGGCTAGCATCAAGAAAACAAGAAATAACAAGTGTTAGTGAGGATGTGGAGAAAAGGAAACTTTTGTGCACTGGTGGGAATTTAAATTTGTAGTCACTGTGGAAAACAGTATGGTGATTCCTTAGAATCATCTTATGATCCAGCAATCCCACTTCTGGTATATAATCGAAGGAAATGAAATCAGGATCTCAAAGAGATACCTGCACTCTGATGTTCCTTGCAGTATTATTCACAATAATCAAGATATGCTGCAAAGTTGCTTCAGTCATGTCCGACTCTATGCGACCCCATAGACGGCAGCCCACCAGGCTCCCCCGTCCCTGGGATTCTCCAGGCAAGAACACTGGAGTGGGTTGCCATTTCCTTCTCCAATCAAGATATGCAAACAACCCAAACTGCCCATCTATGGATGAGATGTATATATTTTAAAATTTTAGTCATGAAAAAGAAGAAAATTCTGCCATTTGTGACAACACGGTTAGATCTTGAAGGTATTATATAAGTGAAATGTCATACAGAGAAAACAAATGTGGCATAATATCACTTATATATAGAATCTAAAAAAGCCAAACTCATAGAAACAGTAGAATGGTGGTTGCAAGGGGCTGGAAGGTGGGGGAATTGGGGAGATGTTGGTCAAAGGATACAATTAATCCAGTTATTATATAAGATGAATTAGTTCTGGGGATCTAATATACAGCAAGGTGATTAGAGTTAACAGTACTGGGTTATATACTTGAAAGTTGCTAAGAGACTAGAGTTCAAATATTCTCACCACAAAAAAGAATTGGTAAATATGAAAGGTGATGGAGGTATTAACCAACTGAACTGTGGTAATCATTTCACAATATATAAGTGTATCAGATCAGCACATTGTACTTGTTAAACTTCAGTTCAGTTCAGTTGCTCAGTTGTGTCCGACTGTTTGCGACCCCATGAATTACAGCACGCCAGGCCTCCCTGTCCATCACAAACTCCCAGAGTTCACTCAAACTCACGTCCATTGAGTCGGTGATGCCATCCAGCCATCTCATCCTCTGTTGTCCCCTTTTCCTCCTGTGCCCAATCCTTCACAGCATCAGAGTCTTTTCCAATGAGTCAACTCTTCGCATGAGGTGGCCAAAGTACTGGAGTTTCAGCTTTAGCATCATTCCTTCCAAAGAAATCCCAGGGTTGATCTCCTTTAGAATGGACTGGTTGGATCTCCTTGCAGTCCATGGGACTCTCAAGAGTCTTCTCCAACAACACAGTTCAAAAGCATCAATTCTTCGGTGCTCAGCTTTCTTTACAGTCCAACTCTCACATCCATACATGACTACTGGAAAAACCATAGCCTTGACTAGACGGACCTTTGTTGGCAAAGTAATGTCTCTGCTTTTGAATATGCCATCTAGGTTGGTCCTAACTTTCCTTCCAAGGAGTAAGCATCTTTTAATTTCATGGCTGCAATCACCATCAACAGTGATTTTGGAGCCCCCAAAAATAAAGTCTGACACTGTTTCTACTCTTTCCCCATCTATTTACTTGTTAAACTTACACAATGTTATAAAACTGGAATATATATATATGTATATATACATTATATACATATATATAAGTTACAGTCCCTAGATGAAAACACAAGAAAAAGATTAAAGTGATTGTTTTAGTGACAGCAATAGGAAGAGATTTACTTTTTCCTGTGTTCCTTTTTGATTTCTTTTTTTTTTTTTTTTGACCCCAGGGACTGCGGCCCACCAGGATCCCCGGGATTTCCCAGGCAAGAATACTGGAGTGGGTTGCCATTTCCTTCTCCAGGGCCTTTTTGATTTTTTTACCAATTAAAACCTATTTATAGGGACTTCCCTGATGGTCCAGTGGTTAAGACTCAATGCTTCTACAGGTTCAATCCCTGGTCAGGGAATTAAGATCCCACAAACCGTGTAGCCAAAAATAAGTAAATAAATAGCTTTTAAAAAATAAAGAAAGAAAACCTATATGTAGAATTGGCAGTGAGCCAACCCTGAAGTGGCTGAGGCCTGCTCGTGGAGTCTTGTTGGAGATAAACAGCCAGATTCCTTCTGATGACTACCTAGTGGTTTTCCTGCATGGATTCCTCCTCGTGAGAGAGTATACCACACAGACTACAATGAGTTGCCCCAATTTCTGCCCCAAATGGTCACACTGAAAAAGCCCCCTGGGCTCAGTTGGGATTTCACATCTGAGTAGGAAGGGCCTCCCAGCAAGACATTTTCATCTCCAAGGTGATTCTTGACTCTGATGCACACTGCGCAGGACTTCAGGAAGGGGACCAAGTTCTAGCTGTGAATGATGTGGATTTCCAGAATGCTGAGCACAGCAAGGCTACTGAGATCCTGAAGACAGCTGGCGAAGCCAGCATGCACGTCTGCTTTTTTTTTTTTTTGTACAATTATCATCATCAGAAAGAGGGGACTGTGCATTAGAGCGTTGCAGCCCACAGCCCTCCACATGAATCTGCTGTGACAGGCTGGCTAGGCCCCTGCACAAACACTGGGGAAACTGTACTCTTAGCCCCTCCCTGACCCAGTGGAGTGGGGAAGATGAGGAGACAGACCATGCACTGAGTCAGCCAGCCAACTGCATTGCCCAAACTGGGCTGCACTTTCAGTTGCCTAGTTTTCTAGGTGACCTTCACTCCCTGAAAGGAGAAAGATGGTTATGTCCAGGTACAGCATAGCCTATGGAGAATTCTGCTAGAAAAGGCAGTTGACGTATATTGAATACTATGTGTTAAGCCTGGCATGCTGCAGTTCATGGGGTCACAGAGACACAGCTTAGCAACTGAACAACAAATGTAATAGGCACTTATATATGTCATATTTTCATTAGATTATAGAAATCAGTAAAAAAAAAGAATCTTGGGGGCCTTCCCATCCTATATGACTAGTGTCATACTCTTTGTAAACTCCAGTGGTACCCTGCTTTTTCTCCCTTACTCCCCCAAAAAGTAGCATTGTTGAGAGGGAAAAATATATCTGTATATTTATGGATAAAATCATGCACTTTACCAAGAGATCCAATAAGAGATACAATGGAATTATGTATGTATAAATAACTCAATAAATATCAGAAGATGTATTTGAGAAAACCATCACTTATTTTAAAAATTATGTTAGAATCTAAATGAAAAATAGTGACAATATCAAATGCTGGTGAGTGTGCAGAGAAACTGTCTCTCTCACAAATTGCTAGTGGGAATGTGAAATGGTATAGCCATCCTAGAAGACAGTTTGGCAGTTTCTCAAAAAACTTTACATTCACTTACCGTATGTTCCAGCATTCTCACTCCTGAATATCCCAGAAAAAACGAAACATGTCCACATGAAAACTTGTATGTGATTGTTCATAGCAACTTTTGGTAATAGCCCCAAACTGGAGAGTCCCTTGGACTGCAAAGTTATCAAACCAGTCAATCCTAAAGGAAATCAATCCTGAATATTCATTGGAAGGACTGATGCTGAAGCTGAAGCTCCAATACTTTGGCCACCTGATGCGAAGAGCTAACTCATTGGAAAAGACCCTGATGCTGGGAAAGATTCAAGGCAGGAGAAAGGGACGACAGAGGACAAGATGATTCGATAGCATCACTGACTCAACGGACATGAGTTTGAACAAGCCCTGGGAGCGGGTGAAGGACAGGGAGGCCTGGCATGCAGCAGTCCAGGTAGTCGCAAAGAGTTGGACACCACTGGGTGACTGAACAACAAACCAAACTGGAAACAGACAAATTGTCCAGTAGTAGTTGAATTGTTTTAAAAGCTGTGGTACATCTGTACCATGGAATACACTTAGTAAGAAGCAGGAACAAACTGTTGATACATGACGATTTGAATAGATCTCAAGGCATTATTGTGAGTGAAAAAAAAAGCCAATCTGAAAAGATCACATTGTCCGATCCCATAACGTTCTCAAATTTTTAAACTTACAGAGATGGAGAACTGATCAGTGGTTGCCAGAGGTGAGGGATGGTGATGGGAAGGGGACAGATGTGGATAAAGGAGTGGCATGAAGGAGATCTTTGTAGTGACGAAATGGTTTGTATCTTGATTGCAATGGTGGTTACACAAATCGATAAAATGACAACAGCAAATCCCCACTGGCTATGTATTTTGGGGCTCTGTGACAATCTAGAAGGGTGGGATGTGGAGAGAGAAGGAAGGAAGGTTCGGGAGGGAGAGGATATGGGTGTAACTATGGCTGATTCTTGATGTATGACAGAAAACCACAAAATTCTATAAAGCAAATACCCTTCAGTTTAAAAAGTAAGTGGCAATAAAGTAAAATGACAACAGAATGAAATCGTCTGTATTCTATAGACTATAGAATAATGCACACATTATTGTCCAATGTGCCAACGTGGATTTTCTAATTTTGATATTGTCCCACAGTTACGTAAGATGTAAACATTGGTAAACTTGGATGGAGGGTAAATACAGACTTCTTTACTGTCTTTGCAAACTTCTGTTTGCAATCTATAATTATCTCAAAATAAAAAATTTAAGAAATGTGTTAGAAAATTACAAATAACCAAATGTTTCTTTTGAGAGTATTTCTCTCAAACTCACACATTTTTTTTTTTCTTTTTGGCCACACTTAGTTCCCCACCCACCAGTGGAAGTATAGAGTCCTAAGCACGGACCACCAGGGACCACCGTGTATGTATGAGTCCTGGCATACACATTCTTTAACAATGAAACATTTAAAGATATTCTCATTAAAATAAACATTTTTTTAAAAAGAACAAGCATACCTATAGTGATGCTATTATTAATGTTGTTTTAGAAGTTCTTGCCAATATAGTCAGACCTGAAACAGAAATAAAAGATTTAAGTATTGGGAAGGAAATAAAATTATCTTCATTTGCAGGCAATAGGGCATAATGTCTTAAAACATGGAGAACCTCAAACACTTAAAATTAAGAAGGAACTCAGGTCCAAGCTAATATCACAAAATTAATAGTTTAATAAGCAGTTGAACTCTTTCCCCCATTATAATAGTAGCAAAAATATGAACAATTTAGAAATGAAAGAAAATATATATGCAAAAGAAAAAATATATGCAAAACATATCTGTAAAGGTATGTAAATATAAAACCTATATTTACCTATCCATAAAACCTATATGATGAAAACCACAAGCTTTACTGATAGTGTTATAACAACTTTGTTTTAGATTTATACTTGTAAGTGTAAAAACAACAATAAAAGCAATACATGTATTCTAATTGTTTTTATAAGATTTAGAAATTCTAGCAATTACTAGTAACATAATCCAATAAATTATTAGGAAAAATGATTATATATTCTAGCTCTGTAGTACCTCAAACAATAGCCATTGGCCACTTGAATTGTAGCTAGCCTGCATTGTCTCAATTGATATGTGCTCTGAAGAATAAAATAGGGACTTCCCTGGGAGTCCAGTGGCTAATAAGACTCCATGCTGCCAATGCAGGGCCCTGGGTTTGATCCCTGGTCAGGGAACAAGATCCCACATGCTGCAATTAAGACTCGGTTCAGCCAAATAAATAAATATTTTTAAAAGAATAAAATACACAGCAGATTCTGAAGACTTAGTATAAAAAATGTAAAATACCTCATTCTTCAGTCAGTTCAGTTTAGTTCACCCACTCAGTTGTGTCCAACTCTCTGCGACCCCATGAACAGCAGCATGCCAGGCCTCCCTGTCCATCACCAACTTCTGGAGTTCACCCAAACCCAGGTCCATTGAGTCGGTGATGCCATCCAACCATTTCATCCTCTGTTGTCCCCTTCTCCTGCCTTCCATCTTTCAGTATTGGGGTCTTTTCCAATGAGTCAGCTCTTCACATCAGGTGGCCAAAGTATTGGAGTTTCAGCTTCAACATCAGTCCTTCCAATGAACACCCAGGACTGATCTCCTTTAGGATGGACTGGTTGGATCTCCTTGCAATCCAAGGGATTCTCAAGAGTCTTCTCCAACACCACAGTTCAAAAGCATCAATTCTTTGGTGCTCAGCTTTCTTTATAATCCAACTCTCACATCCGTACACGACCACTGGAAAAACCACAGCTTTGACTAGACAGAACTTTGTTGACAAAGTAATGTCTCTACTTTTTAATATGCTGTCTAGGTTGGTCATAACTTTCCTTCCAAGGAGTAAGCATCTTTTAATTTCATGGCTACAATCACCATCTGCAGTGATTTGGGAGCCCAAAAAAATAAAGTCAGCCACTGTTTCAACTGTTTCCCCATCTATTTACCATGAAGTGATGGGACTGGATGCCATGATCTTAGTTTTCTGAATGTTGAGCTTTTAGCCAACTTTTTCACTCTCCTCTTTCACTTTCATCAAGAGGCTCTTTAGTTCTTAGTTATTTATAATAACTTAGTTATTAGTTATAACTATAGTTATTACTTAGTTCTTAGTTATTTATATCCTCATTCTTATTTATAATGTTACATGTTGAAGTAATAATATTTTGGATATGTTGGTTATATAAAATATATTATTAAAATAGTGGTTATTACAAAAGTTCAAGTTAGCATTTTGTGGCCCACATTATATTTCAATTAGACAGTGTCTTCCTAGCTGTCTTCTTGTTTTTTCCAGTTTTATTGAGATAATTATATCTCAATTATGACATACATCACTGTATAAGTTTAAGGTATACAGCATAATGATTTGACTTAGACATATCATGAGGTGATTACAATACATTTAATAAGCATTCATCTCATACATAAAATTTTAAAAATACAAAAAAGTATTTTTCCTTGTGATGAGAACTTTTAGATTTTACTCTCTTAAGTTTCATATAACACTATTGTATGTATTTATTATGTTGTATATTATATCCCCTTATTTATCTTATAAATGGAAGTTTGTATCTTCTGAGGGCCTTCATGGAATTCCCCTTCCTCCTACCGCCCGCCTCTGGTAAACACAAATCTAATCTCTTTTCTATGAGTCATTTGTTTGTTTTTGAAGTATAATTGACCGAAAACACTATGTGAGTTCCTGTTATAGAATATGGTGATTCAATATTTCTATACGTTTCAAAATGATCACCATAGTAAGTCTAGTTACCGTCTGTCACCATACAAAAGTATTACATAATTATTGACTATTTTCCCCACGCTGCACATTTCAGGCCGGGCTCAGTTATTTTGCAACTGCAGATTTGTGCCTCCTAATCTCCCTTACTTCTCTCTCCTCTACCGGGGTCCCCTTCCCTCTGGCAACCACTTTTTTGTCTTCTATAGCTGTTTCTGTTTTGTTGTCTTTGTTCATTTGTTTTTTAGATTCAACATGTAAGTGCAATCATACAGGATTTGTCTTTCCCTGTCTGACATACTTCATTTAACATAATACCCCCTAGATCCATCCATATCATCAGCAAAGGCAAGATTTCATTCCTCTTTGTGGCTGAGTAATATGCCATTGTATTTATACACACCACATCTCCATCCATTCATCCAGTGGTGAGCACTCAAGCTGCTTCCATATCTTGACTAGTGTAAATTACGCCACAGTGAACACAAGGGTCAACGTATCTTTTCCATTTCGTGCGTTCATTTCCTTTGGATAAATACCCAGAAGTGGTATGTACTTATTGCCATTTTGTTCATTTGAGGGATGTTTTTGTAGCTCTTCTGTGCCTTTCTTCTTCTTTTGCTCTCTTCCCCTCTGATTTGAAGATTATCTTTAGTGTTAAGTTTGGATTCCTTTCTTTTCTATGTGTATCTGTTGTAGATTTTGGGTTTGTGGTTAACATGAGGTTTATATATAGCAATCTTTATATGTATGTTACTATTTTAAATTGCTGATTTCAAATTTCAATGTGTTTTAACAACCCGCATTTTTACTCTTCCACACAGTCCCCACATTTACTGTTTTTGACATCACTTTTTATATCTTTTTGTTTTGTTTATCCCTTAACTACTTATTGCAGACATAAGTGATTTTATTGCTTTTGTCTTTCAACCTTCCTCTAGCTTTATTCTGATTTATGTACCAAAAAAAAAATAATAATAATAATGAAAAGAAAAAATCTCATTGGTAAAGGCAAATGTCCAGTGAAGATGCTTTGACCATATGGACCTCTGTCGGCATAGTCAAAGCATCTTCACTGGACATTTGCCTTTACCAATGAGATTTCTTTCCTTTTCATATATGTAGTAGTGACCTTTTCTGCTTAGAGAAGTCCTTTTTAACATTTCTTATAGAGCTAGTTTCATGGTTCTAAACTGTTAGCTGTTGCTTGTCTGTTAGACTTAGTGTGATTTTGTACACCCTTTGAGAGTGGAGTGTCTTTCCTACAGCTCTCTGGCTCTTCCGAAAGCAAGCCCTGCTGGCCTTCAGAGCCAAATGTCCCAGTGTCTTGTCTTCCTGGTGCAAGACTCCCAGGTTGAGGAGCCCGATGCAGGGCTCAGGCCTCTCACTCCTTGAGGAAACCTCTGCAATTGTAGCTATCCTCCTATTTGAGGGTCGCCCACCTGGGGGTCTTGACTTTCCTGTGACTCCGCCCCTCCTAGCTATCTTGTTGTGGTTCCTTCTTTACATCTTGAGTTGTAGAAGACCATTTCTGCTAGATCTCAGGTCTTTCTCATCAACAGTGCCCTGCAAATAGTTGTAATTTTGCTGTGCCCAAGAGAAGAGGTGAGCTCAGGGTCTTCAAACTCTATACCTTAGCCACTCTCCCATTTTAGCTTTCTCGTATGATGCTTTCATGTACCTATGGACCTTACTGCCTGTTAGAATTACCTGGGAACTTCAGCAAAAATCCCTGTGCCCTGCCGCAAGCAATGTAATTGGTATTGGACTTCCCTGGTGGTCCAGTGGCTAATTGTCCCTGTCAATGCAGGCACATGGGTTTGACCCCTGGTCTGGGAAGATTCCACATGCCATAGGGCAACTAAGTCCATATGCCTCAACTACTGAGCCCACATGCCCTAGAGCCTGTGTTCTTCAACAAGAAAAGGCATCACAACAAGAAATCCAGGTAGCATAACTAGAGTAGCCCCTGCATGCCACAACCAGAAAAAGCCCCCGGTGCAGCCAAAAATAAATAAATCAGTCATTAAATATATATATGTATATAAATAATTGGTTTTGGTGCATTGGTATGGCCCTAAAACTCCCCAGGTGATTCTAATGTACACCCAAGATTAATAAGCACCACTACTGACTATCAAGCACCACTACCAAGCTGCTGCTGCTGCTGCTAAGTCGCTTCAGTCGTGTCTGACTCTGTGCGACCCCATAGACGGCAGCCCACCAGGCTCCCCCGTCCCTGGGATTCTCCAGGCAAGAACACTGGAGTGGGTTGCCGTTTCCTTCTCCAATGCATGAAAGTGAAAAGTGAAAGTGAAGTCGCTCAGTGGTGTCTGACTCTTCGCGACCCCATGGACTGCAGCCTACCAGGCTCCTCCATCCATGGGATTTTCCAGGCAAGAGTACTGGAGTGGTGTGCCATTGCCTTCTCCGCACTACCAAGCTATCAGGCCCTAAAGAATTCTTTTCCAAATTTTTCATTTTATATAATTAAGAAAAGACTTTCTATAAGCTAACATTTGAATTCAGCGTAAATACATGGTGCCAGTTCCATTCTGGATCAATACCTCCTGTAATTGATCAAAACAAGATGTGAATTTTTCCCAGCCAATCTCCTTAGTCATGGCAAATTTCTCAGTTTATAAAAACAAAGTAATGTTTTTTTTTTAAGTTACATGCTCTTTGGCTGAGTACAATTACAAATATTTGAACTGGATGGAATTTAAAACACAGCAGTCTTGTGTGCTTTCTCGCCTTTTCTGATCATAGCATCTCTAGGAGGTAGGCAGGGCAACAGTTTTTAATCCTCATTTTGAGAGGAGGATACAGAGGCCCACAGAGAGCAACTGGGTCTCCTAAGACCGTGTGGCTAGTAACATGGCCTGGCCTAGACTCCACCAGCACACCTCTCTACATCTGTCCAAGGGCCTTTACAACCTAATTATCAGGACAAATCACCACCACCCATGATAAGAGCTTTTGTCCAGAGGCTTCCCTGGTGGTTCAGACAGTAAAGAATCTGCCTTCTATGCAGGAGACCCACATTTGATCCCTGGGTCTGGAAGATCCCCTGGAGAAGTAAATGGCAACCCACCCCAGTATTCTTGCCTTGAGAATTCCATGGACAGAGGAGCCTTCTGGGCTACCTACAATCTGTAGGACTGCAAAGAGTCAGACAAGACTGAGCAACTAACACTTTCACAGTTTCTTTCTCTTGACTGGTCCCAGGGAAGGACTATATATAAGACAGTTCTGCTGAAATAACATATCACTAAGCCATAAGCTTTTTAAAAAAATATTTTATTTATTTGGCTGCACCGGGTTTTAGTTGCGGCATGTGAAATCTTTTAGTTGCAGCATTTGGAATCTAGTTCCCTAACCAATGATCAAACCTGGACCCCCTGTATTGGGAGCATGGAGTCTTAGCCACTGGACCACTAGGGAAGTCCCTAAAGAGCTTATTATTAGTATATGGCCCAACAAATGGAAGATGCTCAATAAGTAAAACTTCCTTTCTGTCTTCAACTCAAACATTTACTACCATTTCCCTTTCTTCTCTTGTCCTACCCAACAGTATCTTCATCTGTGCATTTGATCAGTACATAGTATATGCCAGGCACAGGTCTAAGGGTACTTACTACTGTAGGTGATTGCATAAAACAAACACCATCCCTCCTTGCCTGCATGGAGCGTCTAGTCCCCATCTTCACATCTGGCAATTCTGACCTGTTAATTCTCTGCCTCCCTAGCTCTATACAGGCCATCCCTCCACTCAAGCCTAAAGCAGGTTTCCCACTCTATTCCTTCAGAATCTGACCTAAATTCTTCTCCATGGAGCCTCTGAACCCTCAGGGACATTCTCAGCGGAGGGACTCACTAGAGCCTCAGCCAGCTCCCTGCTGCCCTCTGGTGGGACTCCCTGGGACTCATGGTCCCATGAAATCTCTGGGAACTGGGGCTCACTTGGGCAGGCAGGTCCAAGAGATCTGTGTACTCACAACATACTGGCTTTCCCTGGACCCTGTGGCTCAAGGCTGGGATCTGTGTGGGCAGTGATACTCTGTGTGTGAGTGTGTGTGTGTGCATGCATGTGCGCGTGCATGCGTGTGTGTGTGTTCTTTTACTGTGTTGTTGTTTTTTAATCTTGCGTTGTGTTGTTTTTTAATCTTGCATTGTGTTGTTGTACTGTTCAGTAGCTTAGTTGTGTCTGACTCTTTGCAAGCCCAAGGACTGCAGCACGCCAGGCTTCCCTGTCCTTCACTCTCTCCCAGCGTTTGTTCAAACTCATGTCCATTGAGTCAGTGATGCCATCCAACCATCTCATCGTCTGTCACCCCTTCTCCTCCTGCCTTCAGTCTTTCAGCATCAGGGGCTTTTCCAGTGAGTCGGCTCTTCACATCAGGTGGCCACATCAGGAGCTTCAGCTTCAGTCCTTATAATGAATATTCAGGGTTGATTTATTTTAAGATTGACTGGTTTGATGTCCTTGATGTCCAAGGGACTCTCAAGAGTCTTCTCCAACACTATAGTTCAAAAGCATCAATTCTTCAGTGTTCAGCCTTCTTTATGACCCAACTCTCACATCCAGTCATGACTATTGCAAAAACCATAGCTTTGACTATACAGATCTTTGTCAGCAAAGGGATATATGTGCTTTTTAATATGTTGTCTAGGTTGTCTTTTAATTTCATGGCTACAGTCACCATCTGCAGTGATTTTTGAGCCCAAAGCATTAAAGTCTATTACTGTTTCCATTTTTTCCCCATCTATTTGCCATGAAGAGATGGGCTTGGATGCCATGATCTTAGTTTTTTGAATGTTGAGCTTTAAGCCAGCTTTTTCACTCTCCTCTTTCACCTTCATCAACAGGCTCTTTAGTTCCTCTTCACTTTCTTCCATTCAGTTCAGTTCAGTTCAGTCGCTCAGTCGTGTCTGACTCTTTGTGACCCCATGAATTGCAGCACGCCAGGCCTCCCTGTCCATCACCAACTCCCGGAGTTCACTCAGACTCACGTCCATTGAGTGATGCCATCCAGCCGGTGTAATCTGGATATCTTAGGTTATTGATATTTCTCTCAGTAATTATGATTCCAGCTTGAGCTTCATCCATCCTGGCATTTCACATGATGTACTCTTCATACAAGTTAAATAAGCAGGGTGACAATATACAGTCTGACGTTACTCCCTTCCCAATTTGGAACCAGTCCATTGTTCCATGTCTGGTTCTCACTGTTGCTTCTTGACCAACATACAGGTTTCTCAGGAGACAGGTAAGGTGGTTTGGTATTGCCATCTCTTTAAGAATTTTCCACAGTTTATTGTGTTACACACTATCAAAGGCTTTAGTTAGTCAATGAAGCAGATGTTTTTCTGGAATTTCCTTGGTTCTTCTATGATCCAACAGATGTTGGCAATTTGATCTCTGGTTCTGCCTTTTCTAAATCCAGCTTGTACATTTGGATGTTCTCGGTTCACATACTGTTGAAGCCTAGCTTAAAGGATTTTGAGCATTACCTTGCTAGCATGTAAAATGAGCACAAATTTGGAAAACTCAGTACTGGCCACAGGGCTGGAAAAGATCAGTTTTCATTCCAATCCCAATGAAAGGCAATGCCAAAGAATGCTCAAACTACTGTACAGTTGCACTCATTTCATTTTTATCTTGCACCCAAAGCAATTCATGCTCTTACACAAACATCAGAAAATTTAAAACATGCAAAAGAAAGATTTAAACAACTCACATAATCCCACCTAGAGACCATTTATGCTCACACATGGAACAGGAACACAGGGGAAAGGGGCACTAGGCCAGCAGCTGTGTGACCCTGAACAACCCCCTTCTCAGAGCTTCATCCATACACAAAGCAGTGACCCAGACAGTAAAGAATCCACAAACCAAGCATCCCAGTAAAGGGCCTCCTCTAGCTTTCTTCCTCTGTGATTCTGAGTCCATAGGCCCAAGCAGTCCCCTCATCAGTGATACCTTTAGACAGTTACAACTTCCAACTATTTTAAATATTGAAAAGCAGTAAGGTAGGCTAAAGCAAATTACAATTAGGTTAAAAAAAACCCTGAAAAAGTTCTGAAAATGGACAAAAATGCTTTAAAATTATCACACAGTTGAAAATTGCCTTAGGAAGCAAAAAAATCACCAACACTATAGGAAAAGAAAAAAAAAACAGCAACTGTGGAATACTCATTTTTGATCAGGTCATTGTTTCAATCAAAATGTTGTGTCCACAAAAATGCTTTTAGAAAAACTGCCTTCAGCACAATGCCACGTCTCTGTGTGAGGTGGCCAGGAAGAGCTTCCGTCTAGCATCCCATGTCCTTGGAAGAATTTTGAGATCCCTGCTCCTGGTGAACAAGGACAAAGTTCGAGATCCCCGCTCCTGGTGAAATAAACATCAGACCAACTGTGGGCTGCAGGTACCAGGCAAGCACTTACTGATTCCCTCATGTCAGGTTCTGTGCTGGACACTGAAGACTCAAGGCAACTGGAAGGTCCTGCCGTCTTCCCTGGGCAGGGCCACAGCCAGTCATATAGGACAGACAGACAGACCCATCCGCACGTGACTCCAGTTCAGGGTGAGATGGAGTACTGGGAGTCGTGGTAAGTGTAGAATGGCCAGGAACCCGCTGTCCTGTCCCTCTACCAGCCAGGAAGCTGTAGAAACTTGGCCTCCCCATCCTCAGTAAAATGTTCCCGCCTGTTATTTTTGCCGTGAAACACATTATCCCAATACTTAGTACCTTAAAACAATCACTGAATTATTCTAAGGATTCTGCAGCCAAGAATTCAGATAGGGGACTCCCCTGGTGGTCCAGTAGTTAAGAATCCGCCTTCCGATGCAGGGAACACGGGTTCTATCCCTGGTCAGGGATCTAAGATCCCACCTGCGAAGAGGCAACTAAAACTAAGCAACACAACTACTGAGCCTGGGCGCCTCGACTAGAGAATCCTGCGCCACAATGAAGATCCTGCCTGCCGCAAGTAAGACCCAGAGCAGCGAGTCAGTTCAGCTCAGTCACTGAGTCGTGTCTGACTCTTTGCGACCCCAGGGACTGCAGCACACCAGGCCTCCCTGTCCATCACCAACTCCTGGAGTTTACTCAAACTCATGTCCATTGAGTCGGAGATGCCATCCTATCATCTCATCGTCTGTCGTCCCCTTCTCCTGCCCTCAATCTTTCCCAGCATCAGGATCTTTTCAAATGAGTCAGCTCTTTGCATCAGGTGGCCAGAGTATTGGAGTTTCAGCTTCAACATCAGTCCTTCCAATGAATATTCAGGACTGATTACCTTTAGGATGGTCTGGTCGGATCTCCTTGCAGTCCAAGGGGTTCTCAACAGTCTTCTCCAACACCATAGTTCATAAGCATCAATTCTTTGGAGTTCAGCTTTCTTTGTAGTCCAACTCTCATATCCATACATGACTACTGGAAAAACCATAGCTTTGACTAGATGGACCTTTGTTGGCAAGGTAATGTCTCTGCTTTTTAATATGCTGTCTAGGTTGGTCATAGCTTTTCTTCCAAGGAGCAAGTGTCTTTTAATTTCATGGCTGCAGTCACCATCTGCAGTGATTTGGGAACCCCCCAAAATAAAGTTTCCCACTGTTTCCATTGTTTCCCCATCTATTTGCCATGAAGTGATAAGACCGGATGCCATGATCTTAGTATTTTGAATGTTGAGTTTTAAGCCAACTTTTTCACTGTCCTCTTTTCACTTTCACCAAGAGGTTCTTTAGTTCTTCACTTTCTGCCATAAGGGTGGTGTCATCTGCATATCTGAGGTTATTGATATTTCTCCTGGCAATCTTGATTACAGTTTGTTCTTCATCCAACCCAGCATTTTTCATGATGTACTCTGCATAGAAGTTAAATAAACAGAGTGACAATATACAGCCTTGACGTACTCCTTTCCCTATTTGGAACCAGTCTGTTGTTCCATGTCCAGTTCTAACTGTTGCTTCCTGACCTGCATACAGATTTCTCAAGAGGCAGTTCAGGTGGTCTGGTATTCCCATCTCTTTAAGAATTTTCAGTTTGTTGTCATCCACACAGTCAAAGGCTTCAGCATAGTCAATAAAGCAGAAATAGATGTTTTTCTGGAACTCTCTTGCTTTTTCGATGATCCAACGGATGTTGGCAGTTTGATCTCTGGTTTCTCTGCCTTTTCTAAATCCAGCTTGAACACCTGGAAATTCACAGTTGACGTACTGTTGAAATGCAGCCAATAATAAATATTTAAAAAGGCATTCAGATAGGCTATGGCAGGACTGGCTCAGGCTGAGAAGGTTGGGTGGCTACAGGAGACTTCAGGGCTGGGCCAGGAGTCACGTGGAGACACCCTCACCCAGGTGCCCGGTAGTGCTGGCTGGTGTCCAGGCCTCCAGTGTGGCTGGATTCCAGGGCACCTCCTGGAGGTCTCAGGGTCAACCATCTTACCCCGAACCTGAGCTGTCCCAGGTAACAAGACTTTTTCTGCCCTAGCTTCAGAAGTTCTGAACTGTCGCTCCTTTTGGATTCTATTATTTAGAAGCAAATCACAGTCCTGGCAGATTGATGGGAGGGTGACTAGACCCCAGCTCTGGAGCGGAGAATGAAGAGTGTGGGTCTCCCCTACCCAGCACGGGGCTGTGGACCTGAGCAGAGAGCAGCTAGACATGGGTGGAGGTAAGATGGGAGAGAAGCTGAACTTGTCTTTCCTTGGGCAGTTTCACTTGACTGTGGCTTCAGTTTCCCTGAAGACTGTACGTCTCTAGTCCAGAGCTTTCTTCTGAGCTTCAGACCTGTATGTCCAACTACCTGCCTGCTTTCTCTTTCTGTGCCCTGGTGTCTTTTGGAAAATTGAGATGCTGATACTCTCTATTAATAGAGTGACCACCAGAATTAAATGAGATAGGACTTCTCTGGTGGTCCAGTGGATAAGAATCAGCCTTCCAATGTTGGGGACATAGGTTCCACCCCTGGTCCAGGAAGATCCCACATGCTGCAGGGCAACTAAGTCCATGCACCACAAGTACTGAGCCTGCGCTCCGCAACGAGAGAGGCCACCGTAGTGAGCAGCCTGTGCATGGCAACTAGAGAAAGCCCATGCAGTTAAGAAGAGCTAGCACAGCCAAAAAATACATATTTTTTTAAAAAAGAGTTAAATGAGATAATATAATGTCTTTCATGAAATGCCTCACACATTTAAGTGCTCAGTGTTACTATTATTTGACCTAGTTGGATAGATTATAGACAGTTCAAACTCAGCCTCTCCAAAACTGAACTCATAGTGTGCTGTTCACACCTGTGCCCACCCAGAGTTCCCTGTCTTCTTGACTAGACCTCCACCGCTCCTCCTGCCCATGCCAGAGATTGGCAGTCATCTTTCACACCTCTGTCTCTTTCACTCCCAACATCCAACCCAACCCCAAGTCTTGACAGGTTTGCTGTCTAGATATTTCTCCAACTTCTCTACTCTTCTCCCTTTCTATACTGACACCTTAGTCCAAGCCACAGTCATCTCTGCTTCAGACTCTGGCCTCCTCTCTGGTCTCTCAAATTCACTAGGTCCACTTCCCCTTCCATTCCCCTTCATCCATTCTTCACCCAGTGGGCAGCCAGAATACCTTAAAAATGTAAAGTTGATGACAGTACTTACCCTGATTAAAACCCTTTATCCTTGCTGCTCTACAGAAAAGATGTGCATGACTCTTTGTGGCCCCATGGACTGTAGCCACCCTCCCCCTCGCCCCCGCCACCTCGCAGCTCCTCTGTCCATGGAAATTTCCAGGCAAGAATTCTGGAGCAAGTTGCTGTTTCCTACTGCAGGGGATCTTCCTAATCCAGGGGTTGAAGCCGCATCTCTGGCGTCTCCTGCATTGGCAGGCAGGCTCTTTACCACTGCACCACTTGGAAGCCTATCTGTCTATTCATCGCGTGTTTACTTCCGTGTCTATGCTGCATTTTACAGTCTTGCATATGAGCATCATGCTGCTTTTCTGGTCAGATAAGTGGCATGTGTTTGTGCTAAGACATGTTTGGCTTTTTGTGACCCATGGACAGTAGCCTGCCAGGCTCCTCTGTCCTTGGGACTCTCCAGGCAAGAATACTGGAGTGGGTTGCATGCCCTCCTCCAGGGGATCATCTCAACCCAGGGATCCAACCCATGTCTCCTGTGTCTTCTGCGTTTACCACTGAGTCACCTGGGAAGCCCAGACAATTCTTTTCAAAGGCCTATGAAGTCCTGTGAATATGGCCCCTGCCTCCGTCCTTCCCTCCCCGACTCACTGGGCTCTCTCTGCCAAAAGGCCTTTATAAAGGCTATTTCCTGTGCCTAGAATGCCCACTACAATCCCCCCTCTTCAGTCCCCCTTACGTCAAATAACAGCTCAAGAGCCACTTCCTCAAGGAAACCTTCTCTGTCCTCTTTGGTGAAATTCCCCCATCCCACCACCATCCTCGGGCTTCCCTTGTGGCTTCACTGGTAAAGAATCCACTTGAAATGGGGGAGATCTGGGTTTGACCCCTGGGTTGGGAAGATCCCCTGGAGAAGGGAAAGACTATGCAGTCCCATATTCTGGCCTGGAGAATTCCATGGACTGTACAGTCCATGGGGTTGCAAAGAGTCGGACACGACTGAGCGACTTTCACTTTCACCACCACCCTCAGTTCTTACAACACCGGGCCCAGCTCCTCTGTAGCGCTTGTTACCATTGGCACCTGCATTTGTATGGTGATTCTTTAATCTCTCTCCCCTCCAAAACCCTGTAGGCTCCATGAGAGCAGGAACCATATTGGTTATGCTCACTGTTACATCTCAAAGCTTAACATAGCAGTTGACACACGGTTCAGTAAATATTTGTTGACTGGAATGATGGACGGATGGATGAGAGAAGAGACGTGCCAGGGCCGTTGTTAGCATCTCGAAGATGCTGCTAAATGAAGAAATAAAAGGGCATGTTGGGCAGAGCCCAGGAGATGACTCACAGATACAGCTGATTTTCCAACCTTCAGGCAGGTGCAGGACCAGAAAGGAATCTGTTATGACGTAAGAAAAAGCAATTCAGTCAAGACTGGAAACACATCCTCCCTGCCCCAGGGCGTCTCTTCGAAGGTGCTGGAGACTTGAAGAGTTTCACCTGCTTTAGTGTCAACTCTTCCTGCTTGAAGAGTTTCACCTGCGTTAGCATGGCACTGCCAGGGACAGGGCTTGGAACCTAGCTGGTCCAACCTCCTTTTCTCTAAGGATCAGCCAGGCAGTGAGACTTGCCGGAGTTCACACAGCAGTGTGGGGGACGGTGCAGAGATGGAGAAGGCCGGGCTCAGGCACCAGCAACCTGGGTTCCATCCCGGCTCTGCTGTGTGCAGACTCCCCGTCCCTCGCTCGTCCCCCTGCAGTGCAGGGGACCCGAGTCTCATCACCTAAAGGGCTAACTGACCAGAGCCCCAGGTTCCAGTGCAGCTTCCTCAGGGACGCTCCTGCCATACACATTAGGGGACCCCGACTTCCGTTCCCAGTTCCAACCACTCCTTATCTTGTTTTCAAAGGTCAGAGACCTGTCCTGCCCAGACAGTAATCCTTCTGCAATGCTGAGTGTGTCACGCCTCAAGCTGCTTAGAAAAAACAGGAAGAAATGAGACTTTCTTTCTAAAATCTAGTGTCCAGTCTTGGTGGGTGGCCTCATGTTGGCCATGTGACCTTGCGCATGGGACTTCGTCTCCATTTTACAAGAAGAAACCGAGGCAAAGAGAAGTTTAATAATTTGTGAGGTACAGGGTTCCCGTAAGGATCCAGTGAGACTATGGAGGCAAAAGTGTGATCGAAAGGCTCGATCCTAAGTTAAGAGGTGGTTAGCACTTGGGGTAATTTGCATAAATAATAGCACTTTAGTTTGTTTTCTTTGTTTTAGTGTAGGGCTTTAGAGTTACAGAAGCAGTCAGGCTCTTTGACTCTTTGTGAATTTGTTAATAAATAACTATTCGTGTTGACTCTCAAATAACGCATTAGACCCTCTAGGAGATGTATGTGTGCATGCGTGCTCAGTCATGTCAGGCTCTTTGTCCCCACAGACTGTAGTCCACCAGGCTCTTCTGTCGATGGAATCTTCCAGGCAAGATTACTGGAGTGGATTGCCATTTCCTTCTCTAGGGGATCTTTCTGACCCAGGGATTGAACCCATGTCTCTGGCATCTCCTATGTTGGCAGCGGGATTCATTACTGAGACACCTGGAGATGCATATGCTACTCCAATTATGAGATTTCAGACACTGCAACAGGTGAGCTAGAGAGATCTGGGGCAATTGGGAACACGCAGGAGTCGGGGATGGGGTGGGTTTCTATCTGAGAGAGCGTAGGGTACTCAGTCTTCCATGAGGACCACTCTTGTCCCAGTCTTTGAGCCAAAAGCCGTGCTGGCAGGGTGTGAGGGCTGGCGCTGATGGCCCCGGCTGAAAGGATCCCGATCAGTCCAAAGTGCCTTCCCTGGACTGGAAGAGTGGAGGCTGGCTGTCACCACAGGTGACACAGGAGCATCCCACACATCCAGCACTAGAGGGTCTCCCTGTCCTCCCTGAATTCCAGGCCCAGCATCGTGGCATCCCCCTGGGACACCACAAAGGCAACCCAGAAGTGCCAACCCACAGCCCGCTGGCCAGGCCTGAGTGAGAAGAGCAGAGCCCCGAGGCAGACTCTCCCTGCTCAGCTCCCCCAGCCCAGCACCCACCTCAGGCACGCTGACTGCCAGCAGCAGAGAGGACAGTCACCTTGAAGTGACAGCATGCTCTGTGCTTTCCAGCTTCTCTCCTTCCCTGCACCATGGCCTGTGAAGTGGAGCTCCCTGTGAGGCCCAGTAGACCCGTGGGGAACTGCTACCCAGCGGTAACCTCTGAACTTCTTTTGAGTGGTGAGCTTCCCGTCCTTGGAAGAGTTCAAGCAGAAACTGAAGGAGATCCCAGCCCAAATGAAACAGGAGGTCGTGTGGACCCCAGTCCTCTGATCTCCCACCTGCTGCTGTTTCTCCAAGTCCTGTTTGCACCCACCCAGGCTGTATGAGCACCCCACCACTCCCCAGCCTTCCTGGCCTCACCAACAGCAAATACCTCCATGTCTCCCACAGAATAGTCCAGCAGCGTGGCCAGCTCTTTTCCCAGCCTTTTTTCTCCCTACCTCTGAGTTCATCAGCCAAACCAGAATACTCACTGGACCCTCGCAGCGCACACATTCCCACCTCCACGCTTTGCGCAGCTGTTCCCTCTGCAGAGGAGGCTCTTTGCCTCGAGTGCACTCCTCTCCACTTTCTCAGCGGCTCTTTCGAGATCCAGTTTACTTGCCGTCTTCGCTGTGAAGCCCTCCCAAATTCTCTGATTTTTCTTTACCACTGCACCTCTGTTCTGAAACTAACTTCAACCTTGCGAGGTTTGCTTGCATAGTAACTAATGTGCCCTACCTCACGCTAGTCTAAAAGTCTTTGAAGGTGCAGGATCAGGTGTGAGTCATCTTACTAACATTTGGCATAGCACATATATGTTGAATGAATAGTGAATTGAGACCCTAAATTGCTGTTCACCACTACCTAGGAGAAGGCTTGTCACAAAAATGCTCAATAAATATTTGTGGAGTGAATAAACTGTGTTTGTTACTTTAGACCTCATAAACTTTTAAAATGAATTATGTTGGACATACAAAACATAGAATATAACAAAACCCTTTGTACCTATCACCCAGTTTATGAAATAAATATGACAGACACAGTTGAAACACTCTGTGCAGCCCTGCCCAATCTTGTCCACCTCCTTCCCCCTGGAGGAATCACTATCTTGATTTGGAGGTTTATCATTCTGAATCTTCTGTTACACACGTCACGGCAACAGGTAGTAGTGCACGAAGGAGTGTGAGTGCAGGTGAGGCTGGGAACTGGGACCAGCACCAGTTTAGAGCTAAAAGGCCACGCTTATCCTTAGTTTAAGAGAACACTAATTTTTACTCACAGGTGAGAAAATGAGAGGGAGGGAATTTCTTGTGGTCCAGTGGGGTTAGGAATCTGTACTTTCACTGCTGAGGGCACAGATTCAATCCCTGGTTGGGAAACAAGATCCTGCAAACCACACAGTGTGGCAATAATAATAATAAAGACGGAAACAATATTAAAAAGTACTTAAATTCACAGACTTCTAGAGATTTAAAATTTTGATTTCTCTCATGGATATATTGTCATATATTAGGAATTAGCAAAAATGTTACTGTTAAAAATTTTCAAATATGGAACACAGGTCTTTATTATTTGCACTTCTCTTTTTAAAAAAAATGAGAAAATGGATAAGAGGCATGGAGGTGTAGTGATAAGGACCAAACATCCAAAGGGCCTTAGTTTGAGTTACCTTTTTTGAGCCCCAACTTCCTCATCTTTAAAATGGTAATTTTCTTAACTAAATGAATTTATGCCAAACCTTTTCCCAAAGAAGTCTAGAATAAACTTTTTGGGAAGTTGTGAAAATCAAACAGCAAATGTGAGAATGCTTTTAAATTATGAGTAGCTGCAGGTATAGGTAGTTAGTTTTGCCAGCACACACGCCCCTTGTGGTCAGAAGAGTAACTGCATTTGGATACATCTCAATGGGAAAGACCCTGATGCTGGGGCAGACTGAGGGCAGAAGAAGGAGGTGACAGAGGATGGGATGGTTGGACAGCCTGACCGACTCAATGCACGGGTGTTTGAGCAAACTCCAGGAGATAGTGAAGGACAGGGAAGCCTGGCATGCTGCAATCCATGGGGTCGCAAGAGAGTCAGACACAACTTAGTGACTGAACAACAATATACTGTACTGCATAGTGGGCATCAACAATTCAGATCCGTACAAGGGTTACTAAACATTTGAGTAAAACCTCTAATATAAAAGATAAGCAAACAAAAAATGAGCTCAGAGAAAACAGACAATATAGAGGGACAAAAGGTTAAGATTATTGTTAGTGTATTCAGAGATAAGAAGATGTATCTCTGAAACTTCTATAAAAAGAAAGTTCAGGGAACAAAGATGAGCTCTGAGCAGTGGTGAGCTGGATCTGGCTCAAAAGACCTCTCAAGAACCAATTGTTACTTTTTGAGAAATTTTGCAAAACAGGCACAGGGCATTATCAAAAATTAAATTATATAAACTGAAAGATAAATTATATTCAAACAAACGTAAGAAATACTCAGAGCTCATCACTTCCCAGTTAGTTTACATCAATTAGTTTATATTGTTTTATTATCATCTATGGAAAAGTCATTTATGTTTATTGTTTTTATATAGGCAAAATATATATAGTTGGTATACTACTAAGCAACGTTTCCCAGCTCCACACTGACATCCCACTGGTAGCCTGGAGTCAGCCATAGTGGGAGATTCTACATCCCAGAGTTGGTTAATGCTATAGATCAGGTTTTCTCTTCCACATCACCCTGAGAGTTAAACATTTACCCACATACATAAATGTAATATTATATATATATATATACACACACACACACACACACACAGCCCAACATACATGTAACAGTATTTACCAATGTACCACTGGCTCTGGGAAATTAAAAGTATAAAGGTAGAAACGGAAAAACTTAGTAAGATTGAAAGATAAAGCTGAAACCTCTCAGAAAGTAGGAAAAGCAACGGTCAACAGTTGGTAAGAGATAAAAAATTTAGAGGATCAGTCCAGAAATCTAATGTGCAAATAATGAGTTCTAGAAAGAGAACATAGAAAACAGTGTGGAAGAAATATTAAAGGAATAATTCAAGAATATTTCCCAGAACTGCAAGAAAATTTTGAAACAAATAGCTCACTGAGTACTGTGCAGAACAAGTAAAAAAAGATTAAACCAAGGCATTATTGCAAATCTCAGAACGCTAAGCAATAAAGAGATGATCCTAAAAAAAAATCAGGTCAAGAAAAGAAAGTGGTGTTGGCTACTTTCCTTCTGTCCTCCCACACCCCCTCCACTCTGCTCTGCTGCCTAGGAAGCTGTTTCTGGCCTCTATCAACAAGGGTTATAACAAAAGCATGGGGAAAAGAATGACATCTGACTTAAAAACAGTTTTTGTTTTTAGCTAAAAACAATAAGCAGTGCTAAAGCTTATTTCCAGTTAAGAGTCTATTCCCAAATACCATCATTCAACAATGAGAGTAGAAAAACCTTTTCCAAGATCTCAAAAGTTTTTTTCATCCCTTGCATACACTCATTTAACCAATGTTTGAGAACCTACTATGTGCCAGACATTATTCTCAATTCTAGGGATATAGCAGTGAACAAACAAGGTCCTTGCTCTATTGGGGCTTTCTCATAATCTGAAAATATTACACAGCACGTCAGGTAGTAATCAGCACTCTGGGGAACAGGGACTCGGGGGTGCACTGCTGGGGTGGCAGGGAGCTCTGTTAGATAGGGCCTCTCTGGTTGAGGTTACAGTTAAACAGAGACCTCAACAAAGGAGAGAGCCATGCTGATGTCTGGGGGAAGAGCCTTCCAGGCAGATGAACAAGGGCAACGGCCTGGGCAAGTGTGGAAGGAGGCCTGTGTGACTGGGAAGAGTGGCAGGAGACGAGTAGAGGCCAGATCACAGCGCCCCTTGTGTTGGCTGCTTTCCTTTTTTCCCCCCTACCCACTCTCCACTCTTCTCTGCTCCCTGGGAAGCTGTTTATGGCCCAATCAACAAGCTCCCTTGACCTCTGGCTTCCTGTGAGATTTGGCCAATGGGAGGCACCTGCAAGAACTCAGAGGGCGGCCGTCTTTTACCGAGAATCCCACTTGTCAGATGACCTTCAGCAGCTTGGAGTTGCCCTGTGCACTTCAGGCTGGAAGTGGGGGGTGGCGGGGGTGGGTGCCTAATACCTCTCCAGGGCTGCCAGCTCCAAGGAATGGCACGCAGTGAGCCTGGTGGCTTCCCTAAACCCCTCACACCTCTGGGAAGAGTTCCTTTAATACACTCTCCAAATCCCACAATTTGAGTGTGATATCCACCTGTTTTTCTGCCAGGATCCTAACACTCCCTTGTAGAGCAAGATAAGTGAAAGTGAAGTTGCTCAGTCGTGTCCGACTCTTTGCGATCCTGTGGACTGTAGCCCACCAGGCTCCTCCGTCCATGGGATTCTCAAGGCAAGAATACTGGAGTGGGTTGCCATTTCCTTCTCCAGGGGTCTTCCCAACCCAGGGATCAAACCCAGGTCTCCCGCATTGCAGGCAGATGCTTTAACCTTTGAGCCACCAGGGAAGCCTTGTAGAGCAAGATAAGGAAACTTTAAATTTTATTCTGAAAATGGGAAACCAATGGAGACTTTTGAGTATGTGGGACAAAGACCACTCTACATGCTGGGTGTATCAATAGTAAAGACTTTGGTGGGGGTCACAAGTGGGAGAACAGTTAGGAAAGGGCTTTCACAATAGTAAGGGTTAGAGAAGGTAACTCAGATTGTGGTGTTTGTAGTAGAGGTTATAAGTGATCAAACTGGGGGATATATTATTAAGATCAAGTCAAGAGGATTTGGTGACCAAGTGGGTATGTGGTATAAGAGAAAAAAAGGCAAGGATGATTTAGGATTTGGGTCTGAGGATGAATCAAGCTGCTATTTGTAAAGATAGATATGTCTTGGAAGAGAGCAGGTTTGAGCTGCACAAATCGAGTTCAGTTTGGGATAAAGGCTGATGTTTATTAGAAATCTGACTAGGAATGCTGAATTGGTGGTTGTATATCTAAGACTGGCTTTCAGAGAAGGTCTGTGCTGGAAGTAGGAATTTTAGTGTAGGAACAGCAAAGATGGGCTCCCCTCGTGGCTTACCCACCTGCAACACGGGCTGCTGTCCACGTGGTCACTAAGCGTCGAACGCAACTGGGCACGGCTCGGCACTGCAATGCAGGACACAGGTTTGATCCCTGGGTCAGGAAGATCTCCTGGAGAAAAAACTGACAACCCACTCCAGTATTCTTGCCTGGAAAATCCCATGGATTCCCATGGCAGGCTACAGTCCATGGGGGTCACAAGAGCTGGACAAAACTCAGTGACTAAACATCAATGAAAGCTTTTAAAGCCACAGACTAGATGGAATTTCCTTGGAGCTGGCATAAACAAAGAAATGAGGTCCAAGGATTGAGCCTTCTTCAAGAGCTACCAGACGATGTTTCACCAAAAAGGAATAAACCGAGAAAAGAGGAAGATACATGATACGAAACTGGGGACTCTTGACACGGGAGGCAGAAAGAATCTCCTACTGACAGCAAAGGAGACTCCAGAACTACAGGTCTCAAGAGTAATCTAGCTGGAGCTAGAGGATGAGTGTCCTGGAAAGGACATCATCAAAACACAAAAACAAATCTGATTGAACATACTGAAATTTAAACTATGGTTCAACATCTGGGGATGAATTGAGACAGGAACACAGAATGCTAAGCAGATGGAAGAACAAGGTAATTACTAACATTTTAAGTATAAATTATACATATTATATAAAACATTATCTAATTATGAGAATTCCAGATGAAAAGGTAGAAACTAAAAATCAAGAAATCATAATGGAGTTCCCTGGTGGCCTAGTGATAAGGATTCCGGGCTTTTGCTATTGAGGTCTAGGTTCAGTCCTTTGTCAGGGAACTTAGATCCTACAAGCAATGTGGCATGGCCAAGAAAAAAGGAAAAGAAATCATAGTATAAGAATGTGACTGGGACTTCCCTAGTGGTCCATTGGCTAAGCCTCTGTACTTCCAATGGGGCAAGGGAGGGTCAACCCCTCGCCAGGAACTAGATCCCACATGCCGCAACTAACACCAAAAAAAAAGAAAAATGTTACAGCAATTCCATGTATATCCAAAAGAATTGAAAACAAGTACATGTACATGAATGTTCATAACAGCACTACTTGAAATAGCCAAAAGGTGGAAGCAATCCAAATATCCATCATCTGATGAACACATAAATTATGGTATATACATCTTATTATTCAGTGGGATATTATTCAGCCATAAAATTAATAACCTAGATAACATGCTGCAATGTGAATGAGCTCCAAAAATACCATACTAAGTGAAAATTAGACATTACAGGTCATACATTATATGATTCCATTTATAGGAAATATCCAGAACAGGTAAACCCTTATGAAGAGAGAGCAGCCTGGTGGTTGCCAGGAGCTGCAGGGAGAGAATAGAGTGCTTTTTGAGTATAGTGATTTTCGGATGATGAAAATGTTTCGGAACTAGGTAAGGGTGATGGTTGCAGAATGTACTAGGTGCCACACAACTGTTCACTTTTAAATGATGTATTTTATGATGTCAATTTCACCTCAATTTTTAAAAACAATGTTTAGAAATCAGACAGCGCATTACATGTCAGGAAAACTGAAAGGGGTTGTCCTAGGCATTATACTGCAAAGTGGAAGGGGCTGTTTATAGTGAAGTCCAATAAAATGGTATATGACTTTTAAAACCAGATATATGGATAACTTCAGCTAAAAAATAAGATCAACATCTATCACTTGAAAAAAGATGATTTTTAAATGAAGAGAACAGTTGTTGAAGGAAACCTTAAAATCCTAGGAGCTCATGTATGGGTAGATCTGGAGTTATATCCATATGCTGATTCCAACTCTGTCAAAATAGATACTACAAAGGAAAAGCATATGGGAACCTTTGAAAAGAAAGAACAAGTGTCTAAGTCAGGAAGACAGATGAAGACAGACAATACTGTATTTAACAGAAGGGTGAAACAGAAAAAAAAAAAACATATTTAAACAGACTAGTCCACTTAAAAAACAAAACGATCATTAGGGGAAAACGTCAGAGACAGTCTGTCTTAAAGCTTCTATAGCAAAAATACCATAAACACAAATCAAAAGGCAGAGAATAAATTGGGGGAAATATTTGTAACAGAAAAGAGTAACATCTGGGAGTATCTCAAGGTAACTACAAGGCAAATTAGAGTACATAACATCTTCTATACATAACATCTTCTATGGAATAAGAACCAGGACAGAACAAGTAAAAAGATTATGGGATGATATTTGCAGCATGATGCGATGTCCATGTGCAAAGTGTCTCAATAACACGCAGTGATTTGGAGAGACTTAGGGTTTTCTCTGCATGACTTAACTGCTTAGTTGCTCAGCTGTGTCTGACTCTGCGACCCCATGGACTGTAGACCACTAGGCTCCTGTGTCCATGGAGATTCTCTAGGCAAGAATACTGGAGTGGGTTGCCATACCCTTCTCCAGGGGATTTTCACGACCTATGGATGGAAACCAGGTGTCCTGCATAGCAGGTGGATTCTTTACCATCTGAGCCATCAAGAGAAGCCCTGCATAACTGCCACTTATTAAAAACTCATGTGATCCTCACAGTAACTTTTCATAAGATTCATGAAATTGGACCTCCCAAACCACATGGCCGCAAGTAGCAGGACTGTTTCTGAAAGCCAAATTTGAACTTTCTGCCCAGTCAAAAAGACTGCAGGTGGTTTTTTACATTATCTTGAAGGAATTAAAATACCTCCCAACACAGTTCAGTTCAGTCATTCAGTTGTGTCTCTTTGCAACCCCATGAATTGCAGCACGCCAGGCCTCCCTGTCCATCACCAACTCCCGGAGTTCACCCAAACCCATGTCCATTGAGTCGGTGATGCTATCCAGCCATCTCATCCTCTGTTGTCCCCTTCTCCTCCTGCCCCCAATCCCTCCCAGCATCAGAGTCTTTTCCAATGAGTCAACTCTTCTCATGAGGTGCCCAAAGTACTGGAGTTTCAGCTTTAGCATCAGTCCTTCCAATGAACACCCAGGACTGATCTCCCTGCAGTCCAAGGGACTCTCAAGAGTCTTCTCCAACACCACAGTTCAAAAGCATCAATTCTTCGGTGCTCAGCTTTCTTCACAGTCCAACTCTCACATCCATATATGACTACTGGAAAAACCATAGCCTTGACTAGACGGACCTTTCTTGTCAAAGTAATGTCTCTGCTTTTGAATATACTATCTAGGTTGGTCATAACTTTCCTTCCAAGGAGTAAGCGTCTTTTAATTTCACGGCTGCAGTCACCATCTGCAGTGATTTTGGAGCCCCCCAAAATGAAGTCTGACACTGCTTCCACTCTTTCCCCAACTATTTCCTATGAACACAGTCCTGTTTAATATTTGCAGTAAACTGCTGGCTTGATGGCAAGATCATAAATATGTAAATACTTCATGTAATTAAAAGAAAACCTAGAGATGCTTTGATACATCAAATGCTCCACATACCACCAGTTTTTAGCCCAGAGCCATCAATACCCAACTTTGCCTACCTTACCTAGAGTTCGCAAAGATCTTGCTGCTAACCTTGCTGTTACTCTTGGATAAGCTTGCCTTACGTTATTTCTTGGTTTATGACAGTTAGCCACTTTTGAGACATAAACACAGCAGCACAGGGATTAGAAAATTACATCTAACAGTAGGGCTTGAATTGGGTTTGGCAGAAACCAACACGATACTGTACAGCATTTATCCTTCAATTAAAAATAAATTTAAAAAGAATTGAGTAGAATTTCCACACATTTCCCCCTATTTGTGATTCCTCTATTCTCCCCACTAGAATGTGGGGCTGAGTCAGTTTGCAACCAACAGAGCTGGTAGGCAAGTACGTGCAGTGTTCTGAAGAACAAGGCGAAGTGGGTGTCTCTACCCCCCGAGCCCAGCATCCCACAAGACATCAATGCTACTTATGATACTAGTCTCTTAAAAACAAAGGGCTTTGCATGACCATGTGATTTTGAACACAATTTTGATTACTGCTTTGGTTAAAGCTTAAAGAATTAAACATTTATTAAGTGATAAACACCCAAAAAGTGGTACATACATATGGCTTGAATTTTCGGACTCAAAGGGCTTCCCTTGTGGTTCAGCTGGTAAAGGATCTGCCTGCAATGGGGAAGACCTGGATTTGATCCCCAGGTTGTGAAGATCCCTTGGAGAAGGGAAAGGCTACCCACTCCAGTATTCTGGCCTGGAGAATTCCATGGACTATGGTCCATGGTGTTGCAAACAGACAGACATGACTGAGCGACTCTATGTTTTAAGAATTAAATATTCTGACAACACCCAACTAAGTAATTTTTATCATAACCCATCCAAAAGTTGCCAGCTTCATGGAGCTGAGCTCATCTCATGGTTCTTCCTGTTCCCTGAAGCCCTTATGTTTGAGCATCACCCATAAGACTGGGATCAAATATTACTACTTCCAAGGTCCCTCCATACTAGAGATGCCCTCCCCTCCACAGGCACTTTCACATCTATTTTTGACACTACACTGTAGATAACATGAAAGATCTACATCAAATGTATCCAAATTACTTAGAGATGTTTGTCAAAATGATGTTACCACTTCCTAGTTTCTTCCAGTACCCACCAATCACAGTTACAAGCTGCTCAACCTTGAGCAGTGAAGGGATGCGATGGATAGATGCTATCTCATTGCTCCCTGTGGAATCACACAATTCTAATGCTGGAACATATGTCCACATTAAAGAGATAAATACACAAACAGACAAATTTTTGGACCAAAAAAGTGACAAAACATGGTTCTGTTAAACAATGATTTTATTGCTTTAGTACAATACACACATTTATGCAACCAGGGCAGAGGCTGTGGATGACTCGCTGAAAGAAAAAAAAAGGGGTGGGGGGGGAGAGCTGGGTTAGTAAAAAGTCCTCTATATTTATACATAATCTGTTAAAAAAAAAAAAAGTCCTCCATATTCACACAATCTCTGAAAACAGCTATTTCCTAACAGTTAAAATAAATCTCCAACATATAAAATGCACCAAACAGATCAGTTCCTGAAATCAGTTCACTGTGATCAACCATAATATGAAGATGGTCACTTAGGCCTCCAAGAACTGGCCAGCATAAGGAAAAACTTTTCTGGTGGAAACTGTGAATGCTAGGATATTAATAATAGTGAGCTGTCTATTCAAAAATTAAAACAACATAAGCACCTGGGAGCAGAAGAACTTAAATTTTGCCCACAATCTGAAAGTGATTTAAAGAGCATGTTTGTGCTCTATACGAGTCTACCGAAGTACCAACCTTTGTATCAACAAAACACAACCGCTCTACCTGTCTATGACTGTTTTCTTGCTATAATTAAGAACTGAAAGACCATATAGGCTCAATCTAAAACACTTATGATCAGTCCTTTTACTATAATTACTACTCTATTTAATTCTTGGCCAACTCCTATTTTTGTCAACAAAAAGGGTTGATAACTTACTATTTCCAATTGGGGGGTAGGACTCGTTTGGTCTTATAGTATCGAGCCAACCGGTGAATACGGCTCTCAATCAGAATCAGACGGAATTTAGCATCTTTATCCTAAAAATAAAATTGACAGAATTCAGGAAGACCACTTAAAACTAAACATCATTTTAACAGAAGAATGTATAGACACCATGCACTTCAATGAAAAATTGCTTAGTGTTGTTAACAGAACCAGAGCCTAGGGTTTGTGTGGCTAGATTAGGTCCTTAAGGGAATTTAGGGAATTAACCCCCACCCCTGAAATCTCTTCTGGTGAAACTTTTATTTCAAAGCAAACACTGTGATTTGTTTGTGCCCCTTGGATAATTCAAATCATAGGCACTATATTTTACTGATATGAATTTAGTACAAATTCATCCTCTTACCTTTCTGTTCCTCTCAAGATGCTTTCGAACAGCAACAGCTTTCTTAATTAAATGATAGAGATCCTCAGGGAGATCAGGAGCAAGTCCTTTGGACTTAAGAATTCTCAAGATTTTGTTGCCTGTCACAAAACGTACTTGTGCAACACCATGAGAGTCTCTCAGGATCACACCTGGAAAGGGAGTAATATAAATTCCCACACCATACATACAAACTGGAGCATGTGATGTCAAGACTGAGATCAAGTCACTTTCCAAGTTTCCCATCTGTAAAACACAGCTTACTTTTTATACATCAAACACCAACGACAGAATGCACAAGCGAAGCTCACTCAGACATCCAAGGAAGGTTTACCCAACACTAAGGAAACCCTTTCTGGTGGAAACTGCGAATGTTGGAAGACCATCATCATAGTGAGCTTGCTAGACCACAGGCCACCAAAAATCAAGGAGTCGTCAAAACAGCACCATCTGACTACCCGGCAGTCTCTTCCTCTATATATATATACACACACCTCTGATTATGTATAACATCTCCACTAGACCATACACTCAACAGAAGGCTATGGTGCTTTTTTACAATGACTGTATTCTTAGGATCCGGGATCACACAGCCGGCAAACATTTGCAGAATGAAGCCATTTGCACAAAGTCACACACAGCTGAGGTTCAACCCACACCTGTGAGAAAGCAATGAGCACTCAGAGCAGCCAGTCCCAGCGTCTCCACTAACAGCTGTGTTCTGAGGCTTGTTTATATAGCTGCAACGTGCCTCAGTTCCCCCAACTTCAGGAAAACGTCTACTGTTTATTTGAAACTATGGTTGTCAGAATTAACTCATGTCATAAAATGGAAAGAGCTTATAACCACGCACCTAAGAGAGTGCCCAGCCCAAAGAAAATACTCATTAAACTTTGGAGCGCATTTTAATTATTTTACCACCTCCCAAATAAGAGCTTGAGAGTTTAGCAAAGGAGGGCTAGGCCTCAGTCAACGGTAAAGTCAGGAAAACGAGCAAAAAATTTTCAAACCACATGTGAGACATTTAGCCCCACTGTTTTCAGCACGTTACACGAGGTCAGGCTGAAAAGGCTACATTAAACAGACTCACTCACCGATCTGTGAGGGAGTCAGGCCCTTCTTGGCCAGTTTGTAGATCTGCTCCTTCACGTCGTCAGAAGTGAGCTTCAGCCACTGTTCGCGGGAGAGAAAGCGGCCTTAAGACGAGAAATCCGGGATGGAACCGAAGCGCAGCGGCCCTCTCCACCCTCAAAACTGCGCTCATGCACACGTGGTCCCCATCCTACGAGGAACCGATGGCAAACCCCCACCCCCACCCCCCCGCCTACGGCCTCTCCTCGGTACCCGCACGGTACTTACGGTGGGGACGCTGCGGCGGTAGGGCAGAGCCGACTGGGACAGGCCCTTCCTGGAGAGAAAAGCAGTACCGGGGTGAGGAAGGGAGCCCCGCCACAGCAACCCCAAACCTTATCCCCTCGACCCGCTGCCTACGCTCCTTCCTTCCCTCCACCTCTAGACTCAGCCTTGCAACCCGCTCATAAACCCTAGCTCACCCGGGAGCGTGCATGCGACCCATGATGGCGGCGGTGTGGTAGCAAAAGGAGAGAGAGGGTGGGAAAGCCGCAGGAAGCCACCCTCCACGCAGGAAGTGACCTCACACGTCCTGGCTTCCGCTCCTGCAGGAGGCGGAGCTTCGCTGCGCGGTTCCGGGCGTCTGCGTGACTACATGTCCCAGAATGCACTTGGACGTGGACTACACTTCCCGGCAGGCATCGGTGTTTGCGAAGGCACTAGGCCGGAGCGGAAAAAAGGATCCGCCTCCGGTTTGGGCAGTTGAATCCAGATGAGTCTCTGGAGACACTGCTTACCCAGGATACTGTGGATTTTGCTGCTGGACTGGGAGTGCGCTTGGAGCACATAGAGTTTCAAGGGTTCCCCGGCCTTGGGCAAAGTGGTTATCTGCGTCCCGTGACCAGCGAGTTTGGGCGGCAGAGTTCATCCATACACTATTGCTCATCCAGTCAGCTGCGCCCAGGCTTGTCTTGACTCTAGTTATCTCAAGTCTGTCCCTGCCCTTAAAATATTCACAAGGGGGAATTCCCTGGCCGGCTAGTGGTTATGATACTTGCCCTCACTGCCTAAGGCCTCAGTTGGATACCTGGTCAGGGAACCAAGATCCACCAAGCCTGCAGAGCATGGCCAAAATTGAAAAAACAAGCTTACAATAGCATGATGATAAGGGCTGCCTGTAGCCAACTGGTAACATTTCTTATCTCTAGTTGTAATCTTTCAGGGGAGGGGTGCATGACTACAAGCTGTCTGGTCCTGACCTCTGTCATTTCACAGTCGTTTTACATTTTTAAAAAAACTCGTACATAATCCGTCCTCTGCTTTCCCTGTTGGTAACCAAAGTTTGTTTTATATGTTAGTCAGTTTTGTAAGTAAGTTCCTTTGTACTATTTTTTAGATTCCATATATAAATCAATTCAGTCGTTCAGTCGTGTCAGAATCTTTGCGACCCCAAGGACTGGAGCACACCAGGCTTCCCTGTCCATCACCATCTCTGGGAATTTATTCGAACTCACGTCCATTGAGTTGGTGATGCCGTCCAACTATCTTAACCTCTGTCAGCCCCTTCTCCCGCCTTTCCCAGCATCAGGGTCTTTTCAAATGAGTCTGTTCTTCACATCAGGTGGCTAAATTATTGAAGCTTCAGCTTCAGCATCAGTCCACCCAATGAATGTTCAGGACTGATCCAAGGGACTCTCAAGAGTCTTCTCCAACACCACAGTTCTTCGGCGCAACTCTCACATCCATACATGACTACTGGAAAAACCATAGCTTTGACTAGACGGACCTTTGTAGCAAAGTAATGTAGTATTTATCTGTCTATAATCTTTAGGTCCATTCGTGTTGCTGAAATGTCATTATTTCATTCTTTTAATGGCTGAGTAATACACACTGGGGCTTCCCTGGTGGCTCAAGCGGTAAAAAGATTCAGCCTGCAATGTGGGAGACATGAATTCGATCCCGGGGTTAGGAAGACCCCTTGGAGAAGAGAATGACTACCCACTCCAGTATTCTTGCCTGGAGACTTCCATGTACAGAGGAATCTGGCAGGCTATAGTCCACTGGATTGCAAGGTGGAACACAACTGAGCTAGGATGTACACAGCATCTTCTTTATCCATTCATCTGTTGATGGACACTTAGGTTGTGTCCATGTCTTGACTACTGTAAATAGTACCACTCTGGAAAAGGTCAGTTTTCATTCCAATCCCAAAGAAAGGCAATGCCAAAGAATGTTCAAACTACCATACAATTGTGCTCATTTCATGTGCTACCAAGGTAATGCTCAAAATATTTCAAGCTAGGCATTAGCAGTAAAGGAACTGAGACCTTTCAGATGTACAAGCTGGATTTAGAAAAGGCAGAGGAACCAGAGATCAAATTGCCAACATCCCAACTTCTGTTGGATCATAGAAAAAGCAAAGGAATTCCAGAAAAACATTTACTTCTGCTTCATTGACTATGCTAAAGTTTTTGACTGTGTGGATCACAACAGGAAAATTCTTAAAGAGATGGGAATACCAGACCACCTTACCTGTCTCTTGAGAAACCTGTATGCAGGTCAAGAAGCAACAGTTAGAACTGGACGTTAACAATGGACTGGTTCAAAATTGGGAAAGGAATACATCAAGGGTGTATATTGTCACTGTTTATTTAACTTATATGCAGAGTTTATCATGTGAAATGCAGGGCTGAATGAATGATTGCCTGGAGACATATCAATAACCTCAGATATGCAGATAATACCACTCTAGTGCAGAAAGCTAGGAGGAACTAGAGTGAAAAAGGAGAGTGAAAAAGCTGGTTTAAAACTCAACATTAAAAAACTAAGATCATGGCATCCAGTTCTATCACTTCATGGCAAATAGATGGGGAAACAGTGGAAACAGTGACAGATTTTATTTTCTTGGGCTCCAAAATCACTGCAAACAGTGGCTGCAGCCAGGTAATTTAAAAGACGCTTGCTCCTTGGAAGAAAGGCTCTGACAAACCTAGACAGTGTATTGAAAAGTAAAGACATCACTTTGCTGACAAAGACTCATATAGTCAAAGCTAGTTTTTCCAGTAGTCCTGGACAGATACGAGAGTGGGACCATTAAGAAGGCTGAGCTTCTTTAATTGTGGTGAAGAACTGATGCTTTTTGATTGTGGTGCTGCAGAAGAATCTTGAGAGTCCCTTGGACTGCAAGGTCAAACCAGTCCATCCAAAAGGAAATCAATGATGAATATTCATAGAAAGCACTGATGCTGAAGCTGAAGCTCTGGGACTTAGGTCACCTGATGAGAAGAATGGACTCATTGGAAATGACCTTGATACTGGGAAAGATTGAGGACAGGAGGAGAAGTTGGTGACAGAGAACAAGATGATTGGATGGCATCACCAATTCAATGAACATGAGTTTGAGCGAACTCCGTGAGATAGTGAAGGGCAGGGAAACCTGGCATGCTGCAGTCCATGGGGTCTCAAAGAGTTGGACGTGACTTAGAGACTGAACAACAACAGTGAACGTTGGGGTTCATGTACTTTTCAAATTAAAACCTTTGTCTTCTCTGGATATATGCCCGGGGGTGGGGCTGCTGGATCATATGGTGATTTTTTTTTTTTAGTTTAAGGAAACTCCATACTGTTTTTTGTAATGGCTGCAAAAATTTACATTCCCATTAACAGTGTAGGAAGGATCCCTTTTCTCCATATCCTCTCCAGCATTTATTTGTAGGCTTTTCATGATGGCTGTATTAAAAAGCAGAGACATTACTTTGCCAACAAAGGTCCGTCTAGTCAAGGCTATGGTTTTTCCAGTGGTCATGTATGGATGTGAGAGTTGGACTGTGAAGAAGGCTGAGCACCGAAGAATTGATGCTTTTGAACTGTGGTGTTGGAGAAGACTCTTGAGAATCCTTTGGACTGCAAGGAGACCCAACCAGTCCATCCTAAAGGAGATCAGTTCTGGGTGTTCACTAGAAGGACTGATGCTAAAGCTGAAACTCCAATACTTTGGCCACCTGATGTGAAGAGTTGACTCATTGGAAAAGACTCTGATGCTGGGAGGGATTTGGGGCAGGAGGAGAAGGTAATGACAGAGGATGAGACGGCTGGATGGCATCGCTGACTCGATGGACATGAGTTTGGGTAAACTCCGGGAGTTGGTGATGGACAGGGAGGACTGACGAGCTACGATTCATGGAGTCACAAAGAGTTGGACCCAACTGAGCGACTGAACTGAACTGATTCTGACCAGTGTGAGGCGATAACCTCAGTGTAGTTTTGATTTTCATTTCTCTAATTATTAGTCAGTTTTCATTCCAATCCCAAAGAAAGGCAATGCCAAAGAATGCTCAAACTACCGCACAATTGCACTCATCTCACATGCTATTAAAGTAATGCTCAAAATTCTCCAAGCCAGGCTTCAGCAATATGTGAACCGTGAAATTCCAGACGTTCAAGCTGGTTTTAGAAAAGGCAGAGGAACCAGAGATCAAATTGCCAACATCCGCTGGATCATCGAAAAAGCAAACAGTTCCAGAAAAACATCTATTTCTGCTTTATTGACTATGCCAAAGCCTTTGACTGTGTGGACCACAATAAACTGTGGAAAATTCTGAGAGAGATGGGAATACCAGACCACCTGACCTGCCTCCTGAGAAACCTGTATGCAGGTCAGGAAGCAACAGTTAGAACTAGACATGGAAAAGACTGGTTCCAAATAGGAAAAGGATTACATCAAAGCTGTATATTGTCACCCTGCTTATTTAACTTATATGCAGAGTACATCATGAGAAATGCTGGGCTGGAAGAAGCACAAGCTGGAATCAAGACTGCCAGGAGAAACATCAATAACCGGCAGAAAGTGAAGAAGAACTAAAGAGCCTCTTGATGAAAGGAAAAGAGGAGAGTGAAAAAGTTGGTTTAAAGCTCAACATTCAGAAAACTAAAATCATGGCTTCTGGTCCCATCACTTCATGGCAAGTAGATGGGGAAACAGTGGAAACAGTGGCTGACTTTATTTGGGTGGGCTCCAAAATCACTGCAGATGGTGATTGCAGCCATAAATTAAAAGACACTTGCTCCTTGGAAGGAAAGTTGTGACCAGCCTAGACAGCATATTAAAAAGCAGACATTACTTTGTCAACAAATGTCCATCTAGTCAAGGCTATAGTTTTTCCAGTAGTCATGTATGGATGTGAGAGTTGGACTGTGAAGAAAGCTGAGCGCCAAAGAATTGGTGCTTTTGAACTGTGGTGTTGGAGCAGACTCTTGCGAGTCCCTTGGACTGCAAGGAGATCCAACCAGTCCATCCTAAAGGAGATCAGTCCTGGGTGTTCATTGGAAGGACTGATGTTGAAGCTGAAACTCCAATACTTAGGCCACCTCATGTAAAGAGCTGACTCATTTGAAAAGACCCTCGTGCTGGAAAAGATTGAGGGTGAGAATAGGGGACAACAGAGGATGAGACAGTTGGATGGCATCACAGAATCAATGGACATGAGTTTGGGTGGACTCCGGGAGTTAGTGATGGACAGGGAGGCCTGGCGTGCTGCGGTTCGTGAGGTTCCAATGAGTCGGACTCAACTGAACTGAACTATTAGTGATGTTGAACATTTTTTCACATGCCTGTTTTGTATTTCCCTAGAGACTGAGATGAAGTGAAAGTCAGTTACTCAGTCATGTCTGACTCTTTGCAACCCCATGGACTATAGCCCGCCAGGCTCCTCTGTTCATGGAATTTCCCAGACAAGAATACTGGAGTGGGTTCCCATTCCCTTCTCCAGGGGATCTTCCCAACCCAGGGATCGAACCCGGGCCTCCTACATTGCAGGCGGATTCTTTACCATCTGAGCCACCAGGGAAGCCCAACTGACTGGAGCATCTCTTCCTGTGATATTTGGCCAAAGAAAAGTCTATTCAAAAATTCTTTGCTTTCTCTTGAATTTTAAGAGTGCTTTATGTATTCAAGATGCCAGGTCCTTGTAAGATACATGATCTGTGAATATTCTCTCCCATTCTGTGAGTTGTCCTTTTACTTTATTATGCATATAGGTATTTAATTTTGATGAAACCAAATTTATCTGTTTTTCTTTTGTTGCCTGTCCTTTTTTGTGACATACTTTAAGAAAACCTGTCTAATTCTAGGCTACAAAGAGGTACCCCTGTGTTTTCTTCTAGGATTTTTAACTTCAGATATGTTTAAGTTTCTGATCCACTCTGAATTAAATTTTATGTTCCAAGAGTCCTACCTTATTTTTTTGCACATGGTTATCTAGTTGTTCACACCGTTTGTTGAAAAAAAAAAAATTACTCTTTCCTCATTGATCCTGGAAGTCCTTTGTCTTTTGGTTTGTGATTAAAACAAAAAGAAACCCAAACGGATGTGAAAAATATAATATCCAAAATTAAAATCTCAATGGATGAGGGTTAAACAGTTGAAGAGAGAAGTAGTGAATTGGAAAAGATTTCAAAATAAATTATTCAGAACTGAAGAAAGTTACTGATCCATATATTTAAGAATCCTACAGAGAAAAATATAAAAAGGTGTCCACTCATTAATACAGACCAAACAAGATTATCCCTAAGGTAATAACTGTGGAAGGACTGTGATGGGATTCATTCATGGAGTTCATTAAACTGTTGTCTAACTTTGTATGTCTAAAATTTGCATGACAAAGTGTTTCAAAAAATAAACTGGCTGTAATTAAGTTACTGCTCTTTCATGGTCTCTGGCTCTTTTACATGTTACCTCTAGAATTAGAGAACCACAACCTCACTGGTATCATTCCAGGATGGAGGTATGGTATTAAGAACTACATTCTCTGTTCTGAAGATGTATCTACAGCATGGCTGTTACTATACTCTTTAGTATTTAAATAAACTACCAAAGGCAGGGACCATACTAATAGAAGCATTTCACTTTAACGAAATGGTGATGAAACGCTAACAAAGTGGCAATCCAGACCTTCCAAGAACCACACTTATATGTCAGACACTCTCTGGACACTTTTAAAGGCAAATCACAGGCTAGTTCGTAAATTCAGGATTACCTGAAGCTAATAAACTGGGTGAGATGCAAAGAGAGCAACAGTGAGCTCATTATCAAAGTTTGAAACCAAAAGTGTTAACATATTGATGAGGAAAATGACAGCACAGTTCCTTTGTTCCAGAAATATTTTAATACAATCATAGTACAGTTATGAAGTCACATTCAATCTACTGAATATATTTAAGGTATTAATAAAAATATTATACATCTTTATTCACTACCTTAATATAATTAAATTATTTGGTTCTTATAGATGAGACTAATTGCCATATATATTCCTATTTGCACTGCTAGTCAAACAGCATGTAAGTAAATCCATGGACTATGGTAGTGGGGCTTTATCCATTTGTGATCTTAAATCTTAAGTATCAAATTGAATGTCTTCTTTTTTAAATGCCACGTGAATCATAGAAAAAACAGTCAACCAATTTAAGGCAAAATATTGAAAGTTTCATACAACATTAATTTGAAAAGATAAAAGAATATTTTATCAAAGATCATACATGCCTTAACATTGAGATACCTATAGATTCTTATAAAGGCAGTAATAAAAACATCAGTGCAAGTCTTGGATTCCTCAGTACAGAAAATAATAGGTTCTTTGAGAAACCATTATTTTCAAATTCCAAAACACTGCAAGGGGAAAAAATTCTGCTTCAGTTATACTATGATCATTACAAAATGTATTTTTAGCTCCATTATTCTTTACACACAATCTTACATGTAGCATAACTATTTTTACTCAATAAAGATGTGAAACACAGTGTGAAACACTGTGATTATACATAAAAATTAGTGTCTTAGCTAGTTTGTTTAAACATTTGTTTCAGATTTACTTTAATGCAAGCTTTAAAAAAGTGTTTCAAAAAACAACCAATTTAAAGTTTATTGATAGTAAGTAGTGCAAAGAGGCGCCTCTGTCAATTTATTTTTTGGTAAGGGCTGACGATTAGCGTTCACAAAGAAATAACTTATACGTAAAATACATTTAATATATGTGTTTTTTAATGACCAAAGAAGGCACATAATGAGTTAAATTAAGAGAAACATTACCACTTGTTTGAACTCTGGTTAACTATACAGAGTATATAATATACACTTTTGGATAAGAATCCATATTTCTTATAATTGAAAAGTGACATCCCACTCTCTAGCTCTACTATTTGTAAAAGACACTGCCATAACAAGACTGCAACTAGGCAGTATACACTGAGTCCAAGTAACAGTGACCTTTTACCAAGACAGTACTTTTTTTTTTTTTTTAAACAGTGGCTAAGTGACAATTCATGGAATGGAATTAGGTCTTAAAAACAGTGAAGATATCTAGTACTTTTTTACATCTGCAAAGCTACTTACACACTTTAAGGAAATGTTAACTGTATATGGGAAAAGCAAATAAATGGTGGTGCTCTGATCTGCATTTTAATTAACTTATTAAATAGACAACACATTTTAATATAAAAAAAGACATTCATATATGGGGTATCCTACAAATGGACCATTAGTGTTAGGCACCAAAAATTCAAGTTTTCTTTTTAACCTGTCCCACTGATACGTCTCAGCTCTTCTATGTCTGCTCTGAAGGTATCACCATTTACATTAAATATCTGCACAGTTTATAAAAATTCTGTTCTGGGCAACTGAATCAGAGATTGTCCTTCCTTTCTTGGTATTTTTCATTGCATATTTTATCAGTTATCTCACAGCAACTAGATTGCTACAATCTCTTACTACTGAAAAGTGTCTGAATTCCTATTCTAGCCATGAGAATTAATATTATATATACCTTTTTATCCAAACTAAACAATTTATGTGTGAAATTGAATGAATAACTAATAAAAATGAAGCCTATTCTTAATGGTTACTATTGAATGATTTGAATCATGTCCCTAATGATTCTAAATATTATATTAAGGAAAGTAATTCATGCGAATGTAAAATGTTTACATATGTTGAGTAAATCAGACAAACTGTGCCAGAGTTCTTGTCCTGGGCCTCTTGTGAAGAGTCTGCCCTACTTGTGGAGTTCTTCTACAGAACAGGAATGGACATCTGGGTGCACACATTTTCTCTTGTTTAATGAGAGAGTGGAGTATAGATACATAGGGGTGAAATTACCAAATTTCAGTTCACACTCCTGGGAATAAAAGTAGGATTATAATGGAATGATGGAATTTAGTGTACAGTTATGTTGATGAA
Organism: Ovis canadensis; assembly: GCF_042477335.2. Taxonomy (NCBI): domain Eukaryota; kingdom Metazoa; phylum Chordata; class Mammalia; order Artiodactyla; family Bovidae; genus Ovis; species Ovis canadensis. The sequence goes on along the minus strand of NC_091259.1, from coordinate 43,317,297 downwards.
TCTCATTCAGTTACTGGGCAATAAAAACATGTATTAAATGGCTGATGTTTAAATAAGTTATACATCTTAAGTATAGAAAATTATCTATCTGTGGGAAAAACATTAGTAAGTGTACATAACTTTTTATATTAGTAAAAAGTGAGTGAAAACTACTGAGCTATTTATCAAGTCAGGAAAAAACTCAGAATGAAGTACCAGAGAAGCATATGAAGTTAAGGCACCATTATTTACAACTTCAGTGACTGGCACTTATTCTGAAAAAGGCTTGAAAGACATGAATAATAAAAAGCAGTGTTATTTTCCCTACTCTATAAACTATTTAGTAGTTCTTAACTATTTATTATTTGTGCTTTGCTTTTCGGCCCTATGAATAGCAGCTGCATTTTATGGTAACATCCTGCACCTTTCCTCTCCTTTGGTGTTATAAACATCCACAGTGGTCAAGGCTGTCAAAGGTGCAAAAGAGGAAAACAAACGTGCTGTGTCTGTGTAAGAAACAATACAAAACAGATGGCTGAACTGACAAAATAGTATCAGACCACACTAAAGCTATGACTCAATTACTCAAGAAAGGATTAACTCCTTCACCAACTCAGTCTTTTTTAGAACTTATTATATATTAAGTTTAAGATTTACAGCATTCTATACAATGACTTTAAAATAGCAATGATGTCAACAAATTCATAAAAGTTAGTTAAGTGACTGTTGGTCCACCAGATGTGCTGAAATGCAGCAAGTACATTTACTGTATAATTTCTGTCCAAGTATAAAAATATACAAAGTTCACATGTGTGTGTACACATGTTTATATAACTGTTCTTGCTTCCAAAGCTCAGAAATTCACTAACTTACAAACAGGTTGCTGCAGTTAGTTGATACCATTTAACCGTCTCTTTGCTCAAGTTGAAATCTTTCAACGGCAGGGTTATTCCACCCAAGAAAAAGTTCTCCCGCAGAGATTCTGCACTTAGTACACTTAGCTGAAGTTCTCTCTGTCTTAGGGATTCTTTGCTATATCCACTATACACAAGCTATAGCAAAGACAAAAAGAAACAGCAGATTACAAATTATCTGTCTGGTTTTTAGGATTATTTTATGTAAAAACATAAGAAAGATTATTAGAGTGACTTCAATTAATAACACTGATTATGACACATCTGGTAGAATTTGTCTTATACTTTAGATACACACGTTGTATTTCAGGAGTCTTGGATCGTATTGTCATTCCTCCCAGTGTCTGACATTCAAATGCACAAAGCAGAAAATTACTATTGGCTAAAAATTAAAAACATGGTTTTTCTGAAATGGAGGTATGGGGAAGGGAAATTACAAAGCAGCCTGCCTTAAGATGATTTAATAGATCATCTTTAAAAGAGAAATAGAAGGAAGAGAATGGAAGAAAAAGAGTAGAAGGAAGCAAGTTGGGAAAAAGTAATTGTAATAATTTTATAAAAAGTGAGCGATTACAATCTCCAAAAGGAGATTGCCTTTTTTTCTGGATTTTATATACCATGAGGTGATAATTTCTGATTATCCATCATTCAGTGCAAACTTGCTAACTATAAATGCAGTTTATAGCAAATCTGGAGTGCTGTAAAGCTACTGTCTTTCAAACACTGCATTCAGCGCAAATATTTTTTCAAGAACGCTTTACCATAACTTCTGGGTATTATCTCCTTAATCAAGTCCTCTCTGTTTGACTAAGAAAACTGAAAAACTGACCACACTTCAGTTTCGTGAAAGTATATAACACTAACTAGAAAAAGACAATACTACTTTGTGAGAATAATACCAACTGTCTTCACCAAACATTTTATATGCTTTTAAACTACTGAAAGGGTATTCCATGGTTTTCATAAATTTATATCCTTGATGAAAATTCAGTATTATTTTGCTTTCAAATCCCTATCTGGAAATTTTTATGTAGATACAGTGTTAACATACATAAATAATGTGGTGTTTATGCTCAAACAGTAGTTGACTAAGAGTTAGCAGATTTTAATAGATTTTTAACTTACCATTTCATTGAATGTTGGATTCCTAGTTTTTCGTGAAATTTTGGTTTTACGTTTGGATGTTTTGTGGGTATCTGGAAGTAGGTATGTTTTGACATATGGATTTGGGTCAGCCCCATCTTCAGTAACCTGTAAAGAAATGCATTCCCTTAACAGTACTGCTTCCTACCACAGAATAGGTTTCCTCCACAATCATCATTATTTGTAATCACTCACAAGATCTTTGATGTGCATCACCATGATGAAAAGAGTACCATTTCGGTAAGAGATAGATAATTTCACTGCTCCTCCTATTTGGCCTTGAGCAGGACTGAAGGAACCTACATCTGAAAATACAAAGATGTTCATTTTTATGTGATGTTGACTGCAGTGGTTCAAGCTGCAACAAAAATTTTTGCTTTAATTCCAGGATCCTCACATGTTGGAGAAAATCTCATTCTCACTGGTTATAGACAGTAACCCCACTGTCACTCCACCACATCCACAGAGCAGTTACAGGCTTGCAGGTCATAGGGGAGCCGTGAATTATCAATAAAGAAAAAAATAATCTCACCAGCAGACCTAGCTATTCCTTCAGCTTTCTCATCCCGAAGTAAAGGGTGGAAGAAGGTACAGACAAGGTCACACTAAAGTGGAAGAGAAGAAAGATTCATTAATTTAAATATTGTGTACCACGCAAAAAAGTATGTTATTATTTTTCAGTTAGGATAGTCACCTCTGCTACATCCGTTGAAGCACTCATCAAACTCTGTAAATAATTGTTTAATTCAATTTTTCTCTTGGCTGCTACGTCTTTTACGTGTGTTCGCCCTAGAACCATTTTATTAGGAAAGCTACAAAAGACAGAAAAAAGAAGTGGGATTTAAGTAATTTCATTTGGGAGTATTTATAGAATCAATACTCAGAAATACTCTTTTATACAGTGAAATAGAAAGTGGAGCCTTAATTCACTATAATTTTTTGATTTCTTTTCCAAGTACTGGAGATGACACAGTTCAAGTATACATCATCCTTTTATGACCTTGGTACAAAAGGAATGTTGGTTTTGTTAATACACTATACTTATTGCTTATTTCCTACTTATTTCTTCTCAAGATTAACCATTCACAAGTATGCAGATCTTATCCTCCAAAACAACCGTTATTCAATAATCACAGCTATTGTAGATACCAGTAAAATGCCACAGAGCTCAAATCATCTTAACTGCTAATTTTGGTGGCAACAGAAAAACGAGACTGCACATGGAAATAAACTCATACCCACTTTTCTGCCTCCTTAATTTTGAAATCTAGTCTGAGAAGAATGTGAGTAATTCAACACAGGAATTTACTGGTCATTACCTGCATTAAAAACTGAAGGTTTCCAAAGGGCATCAAAAACAAACCTAAACACCATCATTTTGATTACTGCAGTGTCTCAATTTCTTATTTTTCAGAGAAGCTCAGTATGACCACAATAATTATTCCTGCAGTGATTTAGAAAGCTAGAAAATCCCATATATTAAGATTGTGATCATTTATTCATTCAAGAAAAACTTAGTTCCTTGTTTATGTCTAGTACATATTAGGCTCTTGGAATACCAAGGAAAATTAGTCACACACAGTCCATAGTCATACATAGTCCATTTTACACTAACTTAACACAAAGCTTTTGACCTGTACTTGGTAATAAAGAAACTGTTTCTTATTAAAACAACATTAATGAACAAGAATTAAAACATACCCTGGTAACTTCCAAAGTGGAAAAATAATACTGAGCTTATTGTGGAGTTCCTGAAACTCATCAAATGTTCGGAACACAAATGATGGCTCAAGCTGTCCATCCCTCAAAATTCGGACTACATAAATCTGAAAGGAAATCACATTGCAAACATGTTAAATTTATAATATAACCTTTCTTGATAGAAAATTTTCAGCTTGATCATTATATGTACCAAGGGCTCTTCACTTTGTAATATGTATGTCACAATAGGAAATAACAAATATAAAAATCAACGTATTTAATTACCTTCTAAGAGTATCTTTAACTATTGTCTAAGATAAGAATTGGAACATGAAAGGCATTCTATTTCTCGGATTAAATAAATGTACTTTCCAAACTTATAAGGGCAATGCATTTTCAATGAAAATATTAGCAAGTAAATTCATTAAGGAGAGCAAAGGAGAAGGCAAAACATAGTGTGACAGGGTGATGGGAAAAACCTGTTTTACTGGATATTTAAACTGCATTATAACATACTTTACAGAGTAAAATACTGGTGCACAAAGTCATTTATATCTACAGAAGACCAGAAATAAATTCAGGGATATAAACTCAGTATATTTAAAGAAGGTATTTATAAATCATAGGGGGAAACAATGGATTATTCAATTAAATGGTATCCTAAAATATTCTGTGAACATATAAAACTTTACTAATAACAGCTGAAAATCAAAATACTAGTGAAGTCACTTTCTAAACTCTATCAATTTGTCAAAAATTTAAAGGCACAAAAATAATAGCAAAAAGATAGTAATATTATACTATTGAAGGGGGAAAAAAGCACACTGAAAGATTGTTTTGTTCAAAAAACAAACTTTCTGTGCATATTTTATAATACTTCGTCCCTAGAGAGTAGAATGAGAACTTAGATTTTTAATTTATATACTTCTATACTGGTTGACTTTGTTACACTGCGCAAGCTTAACCTTTGAAATTAAGAACAAATTGAACATAAGGAGAAAAGTAAAACAGCATCACCCTTTCAGTCTTGTCTCTAAAAAGAAGAGTAACATTGGTCCCTCACGGCTTTGGAGCAAATTTACCAAGAAATAAACACCGAAAAACAGTTTAGGGATGCTCCAAGTACATTTAGGGGTTTTGGACCATCCATGGAAGAAAGAAGTACGAAAAGAACAAATGCTTGAACTTTAGCAGAGTCAGTGAAGGAAGAAGAGAACAAGACTACATGCATGAGTCTCTACTGATACCAAACAAACTTACGTAATGTTTATCTGGGTTGTATTTCTTATGGTAAGTGAAAACAGAAACTTCCTTGATTCGACCATCTTGTCTAAAGGAGTATGTTTTGGGTGAAAATGAAAGGATCGGCTCATCATTGGAAGGAAGACCAGAAAAACGCAACTGAGCAAGGTTATGAATGAAGAAGTTAAACTTTGTGGCAATGCTTCCCAAACTTGATTCAATCAGTCTACAAAATAAAATGTGTTAACACACTGAGAAAACATTCTAATTTATTTAAAATAAACAATTCCATTCCTTTTAAAAATAGTAAGTACATTCTCACTTTGTCAGGATTCCCTTTGCCCCACAGGCCAAAAACCTGTTATAATATATCTCACCCAACAAAAATATTTTAGCACAGGAAAGTTCCATCCCATCCCACTGTCTCTAATAAATGATGCTTGGATTTCTTAAGCTCTGTGGGGTCCAATACTAATTTTAATAGCTATTAGGGATAGAAGATGGTTGGTATAATGCCAAAAGATGGTTCATTTTATTCACTTTAATAAATATGGAAGGCAGTAACTAACCAGACATACAAGGAAGCAACAAAGTAATCCAAAATTCCAAAACCCCATTCTATCAAATAGTCCAACTAGTAGAATCTGGTATCTTATTCCTTCTTCAGAAAGTTATCATTTCTCTCAGTTGGAAAAAGAAGTTTTGACAAGATGCAGAGTTTGGTGGGGATAAATTTGGAAGGCAAGCCTGAATAAATCATTTTAGACAAGCAAAGGAAAACAGAATAAAGCAATACACAAAGAGGAAACTGTCAAAAGAAACTCTCTTGTGTGAGGGAAATTCACACAAAAGAGTTTGTCCTTGTTATGGAGTGAATGTTTGTGTCCTCTAAAATTCATATGCTAAAGCCCCAACTCCATAGGGCCTTTATGGAGACAGTGTCCTTATTATAATGACTTTCTTCCTCCTTTCTCTTCTCCCTCCTCCATGCGAGGAAACAGTGAGAAGGCAGTCAGTCGTCTTCAAGTTTGAATCCTCAGCAGGAAGCAAACTGGCTAGCATCTTGATCTTGGACTTCCCAGCCTCCAGAACGATGAGAAGATTCATTTCCTTTGTTTAAGTCCCCTCTCTATGGTATATGGTATATTGGTATGGCAGGCCAACTGACTAAGCTTAACATGTCTGCTTCACAGTTTGGCCCAGGGGAGCCAACAAGTCTCAATAAACAAAACAAACCTCATCAATATCTAAATTATCAGCATTAGTCTGGAAGGCTATACGAAAGTCAGCTTCCTTCAATTCAACTCAGCCCAGACTCATGAGACCAGTGTAATCTACTTCTTCTCCACTGAGAGGAATAAGGCAAGATAAAAAGCAAAGAAAAGAACATGAGCCTATGTGCTCCTTCCTCCCTTCTGTGGCATCTAATGAGGTGGCACCACCAGTCTGTGACCAACCTGGTCACCAGACGTGTAGAACATATTTGCCTACAGGAAGATTTTCTTTAAAAGTAATAATCACAAGTTCAAATGCCAGTCACTGGAATATGTGTTTCAAGCACTACATCATGTATTAACAATTTAACAGCAGTGTCCCAGAGTTCACTGTTTTAAGCACTTACGGTATCCATGAAAATTGTTATGGCAGAATCTTAAAAAATATAGTGGTATAGATATCATTTTAGGAAAAATCCTTTTATCTGGCACTGTAGAAAATGTTTTGCAAAAACTGTTCATAAATGGAATGTTTACAATTAAAATCATATATATTCCAAATATAAGATCATATTTTGAGATAAATAATTTGGGGGGTGGGGCACACTGTATGTCTTGCAAAATCTTAGTTCCTTGAACAGGGATTGAACCCAGGTCACCACTGGGTGACTCAGTGAAAGCACTGAGTCCTAACCATGGGACCACCTGGCAATTTCCAAAACAAATGTATTTTTTAAAGTGCTATTGCCAATCCTTCACATTTATTCAGTAAATAAACTTTTGAAACAAGCTTTTGATAAACCTACTACTTGATAAACCACAGCTAATACTGTGAATCACAATTTTTTCTTGTTAAGTCAGAATTTTGATATATAGCATTTGTTTAAACTAAGGAAAACAAATCAAAGCTAAACAGGGTGTGTCTTCTCTAATATATTTAAATATACCTTACCTAGTAAAGAAGATTGTAGCTTCTGCATCTGTAGTTTGGGGCTGAAGTGCATCTCTAACATATTTCAAATCCTGAATACTTGTAAGTTCTGGTAACCCTGAAGGAATCATCTATAGAAAGGAAAAAGGGCTTGTGACTCAAATTTTTTACAAGTCTGTTCCGCACCACTCCCTAAAAGCTGACCAAGTAATCAGACAAAAAGCAAATAAACGACTCAGAGTTTTGAGGAGTTTGTTGGTATTTTAGGTACCTAAAATCTCTCAGAAATAAGAAAAATCTTGGCCAAGGAGGTCAACTGTTGGAAGTCACAGTTTATGGAATAAAAACTGTGAAATCCAAACCTTCTGTGTAGTCTTCCGTTTCTATATCAATTTCAGTCACAATAATCATAGGACTTTTTTTGGCTTGTTCTCAATATACATCAAAAAAAAAACAAATAAATCTTAAGAGCACAGCTTAATGAATATCCAAAATCTGAACATATACAGGTAACGACAAAAAATATTCACCAGCATCCCATATGACACTCGCAGGGTCCCTTTCAGATACTATTCCCGCTTATCCCCAGGGTATCCACTTGAGGGTCCTTTTTTTTATTGCATGGACATATAAATGGTGTCTGGCATATTTCACATGGCAACATTTTAAAATATTTCAGTAATAATATACCTGACATTTAAAACCAGAATAAATTTTATTCCAAAAATCACATAATATCTATCTTTAGATACTGAAACATAGAAGAATTAATATAAATTAATTAAATGCTTGTAAATAACAGAGTTACCAGTGAAAGGAGGTTAAGAAAGAGGTTTGTTTGCTTTCTTATCAAGTTGTAGGCTTGACAGCAGAGGTCCACAAACAACTGGAAACGAATTGTGGGTTTTTCACCCCCATTAATGACATATGCCATGTCAGAGGTCAGCACAAAAGGAGCCCGATCCCTATTTTAAAAGTACAAAAAAAAAAAAAAAAGAAAAGAAAAGAAAAGAAAGTATATACGAAGTATTATTTACAGAAGATATGCAAATAAGTGCTATTGCTATTACATGGTTATTGAACTAAAGTTACCTAAGCCATAGCAATTTCTAACTGGGTTACTTAATATCAGGAAATTCTGAATTTACATAATTCTAAAAAATTCACATTTCAAGGAAAACCATCATATAATCTCATTATTTGGGTAGAATTTATATATGATATTTTCCAAGGTGATTATCAGTCTACACACAACCAGAGATCAAACAGTATATACAAATGAATATAGAGAAAACTTTTCTATTTGTTGCCATTATACAATTGGGAACATTTCTAATAGGTACCCTAACTAGATAAGACAAAATAGACCTTAATTCATTCAACAAAGGTTACACACACATATACATTCTTCTCTATTACATGGTAAACTCATCTTTTAAAGCCTTTTTCATCCCTAGTTATGCTGAAAGGGAGCAACAAGGCAAAGAACAGCAAGAAAATTTTTTTAAAACTGAAGTTTAGTTGATATAAAATATTATGTTACAGGTATAGAATAAAGTGATTCACAATTTTTAAAGATTCTCCATTTATAATTATAAACTATTGGCTATATTTTGTATGTTATACAATATATCCTTATAGCTTATTTTATATGATAATAGTTTGGGACATTAATTTGTGAAATAGGAAGTGCCTCTATTTTCTTTAGCAATAATAACAATAGTAGTACCTTTTGAAGCTACCAAACATCTGGGCGTGGCCCAAAAACTTTCCAAAGTCAATATGAAACATGTGTCCTGTGCTTCGAAGCATTATATTGTCATTGTGTCGATCACAGATGCCTAAAACATAGGTGGCTACACAGCATCCAGCACAAGAATAGATAAAATTCTCAGAAGCCTATAATAAAGATAAATTATCTTAGGAAAGATAAAATTATCTTAGGAAGGAAAAATAAAGGGAAAATAAAATTATCTTAGGAAAAAGATTACTTTTAAAGGAGGCAGGGTTACAAAGATTAAAGTAATTTATCACTCATTGAAAACACAATTCTATTCTACTTTCTCAATAGTTTGTAAACTGGGTTATGGTAACAGATACCAGTTTTTCAAAAGTAAACACCCTTCTAAGAGTAATTGCCCCTTCTGTCTAGCTTTTGTTTCACAGCAGGTAGAGATTCTGCCAGTCTCTACTTAGGGTATAACGTGCCTTGGAACATCTTTTAAGCATCACGTTTCTGGAACCCTGCTCTTCACAGGCTCTGCTCCTTACCACAAGCTGTTTAACACTGGAACAAAGATTAATCTAAATAAAGGATTTTTTTTTTTCCTTTTTTGGCGTGTAGGAATGACGTGTAAAGAAAGTAAACTTGTATCTTTAAACATCTAATAATATAATGAATGTGCTTTGTCATCCATTTAGTGACTATGTGTCATCATCAAGTTTCTCAAAGCTGGAAGAACTTTCATGTTAGCCCCGCCTGTCCTAGGGATTAAATTAATAATATAATATCACATCAGTCAGTCAGTCAGTTCAGCCGCTCAGTCGTGTCTGACTCTTTGCGACCCCATGAATTGCAGCACGCCAGGCCTCCCTGTTTATCACCAACTCCCGGAGTTCACTCAGACTCAAGTCCATCGAATCGGTGATGCCATCCAGCCATCTCATTCTCTGTCGTCTCCTTCTCCTCCTGCTCCCAATCTCTCCCAGCATCAAAGTCTTTTCCAATGAGTCAGCTCTTTGCATGAGGTGGCCAAAGTACTGGAGTTTCAGCTTTAGCATTATTCCTTCCAAAGAAACCCCAGGGCTGATCTCCTTCAGAATCGACTGGTTGGATCTCCTTGCAGTCCAAGGGACTCTCAAGAGTCTTCTCCAACACCACAGTTCAAAAGCATCAATTCTTCGGCGCTCAGCCTTCTGCACAGTCCAACTCTCATATCCATACATGACTACTGGAAAAACCATAGCCTTGACTAGACGGACCTTAGTCGACAAAGTAATGTCTCTGCTTTTGAATATGCTGTCTAGGTTGGTCTTAACTTTCCTTCCAAGGAGTAAGCGTCTTTTAATTTCATGGCTGCAGTCACCATCTGCAGTGCTTTTGGAGCCCCCAAAAATAAAGTCTGCCACTGTTTCCACTGTTTCCCCATCTATTTCCCATGGAGTGATGGGACTAGATGCCATGGTCTTCGTTTTCTGAATGTTGAGCTTTAAGCCAACATTTTTACTCTCCTCTTTCACTTTCATCAAGAGGCTTTTGAGTTCCTCTTCACTTTCTGCCATAAGGGTGGTGTCATCTGCATATCTGACGTTATTGGTATTTCTCCCAGCAATCTTGATTCCAGCTTGTGTTTCTTCTAGCCCAGCATTTCTCATGATGTACTCTGCATAGAAGTTAAATAAGCAGGGTGACAGTATACAGCCTTGACGTACTCCTTTTCCTATTTGGAAGTAGTCTGTTGTTCCATGTCCAGTTCTAACTGTTGCTTCCTGGCCTGCATACATATTTCTCAAGAGGCAGGTTAGGTGGTCTGGTACTCCCATCTCTCTCAGAATTTTCCCCAGTTTATTGTGATCCACACAGTCAAAGGCTTTGGCATAGTCAATAAAGCAGAAATAGATGTTTTTCTGGAATTCTCTTGCTTTTTCCATGATCCAGCGGATGTTGGCAATTTGATCTCTGGTTCCTCTGCCTTTTCTAAAACCAGCTTGAACGTCAGGAAGTTCACGTAGAAGGATACAATTGTATACAATGCACATTTTAATGTAAAGCACATGTTGTTCACTCACTTTGCGACCTCACAGAATGCAGCACACCCCACTCCTTTGTCCTCACCATCTGCCAGAGTTTGCTAAAATTCATATCCATTGGGTCAGTGATACTAATCTAACCATTCCATCCTCCACTGCCCCCTTCTCCTTTTGCCTCCAGCCTTTTCCAGCATCAGGGTCTTTTCCAATGAGTTGACTCTTCACATCAGGTGGCCAAAGTACTGCAGCTTCAGCTTCAGCATCAGCCCTTCCAATGAATATTCAGGATTGATTTCTTTTAGGATTGACTGGTTTGATCTCTGTGCAGTCCAAGGGATTTTCAAGAATCTTCTCTAGCTTCACAATTTGAAAGCATCAATTCTTTGGTGCTCAGACTTCTTTATAGTCCAACTCTCAAATCTATACATAGTTACTGGAAAAACTGTAGCTTTGAGTATATGAACATTGGTGGGAAAAGTGATGTGATTAAAAGTGATTAAAAAGCTTTTTAGTATGCTGCCAAGGTTTGTCATAGCTTTCCTTCCAAGGAGCAAGCATCTTTTAATTTGCTGGTTGCAATCACCATCTGAGTGATTTTGGAGCCCAAGAAAATAAAATCTGTCACTGCTTCCACTTTTTTCCCTTCTATTTGCCATGAAGTGATGGGACCAGATATCATGATCTTCATTTTATTAATGTTGAGTTAAAAGCACATGCATTTATTCTCAAGACACCACATTTCTGAGTGAAAATCATAAGGCACTACATGCTCAAGGGATTAATTTTATTCCATAACTCTGTAGACATTATTAGTGATGATAATGGTGATGGTAAGAGCATATGTTTACACAGCACTTATCACAAACCAGGCATTGCACTAGTCTCTCTCTACATACACACTCATACTATTTACATTAGTGTAAATAGTATTTACATCATTCTTTTGTTATAAGATTTTAAATAAATTCAATATGACATATACACACAAACATGCATCACCATTAAAACTGTATCACCATTAAAAGTGTTCTTGAGTCTTTCTTAGATCAATTTAGGATTGTTAGAAGCCTTATGTGCTAAGAGATTTCCCTTTCCTATTATGTAATTCAAAAGTATAATAAACAAAAACTTGATGCCTCCTACAGGAAGAATATCAATTATAGAATTTATTTTATGTAGTGCTTTACATATATTAATTCATTTAATTTTCACAATTATCTTATACATTATTTTTTACAGTCATAATATATACTATACTGTTTTATAGCAAAGATCACTGATGCACAAGAGGTTAAGTCAACCGATTCTTATAGTTTGTCAGTGACTTGGGACCTGAATTCAAGCTCAGAGAGCTTGAATCTTCTATTTCTTCTTCACAATCTTCTATTAACATATTTTCATGAAATACAACAGTCTGTGTTATAAAAATACCTCTGGTTTTGCTGGCCTCTAAATATATGTTTGGAATTTTTATCTTTTTTTGTAATTTAGTATTGGTTTCACTCAGATCCTTGCCATTAAAAGCATTCTGTTTTTTATTCTTTTCTTTACTTGGAGAAAAATGCTGTTTTCACAACTTAAAACTGAATGACTAGTCACAAGAGCTGGAAAATGAAAGCAGTTGAGAATATGGAGACTAGTTAATTACCTTTTCATATTCCTCTTCAGAAGGGTTGTATTTCCTCAGCCACTCAGCAAGCGGTTTATCTTTAAAGGATCCAGTCACACCATATTCCACTTGGATTTTCCTGAGGGTATCTGAAGCAGGAACTAGCTCCACCATGCCTTTAGCAACAAAACATTAAGACATGTGAAAATGTATCCCTGCAAATGCACAGCTTTTGATGTTTGACATAAGATACCAGTTAAGAATAATCATTTAAAAAAAATCAACTCTGGCAGCCCATACTAGGAAGTGTGAACAATCAAAATTATCAATATAAAAATCAATTTTATTTTCAAAAGTACCCAAGATATAAAACTGAATTTGACTATTTGAGACTTTATATCTGTATATCCATGTGCTACCCCCACAAAGAGTAACAATTTTAATTACAAACTAGGTAAAACTGATTCCACTAATAAAGCTACTTATAAGATATATGCTGTCCCATTTCAGCACAAAAGAAGCTTCTCTATAGCATGTATCTGGGCAATGTAAGAGTGTTTCAGAGTATAGGAAGCCCTTTCAAAGGGAAGAACAGATTAAGATGGTCTTTGTGATGTGTCTGAGTCTCAGGTACATGTTTTCTCTTCCTTACTGAAATGTAAATGCTGTACTTATGTAGAAAAATCTCAAAAATATATGTCTTGAAACACAAATCCACATAGAGAACTGTACCTTTTGTGTTTAAAAAAAAGACTATTATGTATGTTGGAACATACACAAAATAGTCTCAGAAAGAGAATTCCCTGAGTTAGAGAATTCTCTGAGTTAGGACTCAGAGTTTCACTGCTGGGGTCACAAGTTCAATCGCTAGTCAGGGAACTAAGATTCCTGCATGCTGTGCGATATGGCAAAAAAAATTTAAAAATAAAAAAAAAGTAGTCTCAGAAACCTATGTAAATGGTTATATTCTGGGGCCAGGCTGCCAAGAGGTGTGGGTGAAAACTAGGATTCCAATTTATTCTATTACAGGCTATATGGATATTTTACTATATGTGTATATAGAATAAAGATACAGATACAGAGACCTGCTCTGAAGAAAGGACTAGGCTAAGGTTTCCAGGCCATTCCAAAAGAAGGCATTCAAAAGAAAGCATTCAGGGCCAGGTTATAATCCCAGTAGTCTAGTCACACATGGCAGAGTGAATTCATTTGAATCTTTTATGTTGCTTAATTACATCATCTGATTTATAGTTCACAGTGACATGCTCTTTCAATGAATATCTGCATCCCGATTTTATGAGTATGATTAATCAAATTTTTAATATACATACAAATTTCTAATTTCTTTATCAAACACATACACATACAAACTACTATGTACAAAACAGTGGATAAAAGTTCATAATGATACAAAGTACAATTATCCTCTAAGGGAACTTAAAATGAATCTAGCAGAGAAGACGCAATGTCTGGTAAGTATTAAAGACAACTGCAGAACCTGGAGAAGGGAGGATTACTATACACTGATTATTTTAGGCTGAGGTGCTTGTTAAAAACTTCAGTTTTTAACCATGTGAACGTGGTTTCTTCATTTGAAAAATAAGGACACAGAAAGATAACACAAAGATAATGCAAACACAAAGATAACACAAAGATAATGCAAAGCTTTAGCACAAGGCAAGGCACAAGGTAAGCCTTGTGTTAGAAACAACATAAAAAGGAGGAAGTTCATTGCCTACAAAATTACACAGAATTCCATAAGAGAAAAGAGCTCAACTATATGAAATAAGTATGGTGACAGAAAAACTAATCCAAGCAAATGACAGACTCATATTAAGGAATCTCTCTTGATAAAGTGACTTCTATTTTACAAGACGTACTATCTTGCAAGATCAGGGCTACTCATTGGGTTATTATAGAATATCAGCAAGAATTCTTAAAATTTACTTGATTGCCCCCTTTTTGAGGAATTATTCTGACCAGGGATCGAACCTGTGCCCCTTTGTAGAGGAAAGGCAGAGTCTTAACCAGTGGACCATGAGGGAAGTCTCTGACCTGATTTCCTTTTGATAAGATAAAGACTATACATTCTAACCTGAGAAAGCAAAGTGATATGGTTGAGATCACAGACCAGCATCAGGACCATGTGAGCATGAACACTCTGAGCATTATCCAAGGGAAAAAAAAAAGACTACATCTAACAGATTTACCTCGATCTCTGCCAGTTGAGAGACATTTGAAAATTACCATCCTCAGATCTAGTCCTTCTTTAAGCCAGATCTTGTCCATAATCTTTATCATTTGCAAAGCTAACATATCTTGCCGAAGATCTTCACCAACCTTGAAATCAAGGAAGCAAAATGAAACTTGTATATTTCCAAAAGCCTTAATAGATTACATATAAAAAAGGGGGGAGGAGTAGGGAGAAGGGAATAGAGAAAAGAGTAAAGAATAAAATGAACTGAACCATCTTTTTATTCTTCTGCAGCATCCCAGAGAAAGTTACTTAACTTCTTTATGTCTCAATTTCCTGATCTGTACACTTTAAAAGACTGGGTTTTACAGTATAAGTATTATATTCAATTTTTTAAAGGGGCAATATGGGGGATCTTTTTGATGATCAAAATATTTCATATCTTGACTGTATCGATGTCAACATCCTAACTGTAATATTGTATAAGATAATATCATTGTGTAGAGGGTATGCAGGATTTCTGTGTAATTTCTTAAAGTGAACTATGAATCTACAATGATCAGTTTACTTTAAAAAAAAGTTAGCTCTCCAAAAATGAATTCCAACTGGAATTACATCAAGTTTTCATTTTCTTCTTAAATTGGATAAAATAAGTTTAAAAACACATTAATGATAAATACATTTTTGAGATGAGCCAAGAAAATTATGGGGGGAAAAAAAGAGTTAATTTGCCTTAAAAAAATTACAACATACAAAATTACTGTATTCAAAAAGATGAGACTGTTTTAGGAAAAGGCAAAGACATCAGTAAAATAAAATGGAGTCCAAAACCAGATCTGAGTATATGGGAACTTGCTATATATATCAAAGGTGGTTGACTAATCAAACTCATTGAATTAACTAAATCTCTACATTCTTTCCTAAAAATAATACTAACTGTGACTGCAACAGAGAAAACTTTGATTGCTAATGCATGTGTGTGCATGCTCAGTTGTGTCTGACTCTTTGCGATCCAGTGGACTGTAGCCTGCCAGGCTCCTCTGTCCACTGAATTTTCCAGTCAAGAATACTGAGTGGGTTGCCATTTCCTTCTCTAGGGGATCTTCCTGACCCAGGGATCGAACCATGTCTCTTAAGTCTCCTGCACTGGCAGGAAGATTCTTTACTGGTGCCCCTTTACCACGCACCTGGAAGCTCTGATTGGTAACAGGTTTCCACAGGTAAGTTACATGTTTTCAAAAACAGTGCCAGTTCATAGTTTTGCCATTTCACTCTGCACATCTCTAAGGTGTACCATTTACATCATACTCTGGGTGAAGGGCACTACCTGGAGCTGTGATATACTTAACTAGCATAAGATGGCCATATGCAGCAGCTCTAGCCCAGAGTTGCACTTGTTCCCAAATCCATTTGGAGACAGTTTATAGCAGTAATAATTTTTCACAGCTATTCAATTTCATTAAACACTAAATAAAATTACTTTTCCAATTCTCAAAAAGGAATTTGAGAAAAGAATTTTTAAATTACAAACAAACAAAGTCACCTTATTCTGCTCACCTTAAACATGACATTAATTTCTTCCCCCATTGGATCAGCATTCACCATTGTGACTTTCAAGGGCACAGCATTAGAACTGAAGAAGGAACATGACTACAAATACAATACGTTAAGCATTAAAATGATAATACGGAAATGAAAATAAACTGAACAAACTCATTAGCAGACATCAAATTTAAAATTAAACTGGTTAAAAAACTAATTTAAGACTGTGAGAGTAATTTTAAAAAAACAACAAACAAAATCCAAAGGGAAAATGTAATCCCCACTACCCCCACCTTCAGTGACATACATACAACCCAGTCACCCCCTGTTATAGTCCAATGAAGAGTAGCCATATGTCAACTTTAAAAAAATTAAATCTGAGACTTTCAAAATAACAGACTCTAATGGATGAATTAACTGGTTGCTTTTGCTGAACTCATGTTAGAGAAAAATCCATTATTTGTATTATTATTAGCCCAATTAAAAATACAATTACTCAATTTTGATATTACAACTACTTTTTAATGACTCTAAAAAGTGTTATAAACCTTTGAAGAGTCCACATGGCCATTCACAAGGAAGGTAAAAAACTGCCTACCTGTGACTGATGAGTTTTACCATTGGAATTATAACATATGCAACTATTATACCATAGCAAAAATAATTTATTTCAAGTCAATAAATAATTTCATTCTCCTTTTTTGTTCAGGAATGGTAATTAGATAAGCATATACTGAGATAAAAACAGATCTTACATAAACACACATCCAGAAGTACTTATAACCAACCTATGCACTTATAACCAACCTATGTACTGCATTTGCCTTAAGCATAGCTGCCCACCTGCCTTTTTATTACACAATATTTGAAAATGTAATATGAACTAAAGTATTTTATGTCACCTTAATATTTAATTCTTTTGCCACAAGACTTGGATTGAGAGGAAGACGGCATTTACTTTTTAGAAAAAAGGACTGCACTCGTTCCATACTCCTTTGGAGGACAACCTAGTTAAAGAAATTGATATTTTAAGTACATAATGAAAATGAAGACCTATTTTTCAGACAACAAAAGCATGATGTGGACCCAATTTTTTAAATGCCCAACTGTCATGTGGTCAAAAACAGCTGTTGCTAAAGAAAGTTAATTTTACTATAAAAATAAAATTTACAGCAAAGACTATAAACATAAGGGGGAAGTACATATGCTCATATTTAACATATTTGTTAATACTAACAGTCAAATAAACAAATAGAGATTAAATAATAACGAGATACCAATTTTTATCTAACATGAAAAATTTAAGATAACATCCAGTGCTGGGAACAGGGTCAGAAATAGATACTTTCATAATCTATTGGTGGGGAGTGGAGTCTTCACTGGTTAATTTTTGTTTTTGATATTGTAATTTAATATAAACTATTATAACTGAAAATGAATTAGCTCTTGACTGAATTATTTCATCTGTAGGATTATCCTATAAAGGAATACTAGCAAAAGGGCAAACACTTACACATTCAAGTTCATCACAGAACTGTTCAGGAAAAGAAAAATGTATAAACAACCTGCATAGATGTAATGGTTCATAATTTATGCTACCATACCTTGTAATACTATGTTCTCATTAAGAAACAAAAAGTGTAATTATATGTACTGACATGAATTCTCCAAGTCAAAAAAAAAAAGCAATTTACAAATTAAAAAAGCATTATTGCTAAAAGAAATTAAAGATCAAAGATATCCCACATTCATGAACTAAAAGACTTATTAATTACTAAGATTGTGATATTTCCCAAATATTGATCTACAAATTCAACACAATCTTTATCAAAACTCCAACTGCTCTTTTTGCAGAAATGGGAAGGCTGATACTAAAATTCATATAGTATTATAAGGGACTTCCAAACAGCCAAACAATCTTGAAAAACAAAAAGTTGGAGGACTCACACTTTCTGATTTCAAAACCTGCTACAAAGCTATGTAATGAAAAAAGTACAGTGTGAAGACAGAGATATAGATCAATGGAACAGAACTGAGAGTCCAGAAATAAACCCATACAACTATGGTCAACAGATTCTCAACTATGGTGCTGAGTTTATTCAATAGGAAAGAACAGTTCCTTTAGCAGATGGTGTAGCAACACCTGGATAACCACACGTAAAAGAATGAAGTTGGGACTCTTAGCTCATAGAACAAAGCAAACAAATAACAACAAAAATAACCTCAAAATGGATCAAAGACTTTTTAAAAGTGAACCTATAAAACTCCTAGAAAACCTAAGTGTACATCATTGTGACCTTGGATTTGACAATGAATTCTTAGACAGGATAGTAAAAGAACAAGCAACAAAAGGAAAAAAAAATTAGATTTCATAAAATTAAAATCTTCTGTGCATCAAAGTACATTACGAAGGAAATAAAAATACACAAAATGGGAGAAAATATTTACAAACAGTGTATCTGATAGTGTCCAGAATACATAAAGAACTCTAACAATTCAACAATAAAAAGACAAATCAATTAAAAAGGACTTAGAAATTTCTCCACAGAAGAAATACAAATGGCCAATAAACAAATGAAAATAAGCTCCAAATCATTAGTCATTAGACAAATGCAAATCAAAACTACCATGAGATACCACTACACATCCACTAGGATGACTATAGTTTAAAAAAACTAAAAATAAATTGTGGTGAGGATATGGAGAAAATGAAACCCTCATTTGTTTTTTTGTTATTGTCACTAAGTCATGTTCGACTCTTTGGGAAGCCATGGACTGTAGCCTGCCAGGCTCTTCTGTCCACGGTGTTTTCCAGGGGAGAATACTGAAGTAGGTAGCCATTTCCTTCTCCACGGGATCTTCCCGACCCAGGGACTGAACCCGTATGTCTCCTGAATCTCCTACATTAGCAGGCGGATTCTTTACCACTGAACCCTCATACCTTACAAGTATTATACCAGAATTATAAAATGGTGAAGCTACTTTAGGAAACAGTTCAGTGGTTCCTCAAAAAACATAGAATTACTATATGATATAGTAATTCTAGGCAAAGTGAAAACAGATGTTCAAACAAAGAACTTACACACAAATATTCACGGCGGCACTATTCAGCAATAGTCACATAATAGAAACAAGTTTGATGTCCATCAATAGATGAATGGATAAAGAAAATGTGCTATTATTTACCCAATGGAACACTATTAAATACACCTGCCAGAATATAAATGAATCTTTAAAACATTAGGCTAAGAAATTAGACACAAAAGGCCACATGCTGCATGATTACATTTATATGAAATGTCCAAAATAGGTAAATCCATAGAGATAGAAAACATATTAGCTCTTAACAGGACCTGGGAGGAGAAGGGAATAAGGAGTGAGGGGGTTTGTGGTATATATAGGCTCTCTTTCTGTTGTGATGAAAATATTCTGGAATAGATAGTGGTGGTAATTGCAATACACTATAAATGTACTAACAATCAATGAACTGTACACTTTGGTTAAAATAGTGAATTTTAGCTAAAAAAAAAAACAACAAACAACCCCATATGTATATATATATATGTTTCTATAATTATAATTCTTTAACTCCAAAAACTTGTATATACACTTAAGTGTATATATGTGTAAAGCCATATAAAATGACCAAGCAGGATATAAACTATGAAGAAGATACCCACAGGGAAAAACCCAAACTGGAAACGTCCTAATTTTTTACTCTGTAAGCTTGTAAGCTTATCCATTTGAACTTCTTCAACAGTAGCATCAATTCATACATTTTTATTACTTTTACAATCACAAAAAAGTGAGAAAGCAAAACAATACGAAACAAACTCAAAAGAACAATTTTGATCGGAAAGAACTTAATAAGCATGGAAATGAAAGGGAACTGAGTTAGGATTTAAAATCTTTTCCAATAGATTTTAAGCAACCTTTGAATTAATCTGCTTAAGACAGCATAGGTAAGTTCTGCTGGATGTCTACTGAAAAAGAATAAAAGCTTAACTTGTCAGCACTGCGAAGAGTCTTTAACATCAAAACATTTATGTTCTCTCTGTGGGTACATACCTGTCTGGCTGATCCACTAGCCTGTCTTACTTTTTCTGCTACTCCTCCTAAAAGCTGTACAAGCTTTGTTTGCTTCAAAAGTTCTTCTCTGAGTCCTTTTCCTCCTACTGAGAGGAGAGCACCCAAAACATGTTCATATCGGGCACCAAACTGTGCATCATGCAGAGCATCCTTGAGGAGCCTAATACAGCAAAATATTTATGTCAGCCACTTTCAAGACCTAGATTAATGTCTCTCAAAAATCAGCTTAAAAAGTTTAATTTGGGGTATCTAGGAATTAATTTTAAGCTATACAAGCAAGAAAAACTCTTTCAATATTACAGAGATCTAACATGCCAAGTAATTCTGCAATAGAGGGTTCTGTTACTTCTGGTGTTATTTCTAAATACATAAAAACTTAGCTTCTTTACAATAGTCACTTCAATAAAACATCTGGTATCAACAGCAAATAGTCTGAGCATACTGTTTAGACTTTTTGAGTGTCATTTGCACAAATAATAGGAACAGAAATAAAGTACTTAAGAAAATTTAAATCTTACCAATATAAATGGTGTGCTATCTGTATATTTCCCAACGCTCTGGACAGAAGGAAGTGCACTAATGAACTATTCAAGTAAATTTCATATTTCAAAGCCTACATGCAAAGAAAAATAAGAATCAGTAGTTGTCAAACCCATACTACATTGTTAGGATAAAATTATCAAAATATAAACTATATAAATCAAGGATTACTCTTGTTGAGGAAAGATGATACTAATGAAAAATGAAACATTAATTAATTTAGGTGAAATTAATGAAATCAGGCAGAAAAGTACACTGACTTGGGATTAACATTATTAGCTATGTTTAAGTGGCCAATTTAAAAAAAAAAAAGGAAAGAAAACCTCAAGTCTCTAGGTACATATATATATATATATATAGTATTCAAGCAAGGCAGCTGACAATAGTAGAAAAAATTTCACACTAAATTCAAATGCAACGCACTTTAACATCCCCACTGAACAAAAGTATTCAATACTTTTAATCAAAACAGAAATGAGATCCCTTAGCAAGATCCCTCCCTACTCATAAAAACTGGAGAGAGCATAAGAAGGGTAGATAACCTAGTAAAAAACTTACCTGCACAAACTGTGGAAGAAGATCTGTAAGCTCATCATCGCTAATAGCCTCAATCCAGGTCACAGCCAGGGACCTCACTTCCTGATCAGCAAATCTAGAAGCATACCACAAAATCAAGATTTGACGATGATTTCTAATGAACCTGTTTTCCCTGAAGACACAATCTCAATTCATTCCTGACAAAGAAAGCTCAAATAGCTATTGAAAAGCAATGTATTTCATCTTTTTTCTTAGGAAAAAATCATATTGTCCTATAGACAAATCCAATTTTGTGACTGTTTAGAAAACTTTAAGATCATGAAAATAAATTCTGACCCATATCATAAAACAAATTATTCAAAATTTACAACTTCTCTAGATTAGTTTTCAATGATATGACATCCCTTTTTAATAACCTGAACACAGATGTGTATAGAAATATGCATTTACACATTTATATTACACTGCTTCCACATTAAAACAAAGGGAACTAATCCTGTAAATAATATCTTGCCAGAAAAATTGACAACAATAAAACAGAAAAAATAAATTCAACCACAGTTAACTTACTTTGAATCAAGCAGCTCCAAGGCAGTCAGTGGATGCAATGGAGGCCACTGCTGAAGCAATGAATAAGTTTTGGCAAGATTAACCCATTTCCAGTTTGGGGCACTTGAAAGTACTTTAGGAAGACAATTTGGGTGTTTGAGGCAATAATAACGTTTCTCCCACAAAAAGGCTTTATCTTCTTTAGAAAGTCTAAATACATAATACAATTAAATTACTTCTCAGTGATACCATAATGACAGTTATAATCTCAGTGATTAAAAATACAAAGGAGAAATGCATTCCTTTTACGACAGCCACTTCTTGGTAGAATCATTAATACTAATTTGGGATAGAAAAACAGAATGTTCATCAAACACCACTAATCTACCCTAATTTGGGGGATAGAAAGAAATCATTCTACTTTGAGAGAAGAGTCTTAGTTAAGAAACTGAAGGATAATTCGGCATAATAAAATTTATTGAGCTCTAACCAGATGCCAGGCACTAGAAATTAGAGTTGAATAAGGAGAACCTACTCTAAAAGCAAGGATTTTATCATTTTATACAAGTAAGATGAAAAGTCATGTCAAAATCAAATACTACTACAAAATTTTAGACAATGAATACAGAGCTCATTTGAGGAATATTCAAAATAAAAATCTGTTTTGGAGATTCCAATTGACTCTTAATGACAAATGTTTATGTGAAATATTTCACTATTTCACTACCCATCTATCTACCTTTGTGTTTATAATCCATGCAGTGAACTAAAATGTATTCATTACCTGTGGAATATGAAGAAAAAAATTAAAATATTGCAAAAAGGCACACAATTAGGTTTCTCTCCTTCCAGTTCCTCTCCCAGTGGCAACTGCCTCACCTAGTATATTCTTTCAGAGTTAGTCTATTTTTATAGAAGCATATACAAAGGTGTAGATATCAAATTCTCTTTCCTTTATGTTAATGATAACATGAAATTAAAAGATGCTACTCCTTGGAAGGAAAGTTATGACCAACCTAGACAGCATATTCAAAAGCAGAGACATTACTTTGCCAACCAAAGTCCGTCTAGTCAAAGTTATGGTTTTTCCAATAGTCATGTATGGATGTGAGAGTTGGACTACAAAGAAAGCTGAGCACCGAGAATTGATGCTTTTGAACTGTGTTGTTGGAGAAGACTCTTGAGAGTCCCTTGGACTGCAAGGAGATCCAACCAGTCCATCCTAAAGGAGAGCAGTCCTGAGTATTCATCGGAAGGACTGATGCTAAAGCTGAAACTCCAATACTATGGCCACCTGATGAGAAGAACTGACTCACTGAAAAAGACCCTGATGCTGGGAAAGACTGAAGGCAGGAGGAGAAGGGGACGACAGAGGAATGAGATGGTGGATGGCATCACTGACTCAATGGACATGAGTTTGGGTGGACTCCAGGATTTGGTGATGAACAGGGATGCCTGGCGTGCTGCAGTCCATGGCGTTGCAAAGAGTTCGACACAACTGAGTGACTGAACTGAACTGAACACACTATACATACTATCCTACTTGCTTTCTTCATTTAATATCTTATATATTAATAACAGCCATAACTTCATTCTTAATAGTTACATAGTGATGTTAGATAAATGTACCATAATTTAACCCATTAATGAACGTGTATATCCATTTTACAACAACCCAAATAAATACTGCAAGAAATATTCTTGTCTCCACAAGCAAATATAAAAGGGTTTTCTTTAAAATAATACTATATCTGGAAGTGGAATTGTTAGGTCACAGATTATGGACACTGTGACCTTAATAGACTTTGCCAAATTGCTCTCCCAAAGCTTTTAAGAGTTCTGCCAACAGTTTAATTCCTATTTTTCTATATTCTATCAACACCTCATATAATGAGACATTTTAATTTTCAACAATCTGACATGTGAAATGGTAGCTTGAATTAATTTAAAACTCTTTGATTACTGAGAGGCTGAACATTTTTTTCAGACATTTAAAAGGGTTGTATTTCTTTTCCAAAGAAAAACCTAGTCATATTCTTTGTCTACCACTGTGTTGTCGGTTTTTCTACTTACATAAAAAGATTCTTCATATATTAAGGAAATAGGTTATAGTCCCCAATCTGTTATTTGCATTTGATTACACAGAAAGTTTGACTTATACAAATTTCTAAATTTTATGCAGTTATACAGTCTTTTTATACAACTAAAAACAGAAAAAGAAAACTTTCCATATCAGGAACACTGCTAAATCATGAACTAAATCAGGACATTTAATAAACCATTAACTTGAACTTTACATTGTAAGAGACAATCAGGCAAGAGAATTAAAGGAGCATACCCAAGTGATGAGTCTCTGTGAAGAATACCAAGAAGTCTCCCCTTCACATCATTTTCCAAAGCTTCTAAGTTATGTTGTTGTATAATGCTTCTGTCCACTTGAGGAGCAGTATAAATGATATCAAATGTAGGAGAAGGAAAATCAACCTTAAAAATCAATAGAAATTGATCAAATTACAGCTGAAAAGTCCACATATTTGCTACATTTACTCATTTTTGATTTGTCTTAGCAAATAGGGTGAAAATATCAAATATTAAATTAATGCTTCTGTCCTTTTATTAAGAGTGATTACCATTATCAGTACTTCTCAATAGCACATATATTTGTGGGACTGGTATAAGTGCATCTTTTACTATTTCTCAGAAATAGGAAATGGCTTATTAACACTTAAATACAGACCCTAAGATCTAAACAAGATCAATTAGACTTCTTTAGTAACAACTGAGACCATGGTATACATATATTCTTTATGAAGAAATTCAAACTTAAACGTCTCCATGTGTCAGAAATATCATTACCTGTAATACTATTCTTTCCATCACATATCCTTTTTTTGGGACTGTTCCGGGAATAAGATTTGTATGTGATGAAGTCCAAAGATACAGAAGCTTAGTTCCACATGTTAAAAACCTTCATGAATATAAACAGAAGAATACTGTGGTTTTCATTTTAATAATTAATTAAAAACTCACAACACATGGTAATGTATTAAAAATGTTAATAATCAAATATTTATTAAGTATCCTGTATATAGAAAGAACATATTAGAAGGAGTCACTGTCTATGGTGTATTTTCACTTTAGGTAAATGTACTGAAGTATGGAAGTTAGAACAAAAGAAGGGAAGATGAAATGGGGCTTGGGACAGAAGAAAAGATGGGTAAAGTCTCAGAGTCACCTGTCCCCAAAACAACTTCTATAAATAGGACAGTGTTTGAACATCATCTACAGAGAAACATATCTCAAGGTGGTGGTTTGGATTTCATAACCACTCCTTGAATTCTACCATAAGAATAAAAACACATGTCAAAGAAACTAGTATCTACTTTGTGTCAAAGTACTGATTGTTCGAGATGAGAAGTTTAATCTGTTCGTGACCAAGGGTCAGCAACCTTTTTCTATAACAGGCCAGACAGCAAATATTTGGGGTCTTCTGTGGAGAAGGAAATGGCAACCACTCCAGTATTCTTGGCCTGGAGAATCCCAGGGACCGGGATCCTGATGGGCTGCCGTCTATGGGGTCGCACAGAGTTGGACACGACTGAAGCGACTTAGCAGCAGTAGCAGCTGGGCTATATAATCTCTGTCAGACTCAACTCTCCTATTACAGGGCCAAAAGAAGCCATGAATAATACATTTTAAAACTGTGTGCTGTGTTCTAACAAAACAAAAAACAGGCAGTGAGCTGGAGTACGCTGACACTTGCCCTAAACTACCAATTTATAATCTACTGAAATTAGAAATATTCACCAATAAAAATATTGATATATCTTTCCACAGATGAAATTTCTGAAAAATAACATGATATATAAAAGGAAGAAACTATAAGCTTCATCAAATTTTTTTCATTTTATTCATACAGTAAATATCCTTTCCAAAACTAGACTCCAGTTTATGTTTTCTCTAGCAGGTTAACAGCTTTAAAATTTTTGGCACAGGAATTCCCTGACAGCTAGGAGACTGTGCTTCCACCGCAGGGGACCAGGTTCAATCCCTGGTGGGGGAACCAATACCCTGCAAACTATGTAGGGTGGCCAAAAAAAGATCTTCCGACATTATATTCTATCTATTCTAGAGCCACCCTCACCCTCAGCTAGATTATCTGAAGGCAAATTCTGATTATATTATTTTATTTGTATATACTTTTATGAGTCTCTAAATGATAAATACTGTTATTTAAACATAATCACAACAAAATAATTAAAAATAGCTATTTGTAAGTTATCAGCTAGGAACTTCCCTGGTGGTCTAATGGTTAAGAATCCGCCTGCCCATGCAGGGAGGACAGGGGTTTGATCCCTATTCTGGGAAGATTATACTTGCTATGGGGCATCTAAGCCCAGGCTCAGCAACTACGGAAGCCCACACAACTAGAGCCTGTGCTCTGCAACAGAAGCCACTGCTATGAGAAGCCCACGTACCACAAGAGCAGCGCCTGCTCACCACAACTAGAGGAAGCCTGTGCACAGCAGCGAAGACGCACGACAGCCAAATAGTTAATACA
Organism: Ovis canadensis; assembly: GCF_042477335.2. Lineage (NCBI taxonomy): Eukaryota > Metazoa > Chordata > Mammalia > Artiodactyla > Bovidae > Ovis > Ovis canadensis. The sequence goes on along the minus strand of NC_091259.1, from coordinate 43,290,802 downwards.
TTGAGAAAAGGGATCAGCTATACAGTCAGCATTCAAATTTCTCTGATTGCCTCTAAAAAAATTTTTTAATAGCTGGTTTGAATTAGGATACAAGCAGGTGCAACATGTCTGTTGGGTGATATGTCTTTTTAAGTATCTTTTAAGTCAAAGGTCAAATTCCAGACTGTCACGTGCTTTTGTAAGTTAACCTGTATTAGAACAAAGCCACATTCACTCTTTGACATGTTGCCTATCACTGCTTTCGTTGCTGCGACAGAGACTACATGACCTACAAAAGTCTCAACTACTGTCTAGTTCTCTTTACAGAAAGTTTACCAAGTCTTGTTTTAACCTATACATTGTTCCTTTTTATCCTGTTACTTGTTAAATAATCCAAGTCTTTTGTTGTGAAAACTTCTCTGTATCCTTTACTGACGGCCTTCCTCTGCTATCATTTTAGCATGTCCCTTTATCTCCTATGTTTTCTGTAATATTTAGATCTAAAGAACTGAGCTGATTCAAGGTTAGTAATATGGCAAGAATACGTAATGTTTTACAGCTGGAATTGTATACTCCTAGTTCCTGATGCATCAAATAAAGCATGCACTGTTTGGTGTGTCTCTCCTTCTGTGATGTTAAGATAATTAAATTTGTTCAAGTGTTATCAGTCTAAACCATTTATTATAAAGTTCCAGCAAAGTTAATCACAATGGTTCCTAAACAGGCATTAATAAATCATTACTTAAATCATGAGGCGACGGACAGCGCAAAAGCACAGCAGAGAGGAGTTACCCCACGCCCAAGGTCAGGGGCAGCGGCCGAGAGGAGCTACCCCATGTCCGAGGTCGGGGTGGCAGCCGAGAGGAGCAACTCCACATCTAAGGAGCAGTGGCTGCACCAGTGCAGGAGGACCGAGAGGAGCTACTCCACATTCAAGGTCAGGAGGGGCGGCTGTGAGGAGATACCCCTCGTCCAAGGTAAGGAGCAGCGGCTGCGCTTTGCTGGAGCAGCCGTGAAGAGATACCCCACGTCCAAGGTAAGAAAAACTCAAGTAAGATGGTAGGTGTTGCGAGAGGGCATCAGAGGGCAGACACACTGAAACCACAATCACAGAAAACTAGCCAATCTGATCACAAAGACCACAGCCTTGTCTGATTCAATGAAACTAAGCCATGCCATGTGGGGCCACCGAAGACAGACGCATCATGGTGGAGAGGTCTGACAGAATGTGGTCCACTGGAGAAGGGAATGGCAAACCACTTCAGTATTCTTGCCTTGAGAACCCCATGAACAGCATGAAAAGGCAAAATGATAGGATAATGAAAGAGGAACTCCCCAGGTTGGAAGGTGCTCAATATACTACTGGAGATCAGTGGAGAAACAACTCCAGAAAGAATGAAGGGATGGAGCCAAAGCAAAAACAATACCCAGTTGTGGATGTGACTGGTGATAGAAGCAAGGTCCGATGCTGTAAAGAACAATACTGCATAGGAACCTAGAATGTCAGGTCCATGAATCAAGACAAACTGGAAGTGGTCAAACAGGAGATAGCAAGAGTGAACGTCAACATTCTAGGAATCAGCGAACTAAAATAAACTAAAATGGGTGAATTTAACTCAGATGACCGTTATATCTACTACTGCGGGCAGTAATACCTTATAAGAAACGGAGAAGCCATCATGGTCAATAAGAGAGTCCAAAATGCAATACTTGGATGCAATCTCAAAAACGACAGAATGATCATTGTTCGTTTCCAAGGCAAACCATTCAATATCACGGTAATCCAAGCCTATGCCCCAACCAGTAACGCTGAAGAAGCTGAAGTTGAATGGTTCTACGAAGACCTACAAGACCTTTTAGAACTAACATCCCCAAAAGATGTCCTTTTCATTATAGGGGACTGGAATCCAAAAGTAGGAAGTTAAGAAACACCTGGAGTAACAGGCAAATTTGGCCTTGGAATATGGAATGAAGCAGGGCAAAGGCTAATAGAGTTTTGCCAAGAGAGCACACTGGTCATAGCAAACTTCCTCTTCCAACAACACAAGAGAAGACTACACATGGACATCACCAGATGATCAACACCAAAATCAGACTGATTATATTCTCTGCAGCCAAAGATGGAGAAGCTCTATACAGTCAGCAAAAACAAGGCTGGGAGCTGACTGTGGCTCAGATCATGAACTCCTTATTGCCATATTCAGACTTAAATTGAAGAAAGTGGGGAAAACCACTAGATCATTCAGGTATGACCTAAAGCAAATCCCCTATGATTATACAGTGGAAGTGAAAAATAGATTAAAGGGACTAGATCTGACAGACAGAGTGCCTGATGAACTATGGATGGAGGTTCATGACATTGTACAGGAGACAGGGATCAAGACCATCACCATGGAAAAGAAATGCAAAAAAGCAAAATGGCTGTCTGAGGAGGCCTTACAAATAGCTGTGAAAAGAAGAGAAGCAAAAAGGAAAGCAGGAAAGGAAAGATATTCCCATTTGAATGCAGAGTTCCAAAGAATAGCAAGGAGAGATAAGAAAGCCTTCCTCTTGATCAATGCAAAGAAATAGAGGAAAAGAACAGAATGAGAAAGACTAGAGATCTCTTCAAGAAAATTAGAGATACCAAGGGAACATTTCATGCAAAGATGGGCTCAATAAAGGACAGAAATGGTATGGACCTAACAGAAGCAGAAGATATTAAGAAGAGGTGGCAAGAATACACAGAACTGTACAAAAAAGAGCTTCACGACCCAGATAATCACGATGGTGTGATCACTCCTGTAGAGCCAGAAATCCTGGAATGTGAAGTCAAGTGGGCCTCAGAAAGCATCACTACAAACAAAGCTAGTGGAGGTGATAGAATTCCAGTTGAGCTATTTCAAATCCTGAAAGATGATGCTGTGAAAGTGCTGCATGCAACACGCCAGCAAATTTGGAAAACTCAGCAGTGGCCACAGGACTGGAAAAGGTTTTCATTCCAATCCCCAAGAAAGGCAATGCCAAAGAATGCTCAAACTACTGCACAACTGCACTCATCCTACACTCTAGTGAAGTAATGCTCAAAGTTCTCCAAGCCAGGCTTCAGCAAGCCATGGTTTAGTGAACCATGAACTTCCAGATGTTCAAGATGCTTTTAGAAAAGGCAGAAGAACCAGAGATCAAATTGCCAACATCCACTGGATCATCAAAAAAGCAAGAGAGTTTCAGAAAAACATCTATTTCTGCTTTCTTGATTATGCCAAAGCCTTTGACTGTGTGGATCACAATAAACTGTGGAAAATTCTGAAAGAGATGGGAATACCAGAACACCGGATCTACCTCATGAGAAACCTGTACGCAGGTCAGGAAGCAACAGTTAGAACTGGACATGGAACAACAGACTGGTTCCAAATAGGAAAGGGAGTACGTCAAGGCTGTATATTGTCACCCTGCTTATTTAACTTACATGCAGAGTACATCATGAGAAATGCTGGGCTGGAAGAAGCACAAGCTGGAATCAAGATTGCTGGGAGAAATATCAATAACCTCAGATATGCAGATGACACCACCCTTATGGCAGAAAGTGAAGAGGAACTCAAAAGCCTCTTGATGAAAGTGAAAGAGTGAAGAAGTTGGCTTAAAGTTCAACATTCAGAAAACGAAGATCATGGCATCCGGTCCCAACACTTCATGGGAAATAGATGGGGAAACAGTGGAAACAGTGTCAGACTTTATTTATTTGGGCTCCAAAAGCACTGCAGATGGTGACTGCAGCCATGAAATTAAAAGATGCTTACTCCTTGGAAGGAAAGTTATGACCAACCTAGATAGCATATTCAAAAGCAGAGACATTACTTTGCCAACAAAGATCCGTCTAGTCAAGGCTATGGTTTTTCCAGTGGTCATGTGTGGATGTCAGAGTTGGACTGTGAAGAAAGCTGAGTGCTGAAGAAATGATGCTTTTGAACTGTGGTGCTGGAGAAGACTCTTGAGAGTCCCTTGGACTGCAAGGAGATCCAACCAGTCCATTCTGAAGGAAATCAGCCCTGGGTGTTCCTTGGAAGGACTGATGCTGAAGCTGAAATTCCAATACTTTGGCCACTTCATGCAAAGAGTTGACTCATTGGAAAAGACCCTGATGCTGGGAGCGATTGGGGGCAGAAGCAGAATGGGACGACAGAGGATGAGGTGGCTGGATGGTATCACCGACTCTATGGACATGAGTTTGGGTGAACTCCAGGAGTTGGTTATGGACAGGGAGGCCTAGCGTGCTACGGTTCATGGGGTCGTGGAGAGTTGGACACGACTGAGCGACTGAACTGAACTGACTTAAATCAGTGTCAACCAAGAATGCTTTTGACTCCACTAGATATTTGGCAATGTCTCGATACTTTTTGGTTGGCAACTAGGGAGTACCACTGGCATTTAGTGGACAGAAGTCAAAGGTGCTGCCAAAAATTCTACAATGCACAGGACATTCTCCCACAGCAAACAATCATCTGGCTCAAAATGTCAACAGTGCCAAGACTGAGATTTCCTGTCCTAAATCTTTTATTTCAGTAGGGATTGCAACCTCAGATATGCAGACACCACCCTTATGGCAAAAAGTGAAGAGGAACTGAAGAGCCTCTTGATGAAGGCAAAAGAGGAGAGTGAAAAAGCTGGCTTAAAACTCAACATTCAAAAACTAAGATCATGGCATCCACTCCCTTCACTTTATGGCAAGAAGATGGGCAAACAATGCAAACAGTGACAGACTTTATTTTCTTGGGTTCCAGAATCACTGCAGATGGTTACTGCAGCCATGAAATTTTTTAAAAGACACTTGCTCCTTGGAAGAAAACCTATAACAAACCTAAACAGTGTACTAAAAAGCAGAGATATTACTTTGCTGGCAAAAAGTCCATCTAGTCAAAGCTATGGTTTTTCCAGTAGTCATGTATGGATGCGAGAGTTGGACCATAAAGGCTGAGCTCCAAAGAATTGATGCCTTCAAACTGTAGTGTTGGAGAAGACTCTTGAAAGTCCCTTGGACAGCAAGGAAATCAACCCTGAATATTCACTGGAAGGACCAATTCTGAAGCTGAAGCTCCAATACTTCTGGACCACCTCATGCGAAGAGCCAATTCAATTAGAAAAGACTCTGATGCTGGCAAAGATTGAAGGCAGGAGGAGAAGGAGATGACAGAGTATGAGATGGTTAGATGGCATCACTGACTCAATGGACATGAGTCTGAACAAGCTCCAGGAGATGGCGAAGGACAGGGAAGCCTGGCATGCTACAGTCCATAGGGTCGAAGAGAGTCGAACACAACTGAGCGACTGAATAACAACAGAAATTGCAAAATTCTGATATTCTGTCATTCTTTCTACATCTATTAGCTGAAATTTTTCTACAAAGAACCTTCTCACATCAATTATTTGGTAATCCTGAGATTCAACTATAAAGGAACAACAGGTTAAACGCTTAATTCCATTTATTTAAAAATGAGTTAAGAACTCATTTATTGCTGAGGTTGACTGAAATGCCTGTAAATCATTTGACTCTTGTAACAACTTCATCAGGCTGTATGCAGGTTGTAGCTTAAACATAATTAATTTTAAAAGAATTTGAAGACCAAGATTTCTGGTCATTACACTATAGCACATGAGCACAACTAAATCATTAACACAGTTTCTATGTATTTATATATAAAGTAATCTTCCTTCTTAATTTCTGAGCATTTTTTGAATGTTAAATCCTAACATTATCTAGATTGACTACACAGCTTGGCAAACTCTCAAGCTTAATGACATCAGTTCATTCTTTTAAACCGCTGAGCACTGGATACATGCAAACTATTTAATTGTCTAACTGAAGTCAACTGCCCTTCCCTTTACTCTTTTGAATCTTGAAAGGTCATTTATTCAATAAAAACACTTATTAATAAGCAAATAAAATGGCAAAAAGTGATAATACTCCTTGAATGGAGCAGACTCTTGTTGCTTTCAAGTGCATGAAGGTTTTCAAAACTGACTCATTTATAAAAATTGATAGACACAATTACATTTAATTTTCTCACATTAACTATTACCTGACAATTATTTATTAAAGACAATTGAGAACACAATCCCCCTCCTTTATGTGGCCAATATTCTGTTTTAGAGTAGTTATGGACTGTATTTAGCAAGGAGTTCTAAATATTTATCATTAATAGCAATCTATTTAACTGCTCTTCTCTAGAGTTAGTCAGTTCAGAATTATGTCAGGTGTCAAATAAAACTGGAGCCCAATGAAAGGTATATAATTAAAAAATCATATATGGCCTTCTCAAATATAGGGGGAGAGACAAAAGAAAAACATATATATGAAAAAATGCTATATTTAAGTACATGGGGAAAGAATATTTTTTAATCATTTTATTGTAGGTTAAAGTGAAAGTCACTCAGTTGTGTCCGACTCTTTGTGACCCCACGGAGTATAGAGTCCATGGAACTCTCCAGGCCAGAATACTGGAGTGGGTAGCCTTTCCTTTTTCCAGAGGATCTTCCCAACCCTGGGATCAAACCCAGGTCTCCCTCCTGCACTACAGGCGGATTCTTTACCAACTGAGCCACAGGGAAGCCCAAGAAAACTGGAGTGGATAGCCTATCCCTTCTCCAGTGGATCTTCCAGCAGCTCTTATAAGTTAAATAGATCAATTATTAAATCATTTCCCAAAATGGTTTCAAAGATGGACTTAAAATCAAAACAAGTATCATGGTATCAAATAAATCTGAGAATAGCAATATAGGTTAATGTTGAGAATGCAGATCCTGAGGCCAGATTCCCTAGATTCAAACTCGGTTCTACCATTTATTAACTAAGTGCCCAAGGGCAAACCACTTTGATTTCCCCCCTGTAAAAAGGGATAATAATACCTACCTTCATAGGGTTGTTCTGAGGTATATAAGGCTATGTACACAGCATTCAGACTAATAGCTTGCACAGAGTGCATGCTATGTGTTTATTACAGTAATATTATTATTAAACACAGTAGCTTGATTACAGAACTTAGATACTCTAATATGATAATGTCCATTATCACTCTCCAAAATGTTACCATGTTCTATATCAAGCATCCCAAACTTAGTCAATGATTTTTCTTTTCTTTTCATTTTCATTCTTTTCATTCTTTTCATTTTAGAAGACACTTCATGGTCTCAAGGAACATATTATTACTTAAAACATAATCAAAACAGTCAGCTGAAAAGCCAGGTAGATTATACTATCCCAAAGGCTATTAGTAGACACAAAGCTCAAAAGGAATTTCTTTTACCCTAAGGATCAGTAAGTTTTGCATACATGCGGGACTTCTGAAGATTAAAGGCCAGGGGCCCATAACAGTAAGGGGAGATCAGTCAGGTAAAGAGAAGGGAATAATATGCAGCTGTACACTCAAAAAGGAGGAGGATGGGGAAAGGATGAGAAGATGGAAAATGAGTTTTGTTGTTTTAATCAAAGAATGTCTAAGACCATGAATATTATGTCAATAATATAATGCTTTTCATAAATGACAATTACAGAATGAATTGGAAAAAAAAAAAAAGAATGAATTGGCTGCTGCTTTTCTTCTGGAACAGTGAGCAGCAAACAATCCTTTGAAAACCCATATAGATATGTTCAAATGACAGCAGAACAATTTTGGTTTTCTCTGTATCTTTGAAATGACCTCTTTTAATCACACTGGGAAATGGTGACAACTCATTATCTCATCATGAATGTCAGTTTTCCCCGTTCCATTCTCTAGCCAATACTGATACTGCAGGGGTGTTCACAGTAACTCACCATTACAACTCAGTAACACTTACCGTTTAAAGTCAAAAAGAGGCAAAGAAACTTTGCCCAAAGCTTCTGGCCCTTTTCTCTGCTTATTAGAATCAGGAGAACTTCCACTGCTCTGATTTAAAATTCCAAAAAGAGTAAGGTGAAGAAGTGATTCTAACGGCAATTGTGATATCTGGATGGGAAAAATGATTCTATGGGGGGGAAATGTATTAATAGAAAAAACAAATTAGATTGAATATGAAGTCTAACCCTTTAATGAAACTGACAATTTTAGGCATTTTATTTGATTCTTCAAATAATCTTTAATTCTGAGTAAACTTTATGTAAGTAAGTAGCAAGCTTGGCTAACAAATACTAAAAAATCTTAACTAAATTTCATTAAAATTTCAAACATATAACATTTCTCTCTTCAAAAATTTGTTAATCCTTTTATTTAAGACTTGCAATGTCAATTTTTAGGCAAGATAACCATCATCTTTATTTCTTTTAGGAAAAGCTAGATGAATGTTCATAAGTGTTTCTGGCTCTAGATGTCTGTGTGCACATACATGCACAGACAGACATATACGTTTACTGGTGCTTCTTTTTTAAATAAGATCTGAAAGGACACATGAGGTCAAGAGTGGTCACTCCGAGGAGTCATGAGATGGTTAACTGCTGGAAGTAAAATGACATTTTTCACCCTATATGCATTTTTATTATTATTTGACTATTTTCACAAACATGTGCTACTTTTGTAATTAAAAAAAGAAAAATAGGAAACTATTTAATAAATGCAGAATAAAGTTTTGCAATTGCCTATTTGCCTAAATAATGAAAGCATTCCCTTAGTTTACAGATAATATTTTAAAAATAATAAGTTCAAAATATCATCTTGTACATGGATTGAAGATAATTTTTAAAATCTGTTAACCAAGAACTAGGCTTCCTAAATACATTGTTACAGAATAAATACTAAACTAAAGCAATATTATAAAACACCAGAATTACACATGACTTTAACTCAACAAAGGCTAGGAAGAATTGATGGCATGGTTCTGTAATTTAACAATATGAATATTCAAGAGTATTTCAGATTTTAAATGAGACCTTCAGTCCATTCTATAAATTTGTATCTAGAAGAATCTTTAAGGTATCAGTAAGAATTTAATTAATCTTAATGGAAATTGTAATTAAAAATGAAAGCTGGAAGCATACATGGAAAAAGGTAAAGAACAGGACATACTGAAAGAATAAAAAGCCAAAATCTCACTTACAGTTCATCCCATTTAATAAGATAGAAGAAGTTCTTATAAGTGCCAACCTTCTTTGATTGAATAGGTTTAAAAAGATCCTTTCCATTGTAAGTCAGGGAACATACCAAGTAGTATTTTTCATAACTGAGAAAATAAAAGGGTTTAATTTAATTTTTATTTGACAACACAAATGAGTTAACTAACCAAATATATATATATACATATATATATATATATATATATATATATATATATATATCATTAGCCATTCTTCCCTAAGTGACTATTATCTAAAATAATTTGGTTACTATATCAGTGAATTTTTGGAAAAACATCTAAAATTTAACTATTGCAAATCCTACAAAAACAGAGGCAGAGCAGAGGGAATACAAAGGGAACATGTATTCCCAGGTGTCAGTCTAAAGGAGCTATATTGATACCAACTGGAGAATTTATCTCCATTTGGTAACAGTTAGTTACCAGCATTAAATTTTAGTTAAATGACACTGAATAATTCCTCATTAGGTATATTCTAGGTATATTCATTCTAGGAGGTAACAATATAAGCATTTATGTTCCCTAGGTGCCATTTTCCTTTGGTGAGCCACTGAAGTAGAGTCAGTTTACCATATTAATGGTGCATGGGCCTGAGCTGCACTGAGCTGATCTTCCTGATTAGGAGGGTTCCATCCATGAGAAGGAAATGGCAACCCACTCCAGTATTCTTGCCTGGAGAATCCCAGGGACAGAGGAGCCTGGTGGGCTGCCATCTGTGGGGTCACACAGAGTCGGACACAACTGATGCGACTTAGCTGCAGCAGCACCATCCATGGGGACAGATGCTACTGTAATCTTTCATGGAAAGCAATGATTTAGTCCCTAACTGCCACAATTACTGAGCTGGGTAATATACAGTCAGGCAATCTTGTAGGGAGTTTCAGGTTCAATAAAACTGTATTCTACTAGTATTCTAATTTACTGCTAGTATTCTAACTTACTTAAACATTTTGTTCATCCATTTTGTTCATACAATCTGTTTATCATTCAAAATATATTTCAAATCTAATCTCACTAGTTCACGTAGCTATTTGATTGCTTTTTTCAACCTCTTTTAAAATCAGCATTGTATTGGGAGTTCCCTGGTGGCCTAGTAGTTTCAAATACGGGCTTTCATTACCACTGCCTGGGTTCAATCCCTGGTCTGGGAACTGAGATCCCAAAAGCTGTACAGCACGGGGGGAAAAAAACATTCATTTTAATTATCACTGCATTGTCTTCTGCTGAGTATTTGTTCTCATTAGTGTCCCTAAATTTGTGTATATACATTTTTTTGTATGAAGAATATGGATAATATTATCCTTGTAACTATTTAAAAGAATGAAATACCTTAAGACAGCAATAGTACCCATCAAAATGCAAGTTCCAAGAGGGCAAAGATTTTCTGCTGCCTTTTTAACTGCCGAGTCCCTAGTACTAAGAACACTGCCCACAGATGGTGTTCAGTAAATATTTATTGAATGAATTAATATACCACTTTCAAGTCATTATATTATATAGTATCTAATGTTCAGTTTATGTTCTAAAGCAGCATTTACATTTGGTATCTCATAACTAGGCTGGTAGTAGTAGCAGTAGTAGTCATGTATGGATGTGAGAATTGGACCATAAAGGCTGAGTGCTGAAGAATTGATGCCTTTGAATTGTGGTGCTGGAGAAGATTCTTGAGGGTCTCTTGGACAGCAAGGAGATCAAACCAGTCAATCCTAAAGGAAATTAACCCTGAATATTCATTGGAAGGACTGATGTTGAAGCTGAAGCTCCAATATTTTGGCTACCGGGTGCATAGAACTGACTCACTGGAAAAAACCCTGATGCTGGCAAAGATTGAAGGCAAAAGGAGAAGAGAGCGGCAGAGGATGAGATGGTTAGATAGTGTCATTGACTCAATGGACACGAATCTGAGAAAACTCCAGGAGATACTGAAGGATAGGAAGCCTAACATGCTGCAGTCTATGCGGTCGAAAAGAGTCAGAGATGACTTAGCAACTGAACAACAGCAACAACTTGGCTTTATTTTATAGCATTAAACTATTATAAAAATTATTTCATTAAATATATTCAATTTGGACTTTTCAGTTTATACTGGTCATTTCCAGATAAGCTGGAGGTGGCAAACTTTTTGTTATTGACCAAAAAAAAAAAAAAAAAAAAAATCAAAAGAAAAACGCATATTAAAAATTCAACAAAAGAAATATGCCCTTGTAGACTTCAAAGTCTAACAAGAGTAAACTGTAAAAACTACTAAAGAGAAAAAATAAATGTGCTAAAAACGTCTAGTCCCACCACCCTGGTTCTAAAGGCAAGCCAGAAACATCAGTCATAAATCAACTAATTTATTAACATTTGCCCTTGTTAGTTTAAACATATTTTCCTGCTTTTTCTGCATGTAGTGGGAGTGATAGTAATATTTACTAACAGCATCAAACATCTCTGTAATTCTTAGAAAAAACACGAAGGTATTTGATGGATCGAGTATCCATTTAAAGACCAAGGTAACAGTGGATGCTGATGTTTTACAAGGTTTTATTAGCCTCCAGGTAAAGTGGTACATATCTTCTTCTAAATGGCTACTTACTTTGATACCCAGTTACTTGAAATACCATGTGCAGCAAAAATTGTAAACTGGAGCTGTTCTGTTGTAGTCCATGCTTCCTTAATGCTCCTGTTACTTTGGGCACAATCTACAGAACCTCTACCAGAATTTGCATGGAGTCTGAGAAGATCATAAACTGCTGCAGTTAACTGGTCCATGCTTACTTGAAAAGGATTTTCAGGATTCAGTGAGCCTAGATTTAAAGAAATTGTTAATATAATTATCTGCAAAAGCAACAATTACTCCTAAAATTTAAGGAACTTAAATACATACCCCTACTTGAACTCCTGTTAATGTCTCCTACTCCAGACAGTGAAGTCACCTGCTTACACACATACAAATTAGTCAGAAAATCACTCATGATGGAATATAAAATGTTTACTTTTAATTTTAATACACTTATTAAACTCTATACCAAAGAAATCCTTCACTGGAGAAACTTCCCAAGTGTCTGAAGAATTAATAAAACAATAAAAAAGAATGCAAAAAGAAAGTGAATGCCCCAAACCAAATAAAAAGATACTTTCAATATCAAGAAAATCATGCAATAAATGAAAAGTACTGCAAAATAAACTCAGCAAAATCTGTCTCATCAAACCATTTTTTGGTAATTAATATTTGAAACTCAAATGTGGTAAATATATTAATACAGTATTTCATTTTCATTACTTGCTCTACGATTAGCATAAGCATATCCTTAAAGAAACTGGAAATCTACTTATTACCATTTAGTGTCTCAAAAACAGCTCTTATAATTATTTGAACTGAGTTAGTCTCCTATTCTCTGCTCATTTACCCAGCAAATGAATATAATGAATAGAAGCCTCAGACAGCATTAGGACCATGGCATTTTATCGCCTCCAAATGATTCCAGGTGTTTTTTTAATTTCTAAAAGACAAGCATATAATAAGAACAAACTAACAAAACACGAGAGACTCATATTTCTGTATACCATATGGATAGGGTCTTTGAGACAATAAATGGATTGAGCTATTTCCCAGACATTTGTTGAAGAACATACCATCAACATAACTTTTCCTTTCTTGAAATTTATCATGTCTTGTGATCCTTCTTTAATCCTTCCAATCAGAGCTATGAACATCCCTCTGAACAGTTAATTAAATCCCCGTGGAAAATACCACACGGAGGACTTTTACTAAATGCAACAGTGTGATATCAAGTGAGGGCTCCTAATCTGGTTGCTTCTGAGGCAATCTAAGTCACTATTACTGAGACTTCTGGGTCTTTCCAATAGGAAGGAGGTTTACTCCAAAGCAGAACTTCCCCATTGACAACCATGGACATTTTCATCCAGAGGGAGAAATGTTAGCTATTAATATTCAGCTCCTTCAAGGGCAGTATTACCTTAAAATCTTCGACCAACTCATTTTTGCCAGAGTTTCTCCTCTACACACAAAAAGTTCAGCTGGATATCCATTTATTCAATGTCAACTCTCACAAAGTTCTTCAAGGCTGTCCATCTCCTCTTGGAGATTCCCTCACCTTACCAAATAAGTGACCAAATCAGCTCAAAAGTAAAAGCTAGAGTTAAAATGGTAACATTTTGTCTAGCAGAAGCAAAAATTTTCCAGTTTAAATGACAGATGCTCACTTATGTACACATTTGCATGTGATAAAATGCTAACTACTAAAAAATACTCACTTCAGCACTTCTACTCCTTGGAAGATTTACTGCTCTCTTTAGCTTCTTTACCGATTCTGTAATGGCAAGAGTCTCCACACCATCTAAAGCACCACAAATTTTTCTTACAGCTTTAATTACTTGATCTACTGCTCTGTGCTGATTCTTTAAAAATAAAAAGTAAAATAAATATAAGTATGTGGAATTTTGAGGATCAATTTTAGGGATGAGGGAAAAAGCAAACATTTTAGATGTGCCTAAGAACAGGTATCCTTTACGTTTTTACGATGAAAAAGAAAAGAAACAAGATAGCTTTTCAATTACATAATTAACTTTGTTTTCACCCCCTCCCCCCTCCAGGGATCCCACACCCCTGCAGTGGAAGCACTGAGTCTTAACCACTGAACTGTCAGGGAAGTGCCAATTACATATTTTACTTTGAAGTAGGAAAAAGCAGGCCTGGTTAATTTTCACTTTGCCTGATACAATTGTTCACATGCAATTCCCTTTTAATTTCTCATTAGAATCAGAAGCAAAAGCAATAAATTACTAACAAATACTGAAATAATTAAAAACCTTGAGTCATCTTTTAAATTTTCATTTGGGAATAATTTCCACACTAAAAACAGTTCTCACTCTCCTGCAAAATTTTGGTATCAAAAACCAGAGACCAGAAAAAAAAAAAAAAAAAACACCCCACACAGAGACCAATTAATTTGTGCCCAATCTCTAATGAGATTAGAGTTACTAAAAGTTACTAAAAGATCACAGTTACTAAAAGTGAGTCAACTTTCAGCAACATTTAAATCTATACAACATTCACTTTCTAAGTTTTATCTGATGAAAACACTTGTAAGCAAAATCCTTCCTTACTATTCAACCACAGTCCATTTTACCGTGAATCAAAAGTACTATTATACATGTACAAATACATTATAAAATAATTTACATGATGAGGATGATTTAAAAATCCTCTCCACTACCCCATCGTTTTAGAGTACATCTCATTAAGAAACATTTTTATATAATGAATTAATTCATAAAATATTTATGCCAAACTTAAATGCCAAGTACTGCTAGAAAGGACTGAAACTCAGTACTGTACAATCCCTTAAAAATTTAAAATTTTCCAGCTTTGGGGTTTGGCTACACTAAATGTTCTCTTTGTGTGCATGCTTAAATGAAACTGCCTCATTTTCTCAAATACCTAATTACCTTGCAGTCCTCAGATCCAGAAGGCTTCCGTGTGTTTCTACTTTCTTTTATTCTTCCACTTTCATGCAAAAACCTCTGAGGCTCATGTCATTCTCCTATACTATTCTCCATCATTTTTATGTGGCAGTTATCAATTTATTGTGCACCAATTCCAAATCTACCCTTTGCTCTACTTTGTAATTCTAGAACTAGACCTTATAAACAATTCTCCTTGCCAGCCAGCACAATGTTAGGTGTTGTGACTAGAGAGCAGTGAAAGGACACTCAAAGGCAAGAGCAGCAGGAAGATATTTTCATCAGGGTTCCAGTCCTCCGTTTTAAAATTCAGTATGGAAGCCCAGTGGTCCTCAAAGATCAGCTCCAGCTGCACCCTCAGGCCACGCTCTTCCCATGTGAGGCACTAACAAGTTTCTTTGCCATAGGCAACACAGCCATACCCACTGCAAAGAGGCTGAATTTCAGCCTGGGGTTGGGGAAGAGGCTCTATCATAAATCCTCAAAGTTCCTTCACTATCCACTGTTCCTCAACCTGTACTTGATGACTGCTTCTTTGCACCTGGCACCTGTTACTTCTGGACCTCTTAGAGCAAGGATGGCACTATTTTAAGACCTGAGAGCAAATGTTTTAGGTTTTGTAGGCCAAATAGTCTGTCACAATTCAACTCTGCATGAAAACAGACATAGGTAATATATAAATTGAGGCCCTGGTGGCCCAGACTGTAAAACATCTGCCTACAATATGGGAGACCTGGGTTCAATCCCTGGGTCGGGAAGATCTCCTGCAGAAGGAAATGGCAACTCACTCCAGTATTCTTGCCTGGAAAATCCCATGGACTGAGGAGCCTGGTCGGCTACAGTCCATGGGGTTGCAAAGAGTCAGACACAACTGAGCGACTTCACTTTCACTTTCTAATATATAAATTAATGAGCATGGCTGTGTTCCAATAAAACTTTATTTACGAAACTGGGTTAATGGCCAGATTTGGCATTAATATGCAACTCCTGCTTTAGCCCTCTTTTATTCCTTATAGTAATTAACTACCTTTTATTAATTAACAATTCTTTAAGTTTCCCTGTTCAAAAATCTACTATAGTTTCTGTTGCATGACTTAGCCCGTGACTGACTGATCTGCCTTGCTACTGGCATGTGATTATTTCCTCTACTATTTGCCTTATTTTTGCTCTGGACATTTATCTGACTTTCTATCCTATACCCTAAAAGACGCCTCAGTTAACTGTCCATGTGGCAAATTCACAACATTTTCAACCCCCAAACTGTGTGCCCTATCAGAATCTTAACAACAGTATCATATTCTGATCACAGTCTCCTTTGCTTCCAGCCCACACACTCTCATTCTGACCAAATCTACTCTCTGAGCTCAGAGACCTCTCTACTTTTTCTACCAGGCAGCATCTATATCTACAGAATAGCTCACAATCCTAAAGATCAAATCATCTCAGATTTCAGCAGGCATCTGCATGCCACTTAACATTCCTTTTACAAGCGCTTGGTCAGCTTTATTTCCTATTTCCCTTAGAGTATGAAGCTAAACCATTATTCCTTACCCCAAAATATTTAGCTTCATTTTAGTGAAATAAATTAACATCTTATCCCTAGAAAACTAAGACCAGGAGGAATCAAAACTTTTGCAATTCCCTGATCCCTTCCATAAACCTGCCTAAAGAGAAATTAAAACATACATCTACACAGACTTACACATGAATGTTTATAGCAGCATTATTCATAATAATCAAAAACTGCAAATAGGGGCTTCCCTGGTAGTACAGTGGATAAGAATCTGCCTCCCAATGCAGGGTACACGAGTTCATCTGCCTGGTCCAGGAAGACTCCATATGCCGCAGAGCAACTAAGCCAGCGAGCGTGCCACAGCTACTGAAGCCCATGTGCTTAGATCCTGTACCCCAAAACAAGAGAGGCCACTGCAATCAGAAGCCCAAGCACCAGAACTAGAGAGTAGCCCCCACTCACCAAAACTAGAGAAAGCCCAAGCAAAGCAACCAAAAATTAAATAAACAGTTTTAAAAAATAAAAGCAAAAAGTACAGTTAAAGATGTCAGTTACTGGGTGACTAGATAAATAAAACATGGTATAGCCAAACAACAGAAGGATTCAGCAATAAAACAAAACAAAACAATGGATACACATTACACAAACAAAGCTTAAGACAGTATGGTAGGTATAAAACAGTTAGCTAGTGGGAAGCTGCTGTCTAACACAGGGAGTTTGGCTCAGTGCTCCATGATGACCTAGATGGGTAGGATGGAAAGGGGAAGGAGGTTCATGAGGAAGAGGATATGTATACTTTCAGCTGATTCACACTGTTGTACAGCAGAAACTAACACAATATTATAAAGCAATTATCCTTCAATTTAAAAAAAAACACTATGATATATAAAAGAAATCAGATATAAAGGATTACACAGGGTATGATTCCATTTACAGGAAATCTCCATTAAAGGCAAATCTATTGAGATAGGAACCAGATTAGCAGTTGTCTCGGGCTGAGGATGGGAATGGGAGAATGAGTGGAAAGAAGCACATGAAAACTTATGTTCTAAAACTCCACTGTAATGACAATTATACAACTCTATCTTAAGAGTCCCTTGGACTGCAAGGAAGTCCAACCAGTCCATCCTAAAGGAGATCAGTCCTGGGTGTTCATTGGAAGGACTGATGCTAAAGCTGAAACTCCAATATTTGGCCACCTCATGTGAAGAGTTAACTCATTGGAAAAGACCCTGATGCTTGGAGGGATTGAGGGCAGGAGGAGAAGGAGACGACAGAGGATGAGATGGCTGAATGGCATCACCGACTCGATGGACGTGAGTTTGAGTGAACTCTGGCAGTTGGTGATGCAGGGAGGCCTGGCGTGCTGCAATTTGTGGGGTCGCAAAGAGTCGGACACAACTGAGCATCTGAACTGAACTGAACTGATTCATCTGCTAAAATAATCACTGAATTGTACACATTAAATGGATAAATATTATGATCCATAAATTGTATCTCAATAAAGCAATATAAAATATGGGGAATAGATATGATAGAGAGTTGCTATTTCCAATTAGATGGTGAGTGAAGAGCTTTCTGATTAGACATCAGAGCACAGATCCTAAGGAACTGAAAGAATAAGTTAAGCATTAAAGAAGCATTAAAAGAAGAAGGAACAAGTACAAAGGTCCCAGTTGGGAAGCATACCTGCAGGTCAACTAGAACAAAGGAAGAAAAGGGGTAGAAGGGACTTTCCCGGTGGTCCAGCGGCTAAGACATCAGGCTCCAAAGCAGGGATGCATGGGGTGTAGGTTCATTTCCTGCTAGGGAACTAGATCCTGCCTGCCTCAACTAAAAAACATGTAATATGCTACAACTAAGATCTGGTGCTGCCAAATAAATAAAATATATTTTTTTAAAAACACTTTTTAGGGTATTCCAGGTGATGCAGGTTTGATCCCTGGGTTGGGAAGATCCCCTGGAGGAGGAAATGGCAACCCCACTCCAGTCTAAAAAGGAAAAAGGAAAAGAAAACACACACACACACACATTTAAAGAAAGGGGTAGGAAGCCATCAGAGAGCTCAGAATGTGTGAAGTGAAGTGAAGTGAAGTGACTCAGTCGTCCAACTCTTTGCGACCCCACGGACTGTAGCCTACCAGGCTCCTCTGTCCCTGGGATTCTCCAGGCAGGAATTCTGGAGTGGGTTGCCATTTCCTTCTCCAGAAGATCTTCCCAACCCAGGGATCGAACCTGGGTCTTTACCATCTGAGCCACCTTGAAATCATAATTAAGATTTAAATTTCAGTGCTCGCTTCGGCAGCACATATACTAAAATTGGAACGATACAGAGTAGATTAGCATGGCCCCTGCGCAAGGATGACACGCAAATTCGTGAAGCGTTCCATATTTTTATGTACCCCAATGTTCATCGCAGCACTGTTTATAATAGCCAGGACATGGAAACAACCTAGATGTCCATCAGCAGATGAATGGATAAGAAAGCTGTGGTACATATACACAATGGAGTATTACTCAGCCGTTAAAAAGAATTCATTTGAATCAGTTCTGATGAGATGGATGAAACTGGAGCCGATTATACAGAGTGAAGTAAGCCAGAAAGAAAAACACCAATACAGTATACTAACACATATATATGGAATTTAGGAAGATGGCAATGACGACCCTGTATGCAAGACAGGGAAAGAGACACAAATGTGTATAACGGACTTTTGGACTCAGAGGGAGAGGGAGAGGGTGGGATGATTTGGGAGAATGACATTCTAACATGTATACTATCATGTGAATTGAATCGCCAGTCTATGTCTGACGCAGGATGCAGCATGCTTGGGGCTGGTGCATGGGGATGACCCAGAAAGATGTTATGGGGAGGGAGGTGGGAGGGAGGTTCATGTTTGGGAATGCATGTAAGAATTAAAGATTTTAAAATTAAAAAAAAAAAGTAAATAAGGTACAAAATGTAAAAAAAAAATAAATAAATAAATAAAAAAAAAAGATTTAAATTTCACTGAGATGGTAAACAGCATATTAAACAAAATAGTGGCATGATTTAATATCCTTAAGGGTTTATAAATTTGATTAATCTTTTCCAACAACCATTTTTTGGTTTTGATTTTCTCTCATTTTACATTTGCTTTCTGTGCTTGTATTCATTTTTAAAAATAATTTTTTTATTTTGGAACAATTTTAGATTTACAAGAATAGTAGAGAAAGTTCTCATTCAACATTAAAGGAAACTGGTTAAGTAACTTCTTATATAACCATGTTAAATTTGTCAAAACAAAGACATTAACACTCATTACATTATTATTACCTAAACAACAGACTTTATTCAGATTTTACCAATGTTTCCAAATGTATTTCTCCTCTTCCATGATACAATCCAGGATACCACACTGCATTTAGTGGTTTGTTTTTAAAATATAATTTTGATTGCCTATTGAAGACAGGCTACAGAAGAACAGGCAGAAGTTGGAAGACCAGCAGGCAATTGCTGTTAAATCTTGTGGTTAACTAGGAGTATAGCTCTGGTAGTGGAGAACTGTCACATTCTAAATGTATTTCTGAGGTAAAGTTGAGAGAAATGTAAGATGTGAAATATCTTTTTCTTGGGAAATCAAAAATGACTCCAAAGTTTTGGCCTGAGCAAATGGAAGGACAGAGTGGCCATTTTATTAAGAAGGGGAAGACTGATGAATAGATATAAAGGGTAGCATAAAAACATGGTTTTATACATCTTAAACTTGAGATGTTAGACATTTATATAAAAAGTTAAGTATCAGACATCTGAATCTGAAGTGATGATCAACCTAGGTAGGGTATTTAAGTGTTAGTTGCTCAGTCGTGTCCGACTCTTTGCGACCCCGTGGACTGTAGCCCACCAGGCCCCTCTGTCCATGGGATTCTCCAGCCAAGAGTACTGGAGAGGGTAGACGGTCCTTCCTCCAGGGGATCGTCCCAACCCAGGGATCAAGCCCAGGTCTCCTGCATTCTAGGTGGATTCTTTACAACTGAGCCACTAGGGAAGCCCCTAGGGTAATCCTGAAAGATGATGCTATGAAAGTGCTGCACTCAATATGCCAGCAAATCTGGAAAACACAGCAGTGGCCACAGGACTGGAAAAGGTCAGTTTCCATTCCAATCCCAAAGAAAGGCAATACCAAAGAATGCTCAAACTACTGCACAATTGCACTCATCTCACACGCTAGTAAAGTAATGCTCAAAATTCTCCAAGCCAGGCATCCGTAATACATGAACCATGAACTTCCAGATATTTAAGCTGGTTTTAGAAAAGGCAGAGGAACTAGAGATCAAATTGCTAACATCCGCTAGATCACTGAAAAAGCAAGAGTTTCAGAAAAACATCTATTTCTGCTTTATTGACTATGCCAAAGTCTTTGACTGTGTGGATCACAATAAACTGGGGAAAATTCTGAAAGAGATGGGAATACCAGACCACCTGACCTGCCTCCTGAGAAACCTGTATGCAGGTCAGGAAGCAACAGTTAGAATTGGACATGGAACAACAGACTGGTTCCAAATAGAAAAAGGAGTACGTCAAGGCTATATATTGTCACCCTGCTTATTTAACTTGTATACAGGCTACATCATGAGAAACACTGGGGTGGAAGAAGCACAAGCTGGAATCAAGATTGCTGGGAGAAATATCAATAACCTCAGAGATGCAGATGACACCACCCTTATGGCAGAAAGCGAAGAGGAACTCAAAAGCCTCTTGATGAAAGTGAAAGTGGAGAGTGAAAAAGGTGGCTTAAAGCTCAACATTCAGAAAATGAAGATCATGGCATCTAGTCCCATCACTTCCTGGGAAACAGTGGAAATAGTGTCAGACTTTATTTTTGGGGGCTCCAAAAATCACTGCAGATGGTGATTGCAGTGACGAAATGAAAGGACACTTACCCCTTGGAAGCAAAGTTATGACCAACCTAGATAGCATATTCAAAAGCAGAGACATTACTTTGCCAACAAAGGTCCATCAAGACTATGGTTTTTCCAGTAGTCATGTATGGATGTGAGAGTTGGACTGTGAAGAAAGCTAAGTGCTGAAGAATTGATGCTTTTGAACTGCGGTGTTGGAGAAGACTCTTGAGAGTCCCTTGGACTGCAAAGAGGTCCAACCAGTCCATCCTAAAGGAGATCAGTTCTGGGTGTTCATTGGAAGGACTGATGCTAAAGCTGAAACTCCAATACTTTGGCTACCTCATGCAAAGAGTTGACTCATTGGAAAAGACTCTGATGCTGGGAGGGATTGGGGGCAGGAGGAGAAGGGACGACAGAGGATGAGATGGATGGATGGCATCACCAACTCGATGGACATGAGTTTGGGTAAACTCCGGGAGTTGGTTATGGACAGGGAGGCCTGGCATGCAGCGATTCATGGTGTGGCAAAGAGTCAGACACAACTGAGCGACTGAACTGACAGAACGGAGGTGGATTCTTTCCGTCTGAGCCACTAGGGAAGCCTAAAAAGATCACCTACAGATTAAAAAAGATCACCTACAGTGGAAATACAGAGAAAAAAAGAGGTCCTAGAACTGAGAGCCCCAGGCATTCTAATGTTTAGAGGTCAGGAAGATAAGGAGATCACAAAGCCACAAGTATGAGTGAAAACAGAGCAGACACTGGAAGTAGGAGAACCAAGAATGTGATATCCCAGAAGCCATACAAGTATTTCAAGAAGGAAGAAACAATCAATTCTATACTATAGAACAGTAGAGAAAAAGACAGACTAGGAACTCATTACTGGAACTGTGACCCTTGAAACCCTTGATGATCTTAAGTGCAGTTTCAGAGAACTGTTGAGAATGAAAGCTTGATTGGAGTGGGTACACAAGAAAATGAGAAGAGAGGAAGTGTAAGGAGAAAAAACAGATTAACTTTCAAGAGGTTTGCTAAGCTGGGTGACTGCTACAGAGGAATGTGGACTTCTTGTTTTCTTCTAAGATGGAAGATACACCCATGGCTCTGTCCTTAAACTTCTTTTGCTCTGCCTGCAATGGTTTTCTTGGTGATCTTATCCAGTTTTCAGTTCAGTTCAGTCGCTCAGTCATGTCCAACTCTTTGTGATGCCATGAATCACAGCACGCCAGGCCTCCCTGTCCATCATCATCTCCCGCAGTTCACTTAAACTCACGTCCATCAAGTCGGTGATACCATCCAGCCATCTTATCCTCTGTCGTCCCCTTTTCCTCCTGTCCCCAATCGCTCCCAGCATCCAGTTTTAGGGCTGCAAAATATTTATATTCTGATGATTCCCCAGTTTATTATCGCCAGCCTGGATCTCCTACATTAAATTCCAGATTCATATCCATCTATCTATTCAATATCACTATTTGGATGAATAACAGTCATCTCAAACACAGTGTCCAAACTGAGTTCAGATCTTCCCCATAAACCTGCTCTCTCAGTTTTCTACCTCTCACTCAAAACGCCCAGGTAGAAAATACTGAAGTTACGCATTTCTCTCTCTCATGTTCTACATCCAATCTATTGGTAAATCTTCCAAGCATTAACTTTTCATCACTTTTACTACTATCACTCTGGTCTAAGCCATCATTCTCTCTCCTCACTGATTTGGTTCTACTCTTGCCCCTCTGCTCATTCTAGTCTAGCCTGGCAGACCTTCTACATACCAGACATACCCCTTCCCCAGATAACCAGGTAGCTTCTTCCTCTCTTCTCCGGTAATTTACTCAAATTCGTTTTCTCAATGAGCCCTTCTCTGATTATCTTATTTGAAACTGCAACATTACCCTCCCCATTTATTTTTCTCTAATAGCACTTACCACCTGATATATACCTTGCCAGTTTATTACTAAACTTTTGTTTCCTCTAACTAAAATGTAAATTCTCTAAAGGGCAAGGATTACAGTTTCTTTCGTCCACTGTTATATGCTCAGCACCTACAACAGTGACTTGAGAGAGAATTCAGTAAATATCTATTAAATAAATTGACATAATTATATACTGATAAAAAATATTTACTAGTAGCTAGAAATCTGGAAGTCATCCTACACTATTTCTTCTTCACTTATATCTCATTATCTATCAAAATCTAACCAATTTTATCTCCTAAATATCGTTCATCAGTCCCTTCTCTTTACTGTCACCATACTCATTATATATTACCTGCTGTTGTTATTTAGTCGCTAAGTCATGTCCGACTCTTTCATGACCCCACGGACTACAGCCTACCAGGCCCTTCTGTCCATAGGATGTCTCAAGCAAGAATACTGGAGTGGGTTGCCATTTTCTTCTCCAGCGGATCTTCCTGACCCAGGGACTGAATCGACATCTCCTGCATTGGCAGGTGGACTCTTTACCACTGAGCCACCAGGGAAGCCTGTCTTTTACCTAGACCTATAAAAAGTCTTGCCGAAGCAGTGTCCCTGAGACCAATCCTGGCAACCCTAAATTTAACTTTGTTTAGGCAGAGGGACTTCAAAGTTCAAGATTAAACAAGTCAACCACTCTACCCTACTCCACTTCCTACCCTTAGCTTAAAACACCTTAAATAACACCTTAAATGATTACAGAAGGGGTCAGCAAACATTTCCTATAAAATGAAAATAGTAACTTGTTTGGGCTTTGCAGGGCATATGGTCTCTGTCCCAACTACTCAAATTGAGTATTAGAGCACAGATGCAGTCATAGAAAACATGTAAACAAATGGATGTGGCTGTGCCCCGCCAAATTTTTATTTACAAGAATTGGAAGTGGACTGTACACAGCCCCCTGATCTGGAGAATAAAGTAAAACATAGTATGGATTACAGGGTGGTACTTTATACTGACCTATCTCCAATGTCATCTTCAATCTTCACTTCATACTCTGTATTAGATAAGTGCTTATACTTCCCCATATGTTTCACACCTATATACTTTTGTTCACATGCCCTTTCCAACTATCTTCTAGCTAACTCACACCATTTAAGACTTGGCAACATCCTTTCTTAGAGGCCTCTTCCTTGAACTCTCAAGTTGACTGGAAAAGTGCCCTTGTTTGATCTCTCAAAAAACCTCAATGCATACCCCTATTCTACATTTACTATACTGAAATTCTATTTAAGTCTGTTTAAGTTCTTGGTAGGTGGGGCTCAGGTCATTCATTTTCTTAACCCCAGCATCTAGCAAGCATTCAATAAATGCTTTTTGAATTGAACTGAAGGTTCCTCTTAGTAATAAAGTTGAAGTAACCCAAGTACTAAATTTCTATTAATATGTTGGATCAGAAAACAAGTTCTCAAATAGCAACATCAAGAATATAGTTTAAATAGTCCTTCTAAAATATTTAATCCAATTTCAACACTAGTATTTAAGAGAATACAGAGAAAAGAATCTTTAAACCATCATGCCAAAATATGAATTAGAACTTACTTCAATTTGAAGAGCCAACTCCACTTGATTGTGATACAAATCTAAAAGTTCTTCAACAGGATGTCTAAAATGAAGAACAGTTATTGTGGCTGAAAGATACTATATACAAGAATGATTGTTTTATTTACCAAAGTAAATGCATTCACATCCAAAAGTAAAGTTTGAAAATATGAAATTAATGTTTTAGATGCCACACCTTGTCATGACTTCTTTATAAGGTTTTTCTATTTGATGCAGGTGTTTGTTTAAATCCACAGGTGTTTCATCATCTTCCGCCTAAATAACACATACAAACATTTATCAAATAATGAAATCCATTAGTTAGTCTTTCTGTTGCCAAGTTAAACAGGATTAAGCATATGATAAACTCTTGAAAAGAAAGTGATTTTTCAGAACTGAGGCTTTAAATATTTATAACTGACTCAAAAAAGTGACTGTCTTTTAAAAAGCCTGTTTTTTAAGTGGGAAAAACATAAATACTTTGAAGTCTAGTTTCTGATATGTAAATTTTTTCAAAGGAAAACCACTTCTGTTCTACAGAGAGAGAATGGAGAGCTAAAAACACTTTTAAAGATGGCTGACAGCCAAATGAAGGTGAGGTGGGAACCAGATGAGAAGAGATCATCTAAATTTCTGCATTATATTTTCTAATGATAATCAAATTTCCTTCTACCTCACCCTCAATAAGTGAGGTTCTGGTCTTTTCAACCATAACCCTTACTATGCAAAGTACTGAAGAACATCGCTCCTTAGGAAACTGAAAAGAAAAGTTACTAATGATATGATAAAATGTTCTGAATTTTGTGAAACAGTTTTCACCCAAGTGAAATAAACTCTACCTAACATAGGAGCAAAACTGAGGAAAATAAAGAAAAGAGATAGCAGAAATGACAGATATTTTTCTTCCCCAAAGTCTACCAAATGAAGATTATCTCTCTTTACATATTAAAATTCATCAAGAAATAAAATGGCCTAAATTCTTATATTCTGTTTTGCTTTAACCTCAAAATAAAGTACTATACTTTTAGAACAGAGAATTAGTTTTCATGTGGTGAAAAATAATCTATTTTCCTCAGTTTGGTGCAAATGTCAATATGTATCTTTTTCTCCCCCCAATCCATATTTAGCATTCAAAATCTTTTTTCCTCGGTTCTCCTTGACTGATGCTGATGTTTTCATTGTGCAACTTGTATAAAACTATTACAAGTCAAACTCTTATAAAACTTTGATTTTCACACATGCCTCCAGCTCTGAGTATTATGCTACCTAAACCTCCATGATTGAAAGATTCCCCCCATCTGCTATAAAGACTTCCATAGGAAGTTAATATAGAGTTCCTCACTTGCAGTCAAACCCAAATCTCTTGAAGAAGGTACAAACTGCATACTGGCTGATTAACAAAGTTATTCAGATTCAACCAAATGCAATTCAGTATAGAGTATACACTTACTGTTCGGGCCAGATTTTGACACATTGCGCTGAAGGTCAAAAGTTGTAGTTTAATCTCTGTGTCCCATTTTCGACAGTTTTGAATATGTTCATGACTTCCAAGACAATGATTACTGTTAAAATATATTAGTTATTCATCAACATTATTCTCCTCAAATCAGAAATAATAGACAGAGTAAATATAAATTGTTTATGCATCAGAAATTGAAGAGGATGACAAAATAAAGATTTTTAAATCAAATAAGAGCATTTAAATAGAGGAATAATTCTACATGAGAAGAGTTAAAGCAAAGAAGAAAGAAGATGAAGACAAAGAAGGGAAAAAAACAGGGACAGAGAATTTCTGGTAGGTTCAGAAAAAGATTCATATAATGATATTTTCAGGCAGCTAAAGGGAAACCACAGCAAAACATTGTAGCTAAAGAAATACTACATGCCACAAAAGGAAAATGGAGTTCATAATGAAGTAACTATTGCCTCTCTGCAGAAAGAAAAAAAATTAAATTCATCTGTCAACCAATTACCCACCATTCTTCCCATCTAAGACTATCAGCTTCTTAAGGGCAAGATCATGTCAGATAATGCATATCTAAATATAAGTTAATTGACCCAACAAATCAAATCACTGGAACCCAATGTGGCTTTAGATTATAAATTTAACTTGAAAATTTTTTTAATCTAACCCATTAAAATGAAATTTCCAAAAATATTGCTCAGTAATTAAATGAAAAAACTTACTTCTGTAGCACCTCCTCTTGACCGCAAACTTTCAGAACATAGCTGCCAACATCTACTTGATTCAAGTCATCGTGTACCCAACAAAGGGCTTGCATTATAATGATTTCTACAGTAGAACTCACTGTAAAAGAGTTAGTCATTATTTTCATTTTACTCATTTAACTCTGAAGTATATACCTATTCAGACTATTTCTCACAGTCTAAAACAGTACTGTATAAGAGAAATATAATGCAGGTCACATATATAATTAAAAATTTTCTAGTAGTCACATTGAAGAAAGTAAAAAGAAACAGAAGAAGCTAATTTCAATAATATGTTTTATTTAAACTAATATATTTAAAATATCATTTCAATATATAGCAACTGGTAGTTAAAATTTACTAATAGGATATCTTACATTCTCTTTTCAAACCAAGTCTTTGAAATCCAGTGTGTATTTTACATTTATAGAACACCTCAATTTATATTAGCCATAGTTCAAGTAATCCCACATGTGGCTAGTCGTTATTGTATTAGACAGGGCATATCTAAGCTAAGAAAGCCACCTCTGTTTTACAGACTCCTCCAAAGAGGATAACATTTAGCAGTACCTAGCAAGCAATTATTTAAACCAAATTATAAGGAAAAAGAATCACCATTTTAAACAGCTGACATTTGCCTGGTAAAATTTCCAATAAAGAATAAAAATGTAGCAAGTAGGACCTATTATTTAATTACCATACTCTGCAATAGCTGGATACCAAGATTACAAACCATTACAAGTAACCTATTTCTATACTTAGAGCTCTTATTTTAGAAGACAATGACTATATTCAAAATTCATGAAAATCAATAGCTTGACAGAAAAGGCCATAAAACCTCTATCTAACACAATAGCTACATTTCTGAACACATAACAGTTATCATTTAAACACACAAAGCACTTCTACCATAATGTGGTTACATTTCTTAACATAGATGTACATTATAAAAGTGTACATTTATAGAGCCAAACAATAGGCATTTGATATATTTTTAAAATGAATCAAATCTTGATATATCAAGTAAAACTTTGATACAAATTAAAACACTTGCTCTCAAGGCTTACCAATGCTTATTTCAATCAAGAAGTTATGGACCATTATTTCCTTCAATTTTAGTACTAATTCTTACTGAATACTTTAATGATCCCCTAAATCAAAATTTAAGGGATGTTTAAAAAGAAAAAGTCTTCTTTTAGAATATAAGGAATAAGAACATAATTAACCTTTCTAGCTAATGCTTTCAGGTTTTGGCCAAGAGCCACATTAACCAAGATACTCAACACTTTTCAAAGAAATATGTAGTTATAAAGGTAAACTTTCTCACTAATCCATACCAAAAAACTACCCATATGAATGCCAATTTCTGGAAAAGGATAACTAATGCATATTAAGTATTTCACCACACACACTAAAAAAAAAAAAAAAACCTAATGACAAAAGAGTCACTTTATTAAAAGAGTAACACTAACATATTAAACATTTTCTTTCTAACAAGAGCAAAACAAGATGGTTTGGGAACTATGAACCTACCATCACATGTAAAGGTAACTGGTAGCTGAAATCCTTCAATTTCAATGGAGACCTTCACGCTAGCATTTTCTCCACATATGTTCCTCTGCACTGTGACTGGACTTAACAAATAGCCCCGATTTGTGCAGTGATTGGTATATGGAAAGTTGGTCTTCAATCTAGCCACAAAAAAGAAGAAATTAAATTCTCTTTTGAAAGCTGCATTTGAGAGCCCTGAATAAGGCTTTGCATGCTTACAGCCATTCAGTTCTGTGTTTTTGTCCAATTCTAGAGCAGCTCAGGAGAAATGCAATGAATGGTCTCCTGACTGCCTTTTAAATGAAAGGAATCCAAGAAAAGAGATTAAGTACTTCAACATAATGCTATCAACATTAACCAAGCACACACTGGATACACAACATTAAATGAGTTTCTGTTTCTGATTTTTTGTTAAGCAGTGTAATTTCACAAAATGATACATTTTTAATGAACCATGATACAGGTGATAGCCCTAAACTGTAATTGCCAGAAGGATAGAAAATTTGTTGTCTGTCCTTTAAAAATCTTTTCTTCTAACGTCCTTTCTCTTACATATTGATTTTGGTTGTTTAGCATGATAGAAAAACATAGGCAATCAGTTTTTACTGTGCTATGAGGGCTTTATTCCCTCAAAGTGAATAGGGAATGGCAAAAAATTGACTGTGAAGTATTCTTGGTATTCACAGTAGCAAAATAGTAGCAAAATAGTTTAAATATATGAGCCAGGTGTACAGCTCATCTCCAGATAGCCCTTCTACTATCTGAAGACAAAGGAGGATTTGATGCCTCTTTAAACTTGTGGACTTCCTTTAACTGACTTTCTTCTGGAAGTTAGAGGACAAGTTCCAATCCTCACATCTTTTCATAGGGCTGTAAATGGAATGAATGCTGCAAGTTTTATCTATTCACTACCATGTAGAGATTAAAATAATCAAGTGATTGGAACAGACTAAAATAGTCTGAGTTGACAGTAAGAAAGGTTCTGAAGAGGCAACAAGTGTAAGTTGCACAGCTTCTATAGTCGTGCACAGTTTCTATAGTCAGTCTACCCAACTTGAAATCCTGATTTTACTACTTACTAGCTGTGTAATCTTAAGTTACAAATCACCTTGTTGCTTCAGTTTCCTCTTCTATAAACTGGGGATAATACTAACTTCATGGGTTTGTTGTGAGAATTATGTAAATTAAGTTTTTAAGGACATTCAGAATACTGTCTAGTACATGGTCAGTGCTATAAAAATCTTGTTGAATGAATGAATGAGTGAATAAATAAATCTGGTTTCTGCACTGTCATCTTAAGTGCCACAAAGGATCCAATATTAAAAAGAAATATAATTGAAAAAAAGGTAACAAAGTAATAAACTTAAATTGATATTGGAAATGCACCTTTAGATGTGGACAGGCTATCTTCAAATATTTGCTTGTTGTCAAGCAACACGTGCCCCTGCAACATGACAAAACCTTCATAGGATCTAGCCTAAGATTTTTCTCACATATTTGGTATTCTCATTTCCTACAATATGAAATAAGATACTCACAGCAAATCCATAGCTAACTAATATGCTGCTAAGTCGCTTCAGTCGTGTCCGACTCTGTGCAACCCCACAGACAGCAGCCCACCAGGCTCCGCCATCCCTGGGATTCTCCAGGCAAGAACACTGGAGTGGGTTGCCATTTCCTTCTCCAAAACATGAAAGTGAAAAGTGAAAGTGAAGTCTCTCAGTCGAGTCCAACTCTTAGCGACCCTATGAACTGGAGCCTACCAGGCTCCTCTGTCCATGGGATTTTCCAGGCAAGAGTACTGGAGTGGGGTGCCATTGCCTTCTCCCGCTAACTTATACATGAAAGGGTAAAAAAAAAAAAAAAAAAAACAACTTTATATCCAAGGAAGCCTTCAATTTTCAGAAACCATTAAGGATGATAAAAGAAAAATCAGAAATTCCTTATAACTCAGAAAACAAGAATTTACTGAACAAAAATTATAGTGATAAAAGTTGCACTTGGGGCTTTCCTGGTGGCCCAGAGGTAAAGAATCCACCTGCCAATGCAGAAGACATGGGTTTAATCCCTGAACTGGGAATATCCCACATGCCTCAGAGCAACTAAGCTCATGTGCCACAACTACTGAGCCTGTGCTCTAGAGCCCATGTGCTCCAACTGTTGAAGCCTGAAGCCTGCACGCGCTAGAGCCTGTGCTCCACAGCAAGAGAAGCCATTACAATGAGAAGTCTACGCACGCACGGCAACAAAGAGTAGCCTCCACCTGAAACTAGAGAAAGCCCAAGGCAGCAATGAGGACCAGAAATAAACAAAGAAATCTTAGAAAAAAGAAAAGAACTGAGAAAAAACTAAGATGGTAACAGACTGCTTCAAGTTGTGGCTTCTTTTGTTCTGTTTGTAACTGAACTTTTAAATATACAAAAGAAGATTACTAATTATCAATTAGTAAACTGATAATTGCTGAGTAAATTTTCACTTTATATATAATAGACTAGATAAAGTATTTTATGAATACTCTAAACCACACATTGTAGTTTGATGTTCTTAAGTAATTACCTACAAAGAGCATTTTTTAATACTAATTTTCATTTTCTTTAAACCATCCATTTCCCTGGTTCAGTCGCTAAATTGTGTCCAACTCTTTGCAACCCCATGGACTGCAGCACACCAGGCTTTCCTGTTCTTCACTATCTCCTGGAGTTTACTCAAACTCATGTCCACTGAGTCAGTGATGCCATCCAACCATCTCATCCTCTGCTGCCCCCTTCTCCTCCTGCCCTTATCTTTCCCAGCATCAGGGTCTTTTCCAATGAAACAGCTGTTTGCATCAGGTGGTCAACATATTGGAGCTTTAATATCAGTCCTTCCAATGAATATTCAGGGTCCGTTTCCCTATCATCACCAAAGCAATGGCTTTGTTTGCTTAATGTGGCTCTATAGCTCAGGAAATTAATTATCTTTATGCAAATACCAAAATCCTTTATGGTTTATTTCATAGTATGTGCTATCAAGTTAAGGTTACATATAGACAGAGCCAAACCAGAAAGACAGAAGACATAAAAATGATGGTTTTAAAAGGTAAATATAAAAGTGAGGGTTTTCAATTAAATTGATATTACTTTATAAGAAAGTTGAGTCAGCATTATTTAGAATAAAATAAACTAAACGCAGAGATAAAGTCCTTGATTCCTCGGGTTCAAAACACTTTTCAGATTGTAAGTATCAGATAGGAACCATAAATGAAGAAAGGAAACTACAGGCTACTCAGAATGGCAAGTGTAAAGAATAGTACTCATCTTGTCCTAGAAGACCAGAAATGAAGCAGCAAAAATTCCCACGGGTATCTAACATTCTTCTCAGTGCTTTCCCGGGAGACCTAAGTAACTGGTAGACACAGCAAGCTCCGTCAGTTATGATGAGTGTGAAAGTCAAGAAAACAAGAAATAAAAATTTTAAAAATGCAATGTCCTGAATCCTGGAGATCACTAATCCAACTCCCTAATTTCACAGGAGCAAAAAAAACAAGGCCTAGAACTGGCACTAAATTCTATTTGTAGTAGGCTTAACTAAAAACAAATACCATAGTGACAATTTCACACTAATATCACAGTTGAATCAAAGTAATCATTTTAGGAGATTTCAAAAAAATACGGAGTTAACTAAGAGCATAAATACTCATTTTTAAAATTTGCATATTGGAAAAAATAGAAAGTGCCATTAATTTCAAGTGATATCTGACTCTAATCTCCAAGGTCAAGAGGGAATAGAGAATTTTCTAGAACATAACTTCAAAACACCTCTGCCTTTTCTGTGAAATATTTGTTACAATCCCACTCTAACTAACAGAAATAACATTCTAATTCATCTGAGGTTTTAATATTCATAAGCCATTTGTGTTTGTGTGTGTGCATATACATGTAAATAAAAAAGATCAGCTTAGTGGCAGAGTTTATGTAAATAACAATAAGATTCAAACGCAGAAAAAAAAGGCAGATCACAGAAAGCCTAATTTCTCAACATGCAAAATTTAAATGCAATAGTCACTCAACACAGTCTAATAGGGCTTGTGTGGAGAGAAAATTAAAGGAACTGGATGAACATTTATCAGATTAATTTCAAACCATTAAAAGATTATTTCCAAATTCTTAACCACACACACATAATGGTATGTATATGTGGCATAAAGGCATAGGTAATTTCTGATACATGCAATTTGCATTCTAAGTCACCGAATGTCTATTTTAAATGTCTACTGAAAAATGTGAGTTTAAAAAATCCAGTTAAGAGTAACCTTTGCACAGGAAAGAAACAGTGACTCTACTGATATTCTTCTTTCTCCCTTAAGGTATTCTGAAGAAAAAAGAATGTTGGTTAGAAAGTGATACATAGGAAAGACAGAACTGTAATCAAACATTACCAATAGTCTAGAAAGTCTAGTTTAATATTAATAAGCCCCTTATAATAAAAATGATGAATACACTCAAAAATGATCTAGGAACTCCAAACTCTGCTTTGCTTAAACCACAATGGGAAAATACTGGATTCAAAATAAATCACTCAGAAGCAATCTAAATGTCCATCAGAGGAATGGCTAAAGAAGATATGGTACATATATACAATGGAGTATTACTCAGCCATTAATAAGAATGAAATAACACCATCTGCAGCAACATGGATGGACTCAGAGAGTGTCATTCTGAGTGAAGTAAGTTAAAGGAGAAATATATGGCATCCCTTATATGTGGAATGTAAAAAGAAACAATACAAATGAACTTACGTACAAAACAGAAACAGACTTACAGACTGAGAACAAGCTTACAGTTGCCAGAAGGGAAGGAGAGGACAGGACAGACTTTGGGATGGATATGTACACAGTGCTATATTTAAAATGGATGACCAACAAGGACCTACTGTATAGCCCATGGAACTCTGCTCAATGTTATGTGGCATCCTGGATGGGAGGGGAGTTTGAGGGAGAATGTATATATATGACAGAGTCCCTTTGCTGTTCATTGGAAACTATCACAACATTGTTAACTGGCTATACTTCAATTCAAAATAAATTAAAAAAAAAAAAAAAAGAATAAATCTTCCAGGAGTGATCTACTTTTCCTTCTTCTGATAACAGATCTCACCCTGTTGGCTGCAATGTCTGTTGTCCACTCTTTCCTTCTGTGGGATTTTAATATCTGGTGCTGGCGGAAAGGACTCTTTCCTTTCTGCCAGCAAGACCACTGGAATACCAAGTCTAAGCTATCAGTGGCTTCAAAACCCCATCTGTAATAGAAGTAAACAAGCATGGTGAAAGGGCAGGGGGAGAAAAGGGAGGAAGCAAAGTCCAAAGAGAGGAGGCATCAACTACAGTGTGTGAATTCCTGGATCTTGCTGTCACTGAGCTCTGCCCCATCCCCTTTCTACTATATGGGTTTGTGAATCAATACATAACCTTTCTCGATTTATGCTAGTTTAAGGTGGGTTTCTTGCACTGACTAATATAGTAATATAATGGAAAGAAAACACACTGAACCAGAGGATGGAGACCTGGCTCTGTTATGACTAGCTGAGCAACGTGGACTTTAGCAGGTAACTTCTCCAAGTCTCAGTTTCTTCATATACTAAGAACACTGGACACATTTAAGATTAAAAGAACATTTCAGAAAGGCAATTTTATAACCTTCAGAAAATAAGTTTGCTTCTCTAATCTTGCTTATTATAGCATCTTTTACATCTAAATAGGACAGTATTTTGAATGCTAGAAAGTTCACAGCAAAATTAAGTCTCCTTGTAACAACAACAACAAAAAAGGCATTTTCTAATTCTAAAGAAACTTCTACATTTAAGCCATATTTTCCCTCAGCAATATAGTATCAGAAGTCTACTGACTGACCTTAATTTTCCCTTCTAAATACTCAGAAACTTAACAGGTTCAAGTGTAGTTTGTGTTAACATACCAATTAACTGTCTTGATGTTTTAGCGACAGAGAGAAAATATTTTAAAATTTTAGAATTTTTAGCACTAAGCTGGTTTTGAAGTTAAATTTTTAAAACTTATTTAATAAGAATAACCTTTAATTTATAAAGAAAAATGTCTTACTTTGTAATTGATTGACAAAAAGCTGCTACTTCCTCACTCTGTACTTCAATTTCTTGTAGAAGAGAACTTTCAGTTGGCAAAGTACTGGTCCCATTTGGATCTTTCTGTAATGAAAAAAAAAGTGTTTTATTTGAAACAAAATACTAAATAGCAATGTAGCACAAACACATTTTTATGAAAATATGTACAAAAAATATGGAGGTTAAATAAACCATATCAGTAACAAAATTTAAAGTATGGATTTCTATCCCTATAAAAGCAATGCCAACTAAGCCTTATTTAAAAGTTCATTGGTTTTACTTGTTCAAAAGTAGAAATAGGCTGTACTTAGTATTGGTCAGTAAGAATGGAATGCTAAATACATTTCCATTCAAAATCTTTCAGAAATGAATACTTCAGAAGGTCAAGAGCTAAATGAAATTAAAGGTCTACACTCTGTCTTATGAAAAGGAAGAGAAACTGAGACTCCTCTAATAAAGAATGAGTTTTATGAGTGAGTTGGTATTTTCTATGTTAATAAACTTGTACAAACATCCTGACTGTTTCAAAAGTTAAATTTACGTCTGACAAAAATTTCTATGATCAAATTTCTGATCAAAAACGTTTAAGGACAAAAATTCACTACCCAAGCATAGTCAAACAGCAGAGTCCATTTAGAGGTGTTTTGACTTACTACATAAAAATACTTGACTTAGCACAAATTTCAAATGTAAATTTCCCTTAAAATTAGAATGGGAACATTCTCAACTTGAAATTGAGTGAAGGAGAACACCATGTATAAATTTCAAGAGTTGTGGTGGATTTCAGTAACGATAGAACACAAGGCTTTGTCAGATAATTAAACTGAAAATTCAGGGCAACAATTCCTTTATTAATTTACTGCTTTTAAAACATGGCAGAGCCTTTTCTGCTATAATATGATATATACATGGTGAAGTGACCAGCCTGGAGTTCTAGAAAAGCTGCTACAACAAATAACAGAGTTCATGGATAAAAATAAAGGCAGACTACTCAAAGTCAGTGTAATCAAAGTCCTACCTAAAACAATAAGAAGTCCTTAAAAAAATACTAGCACGGTTATATCTCTACTAAATTTGCACCTAGAATTATGATCTTCTACTCTTTGAGGCCTCTTTAAATCCAGGAGCTCCTGCTTCCTACTTTGTTATATGCATTCTGAAGAGCAGAATTTCAATGAAGTTAAAAATACAATCCAGAATGTAGACTTCTTCACCAAAGTTCTTAATGCAAAAAGAAATGTCTTTACAGCTTCTCTGTCTACACTCACTGCTTCACCAGAATGCTTAACCCTGTGGAATGTGGAACTGTTCTTGAAGCCACCATTTTTTACTTCTGTGGAACTTTCAGTGTTTTTCTAGTATTTTCTTGAATTACTAAGGCTTTCCCTTTAACTATGAGAGAGTTTGTTCTTGACTGCTTTGAAGTATTAATATGCTGGGAGAGATGATTTTAAAACAAATGCTACCTCCCCATTATTCTGACATCAATCCCATAGGTACCAGTTACAGAAGTTAATTTGTGTTACAAAAAAAAGTATTATAGCAAACAGACCATACTATTCTAAAATGGATTTTTATATTTCTAGACGTTTAATACTCTATTACGGAGAAACACTATGGTTTAAATGTCCGGCTTCCCTGGTGGCTCAGTAGTAAACAATCCGCCTTGATCCCTGGTCCAGGAAGATCCCACATGCCTGAGAACAAATAAGCCCATGCACCACAACTACTGAGCCTGTGCTCAAGAGCCCAGGGGCCACAGTTACTGAAGCCCGCGCACCCTAGAGCCCATGCTCCAGAGAAGCCACTGCAATGAGAAGTCTGTGCACTGCAACTAGAGGGGAGCCCCTACTCCCTGCAATTAGAGAAAAGCCCAAAGAGCACCGAAGACCCAGCACGGCCAAAAATAAATAAATAAATGTTTGTTGTTTTAAAGAAAATTGTCTTATTTTTTTGTTATACAGAGACTTAATTTTCTTTCTAACATTCAAAATACTATCCTACTTAGATGTAAGAGATGATATAACAAACAAGATTAGAGAACAAATATATAAATATTTTCTGCAGGTTAGAAAAATGCATTTCTAAACAAAGCCTCAGGCTTGCCACTCCAAGTCTGCCACAATCTAATCCAGTTGTATTTCCCAGAACTTCCCAAATGAATATTATATCCAAGTGAACCTGAATCATATCCTGTTCCTATAAAGTACAAACTGAATTTTCTTGCCTCTAAATCCTTGCTGTTTGTCTTCAAAGCTTCCTCCTAACTTTCCCGCACAGCACAAGTCCAAGATCCAGTAATTTTTTAAGGCCCAGTGGAATGCCACTTCATCTACACTGTCTTCTATAAGAATTTAGCATTTCTTCCCTCCTAACATTTCTAAGTACTTAGTCTGAACCAAATACCATATCATTACATCCTGTTTTATATTTGTCCTAATATGAAAGCTCCTTGAATACAAGAATCAAATTTAATTTGAATTTCGTATTTTTGTAAAACTTTATATCCAATTCAAAAGGCACTTAACCATTGGTTTAATTTGTTAAATGTTTTGTTCCCACTAAAAACAAGCTGAAAGTTACTTTCATATAACCAGTGAATTTGCCATAGTGATCATAAAACACTGAAAAATTATAAGGCACTAGTTCCTTCAATGATTTCCTAAAATAGCAGTAATTTTCATAAGTAATATATTCTATAAAATAAGTCTTATGATTATTATAATACCTAAAATACAGTGAGATGCCACACACAAAAATATCTAGCAATTACTGAGCATTTCTTACATGCCACATTCTGCTGTGAGAAACTCAGTCATTTATGTACATATGTATGTATTATTTATTTTTCACAAAGTTCTAGTAGATGTGTAACATGACTATTATGCCCATTTTACACATTAAAAAATGAGGCACAGAGAAGTTAGAGAGGCAACAAGGTCACAGGACTGAAAAAATGTTAATATTTCAACCTAGGCAACCTACCTTAATCACTACCTAGCTTAATCACCTCACAACAAAGTCTCCTAAAAAATAAAAACCCTCTAAAACAGGAGAGAGGGACTTCCCAGTGGCTAAGACTCTGTGTTCCCAATGCAGGGGGCCTGGTTGGGGAGCTAGATCCCACATGCTGCAACTAGAGATCCCGAGTGCCACATCTTAGACCCAGCACAGCCAAATAAATAAATATTTTAAACAAAAAAATGAGAGAAAGACAGCATTGAGACCTTAGTACAGCAATGCTATTTTTTTAATGTATTTTTGTTGACCTATAACTATCTTTTCTTATCTCTGTTTTTCATATTCCACCTATTAAAAGATTTTGAATCTCCTTAATGGCATTCCTAGATGCTTTTTTTTTTCAGAGAAGGCAATGGCACCCCACTCCAGTACTCCTGCCTGTAAAATCCCATGGACAGAGGAGCCTGCTGCAGTCCATGGGGTCGCTAAGAGTCCGATACGACTGAGCGACTTCACTTTCACTTTTCACTTTCATGCATTGGAGAAGGAAATGGCAACCCACTCCAGTGTTCTTGCCTGGAGAATCCCAGGGACAGGGGAGCCTGGTGGGCTGCCGTCTATGGGGTCGCACAGAGTCGGACACGACTGAAGCGACTTAGCAGCAGCAGATGCTTTTTTTAAATCAAAAAATTATTTTTACAGTGCCTTTCATGTATTAGTTCCTTCCTTTCAAGCAGATTATGAGTTTCAATTGACAGTGGCAAAACCAGATTATAATAATCAATTATCTAGTCATACATTAAGGTAATAATAGATCTGGAAAATTAACTCAATGTTCTGTCCACAAAGTAAAAAACACCTGGGCTCCCAATGATTTCATCTGTACATCAATGTCATCATTTTCTTGTTTTTCTTCACTCTGTCTGAAACCAAAAAATTTTTTTTTCAATTTCACACCTACTCCCTCAACTCTTGCTCCCAATTCCTTCCTCAAACTGCAAACAACTTAAGCATCAATCATCTCTTTTCTTCAATGGTCTTGCACAAACTTTTATGCAGCATTCAAGGCTTTCATACTCCACTTATATACATACATCTTGTCTCCCCTTCTAACTCGAGTTCTTTAAGGATGAGATCTAAGAATGGTCATTATTTGTAATCCACACATTTTGTCCTTAAGTGTTTTTCTATGAATGAAAGAGGCAAATGATAGTAAGAAAAATGGCTAGTGTCATTACCCAATATATGAAACAAAGAAAGGTTTGTGGGGGAAGATACTGAGTTCTCTAGTAAATATTCTGGGTTTGGAAATCCATATGGATGTTTGGTAATCATCTAGAAATATTCTATTACAAATTTATATTCCAGAGTTAAACATATTGAATTGAGAATCATACAATTTCTGCAATTTTCTTCAAGGAAATTTCTCTCTGCTAATTACTGTCAGCAACCATCAGGATCACCAAGGCAAACCAAAGGATTCTGGGTTCAATTTCCACCAATAGGAGACAGTTTCTTTAGGAGGCTGAGGGATACATAAGCAATTATACTTACTGGGCATCAAGATGGGACATCTCTTTATACACATAAGAATGGAGAAAGAGAGATTTATTATAAGAAATTAGCTCATGTGATTATAAAGGCTGCCAAGTAATCTGGACTAGTAGCTTTCAAACTCTGTATCTATCTCAGAGCCTCAAGAATAAAGTACAGACTAAAAGAGAACAAATAAGATATATTAAAGACAGCCAAGAACAAAACCTTGGGGGAATACCAATGTTTAGAAGCTAGACAAGTAAAAGAAGTCACAGATTATAGGAAGAAAACTAGGAAGTAGATTTAACCAGGGCAATGGAAGAAGTTTCAAGAAAAAAATATGGTACATTGCTGCAAATGAGGCAACAAGGCTGGACAGTAAGTATGATCACTGTACTGAAAATTAGTATTCATACTCCTAGGAACAACTTTCTGCAATATGATAGGAACAAGAGAGGATGGTGAGGAACTGGAAAAACAGTAAGTACAAATTCCTCTTTAAAGAATAATGGTGGAAAAATACTTTGGGGAGACAAGAACAAGAAAAGAGAGATGAGTTACATTTGAGAAAAGAGAAGGAAACTCTATCTCTTCCCTCCAAACCAGAAAGAAGAGGCAAATAAATCTGAGGTGGACAAGTGCATACTAAGAATAACCTTGACCTCACTATATAAAAAAAGAAAAAAGAAAAAAAACCTAAGTAACTGGAAGTCCTAGCCACAACAATCAGACAAGAAAAAGAAAAGAAATCCAATTTGGAAAGGAAGAAGTAAAACTGTCACTGTTTGCAGATGACATGATATGAACAATTCCTAAAGATGTTATCAGAAAACTACTGGAACTAATAAATGATTTCAGTAGGATACAAATGAATTTTGCAGGATATAAAATTAATATATAGAAGTCTGTTGTATTTCTATACACAAAAACTAACACAATGAGAAATTAATAAAACAATCCCATTTACAACTGCATCAAAAATAACAAAATACTGATGAACAAATTTAACTGATACAGGTATAAGACCTGTACTTAGAAAACTGTAAGACACTGATGAAGGAAAGTGAAGACAACACAAATGGAAAGATATACTGTGCTCATGGACTGAAGAATTAATATTG
The DNA here is from genome assembly GCF_042477335.2 of Ovis canadensis. NCBI lineage: Eukaryota > Metazoa > Chordata > Mammalia > Artiodactyla > Bovidae > Ovis > Ovis canadensis. Next base: position 43,250,870 of record NC_091259.1, on the reverse strand, counting down.
TTAAAATGACCTTATTACCCAAAGCAATCTATAGATTCAACACAATCCTTACCAAAATACCAATGGTGGGACTTCTCCTGTGGTTAAGACTCCACATTACCACTGCAGGGAGCATGGGTTCAATCCCTGGTTGGGGAACTAAGATCCCATATGCCATGCAGCCAAAAAAATCCCACAAACAAACAACAGCATTCTTTACAGAACTAAAACAAACAATTCTAAAGTGTGTATGGAAACACAAAAAACCCTGCAACAGTCAAAACAATTTTGAGAAAGAAGAACAAAGCTGGAGGTATCATGCTCCCTGCTTTCAAACCACCCAACAAAGCTACAGGAACCAAAACAGTATGGTACTAGCACAAAGACAGACACATCAGTTAATGGACCAGAAAAGACAGCCCAGAAATAAACCCACACTTACACAGTGAATTAATCCATGACAAAGGAGGCAAGGACATACAATAGGGAAAAGATAGACTCTTCAATAAATTGTGCTGAGAAAACTGGACAGCTACAGGAAAAAAAGAATCAAACTGGACTTTCTCATACCATATAGAAAAATAAATTCAAAATGAATTAAAGACTTAAATGTAAGACGTGAAACCATAAAATTCCAGGAAGAAAACAGGCAGTATGCTCTCTGACATTAATCTTAGCAATATTTTTTGTATAGCAAAGGAAACACCAACAAAATGAACAGGTGGTCTACTGAATGGGAGAAGATATTTGTAAATGATACATCCAATAAGGGGCTAATACTCAAAATATACAAAGAACTCATACAACTCTATCAAAAAACAAACAACCTGATTTTAAAAATGAACATTTTTTGAAAGGCGATATACAGTGGCCAATAGACACATGAAAAGATGCTCAACATTGCTAATCATCGGGGAATGCAAATCAAAGCCACAATGAGGTATCGTGTCATACCTGTAAGAATGGCTATTGTCAAAAAATAACAAATAACAAGTGTTGGTGATGAAAAGGGCACTCTACTGGACTATTGGTAGGAATATGAATCGGTAGTCCCTATGGAAAACAATACGGAAAGTGAAGTCACTCAGTCATGTCCAACTCTTTGCAACTCCATGAACTGGACAGAGCCTGTCAGACTCCTCCATTCATGGGATTTTCCAGGCAAGAATACTGGAGTGGGTTGCTGTTTCCTCCTCCAGGGGATCGTCCCCAAACAGGGATCAAACCTGGGTCTCTCGCACGGCAGGCAGACTCTTTACAGTCTGAGCTACCAGAGAGGTTCCTCAAAAAATTAAAAATAGAATTACCCTATGACTCAACAATTCCACTCTGTGGTATTTTTCCGAAGAAACCCAAAAACAGTAATTTGATAAGTTATACGCACCCCTATGTTCATTTCAGCATTATTTACAACAGCCAAGATATGGAAGCAACTGAAATGCCCACTAACAGAAGAATGGATAAAGAAGGCACAGGATACACGCACACACAATGGACTGTTACTCAACCATAAAATATATCTCGCCATTTGGGACAATATGAGTGGACAAGAAGGTATTATACTAAGTGAAATAAGTCAGAAAAATACCATATAATTTCACTTATAGGTGAAATATAAAAACATATGAACAAATGAATACAATAAAACAGACAGATAGATAAAGAACAGATGGGGTACAGGGAGTGAGACAGGTGAAGGAAATTAAGAGGTACAAACTTCTAGTTACTAAATGAGTCATGAGGATGAATGGACAGCATTAGGAATACTATCGATAATACTGTAATAACTTTATTTAGTGACAGATGGTAACTAGGCTTATTATGGTGATCATTTTATAATGTATAGAAATACCAAATCACTATACTATATTGTGTATCTGGAATTAACAGTGTTATAGATCAACTATAATTCAATTTTCTTAAAAGGTAATGGAAAAGGTAAATTAAGGGTTTAAGGAAAGTGATACAAGTTTGAAATAATTCACGAAAACTTACCAATACATACTTTATAAAGCAGTTATAAGAATAAGGGAAAGCTTTACATCTAAACAAGTTCCAGATTCATGCCATCTTACCCCCAAAATTAGATGGAACACCAAGTTTTCAATAAACGTATTTTAAGCATTAAGTATAAATGTATCAGCTGCCATTCAGAACAAAGTCGGTTATTTCCTTAACTGAATTTCTTTAAATGTTTGTAGACTTCAGTAATCTATCCAAATACTGTATTATATACAACTAGACAATGGAAAACCACATTTTATTCAACTTTACATCATCTTCAAAATTAATGTTAGACATTGTGCTAATTAGGATATAAATGTTTATAATATTAATATAATCAATTTTTAGTCAATACCCACAGAACTTTGCAAAACCATTTCTATGAACATAATTTGATTCATTACTAAAATCTTTGAAATCTACTCAAAGTAGCTAAATTTACAGCTGTTAACTAAAAAATGTGATTTAAATTTAAATTGCCAGAAGACAGTGTTAAGTACTATGTCTTTTCCTTTATGAAACAAAAATTTGAACTAAAGTATTTAGATTATTATGAACAAAAGACACTAGAAGGAAATAGGAAGTAAGACTGCTGAGTGAGAAGAAAAACACCGTTCAGAGTTTTTACCACAAAGCATAAAATTCTTACAGGAAATGAATACTTACGTACATAAAGTAATTATAAAGAACAGGCACTGTAATCTTATTTCACAGTAAAAAAACAGGAATCTCAGGGAAATTTTTATTGAATAGAAATGAATGGTGTGTGAAAATTAAAAGTTCCATGTCAATGTTTGTGCCACGGACTTCCAAAGCCAGCTTACTATTAGTATTCTGTTTACCCTTTTGGCCTAAATTAAACCAAACTTAATCTTCATGCACACAAACAAAATGATGAACTCTTAAAGAGTTAACAAAACACCTTTTATAGCATTTGTAACAAATTCACACTAAACCTCTGATTGAAGACCTCCAATAACTATACACTGACCCCCTGAGAGCAACCACTACCAAATAAATGGCTATTTATAAATTTTGTTATTGATATTTTACTATATAACCTGCTTCCTTGAGTTTTCTTCCCCATTGGTCCTTGTTCTACTTTTTGGAACAATGAATTTTAAAACTAAACTGAATTTATCAATTCACAGAAAAAAATATAAACAAATAGGATTTGTATAATTTTAAGCTTTCTACAAAAGGTAGTTTAACTTTCGGCACCTGCTACCACTTATCTATTAAAATCTAGCACAAAGAGCTATTTAGTTTGTACAATGTAACACAATAAATTGGAAAATTTAGTACATCACTATTATATCTTTTTTACAAGAATATCATGATTTTCAGATAGTCTATTTCCTGAACTGTTTTGAGAACATATGTCCAAAATGTAAAACTTTAAAAGACAAAAAGTTTCAACTTCCTCTTTTACATGGTAACTTTCTAAACTTGAAATATTATTCCTGAAAGGATCTCAGAAATCATCTAGTCCAACCAGGTTTATATCAAAGATGAAGAAACTCAGATTCAGAGTGTGAATTATCTCTAATTAATATTCTCTTCTTCAGGCAAAATATGCCCAATCTTTTCAACAATTCCTTAAATAGCACAGCTTCTAGATCCTGAACATTGTAATTTTTTCTTTTCAAGACACATTCTCACTGGTCCCTCTTAGAATGTGGTGGTCAAACGTTAAGTATTAACAGAGTAGAACATAACAGAATGATCAACAATTATAGAACACCTCACAATGCCACAGTCAGACTCCTTTAAGAAGCCTGACACTGCTGCTGCTAAGTCGCTTTAGTCGTGTCTGACTCTGTGCGACCCCACAGATGGCAGCCCACCAGGCTCCACCATCCATGGGATTCTTCGGGCAAGAACACTGGAGTGGGTTGCCATTTCCTTCTCCAACGCATGAAAGTGAAAAGTGAAAGTGAAGTTGCTCAGTAAGTGTCAGACTCTTCGTGACCCCATGGACTACAGCCTACCAGGCTCCTCTGTCCATGGGATTTTCCAGGCAAGAGTACTGGAGTGGGTTGCCATTGCCTTCTCCTTAAGAAGCCTAAGCCACCTCAATTCAGACACTGTGTCATTTAGTAAAGCTCTGACATAAACTGTAATAATCTACCTCCCATCTCTGACTGATCAGCTGATCAAGTCATGGTATTTTTGCTTACCTGGCTTTGACTCATGCCTCTCACAACCAATCTGCTTACTCCTTGATCCCTTCCCCTATACTTTAAAGAATCTAAGAATATGTTTCTGCTAAAACTTGCCCAGAAACCTAGTTAATTCCTAGAGTCTGAGTGACTAGTAATTCTCTGCACTCCCATGTGATCTGAACTCACAGATCTTGCTGGGGGAAACCTATCTTTAGAAAACTACCTGTCCTCATCAGTCCTGCAAGATGATTTCTGAAAGCACCCCAAATTGGGAAATATCAAGATGATACTGTGAAAAAAATTACAAATGAGTAGGAAAAGATGTATGCAGAGAGAAAATGAAAGGAACATAAATGAGTATCACAGCCCTGAAAGGGTGGAGAAAACATCAGTTGAACCAGAAATGACCAGTCTAAACCATAGATGGCAACTGGGAAAGGTATGCTTTGCAGCAAAAGCACTGTCAATCTATGCTATGGGTTCTGAGTCACAAAGAAACTGAAAAAGAAAATACTGACATTAACTGGAGGTAAGTCATTCTCTGGATCTAAGTTTCTGGATCCATGAAATGAAGTTGGTTAGACTAGATGACTATGGTTATCATCTTACACATCTCTGAAATGAGTTCATTTAACTGATTACAATGTTGTTATTACATGAAAAAATTAATAATTACTTAACTTCTTTACATTTCAGTTTCCTCAACAGTGAAATAGGCATGATCGCTCTGATCTCACAGGATTCTAAGGAAGTCTCTACTGTCTCAGTGATTGTAAAAAAGAAATAAACCAAAGTCATTTATAAATATTTTATCAAATTCAAGATAATCTATTATTCTGTGGCTACAATGCATATACTGTAGAGGTGCAAACACATACATATGAAGTGTGATGCATGAAGCAGGAACATTATTTGAAAATGACCTGGATGCTCACTCTGGGTTGCCTGGACTAACAGGGGTTCTGCCTTCCACCAATGGGAGGCCTGAGTCTAAACTCAGCTCCACAGAGGACCAGAGGAGACTCTATCCCTGATAGCAGAGCCTGCAGCTTCCCACAGGTCATGAGATCTCCAGGTTCTAGGCAGCTAAACAGCTGATATCCCTAATCCAGCCTACACGGTGTCAAACACATGCCATCACGGTTATGTCCATAAAAACGAGATCCACAGTTGGAGAGGGATCTCTCTGCTGGAACACTGACCCAAATATGAATCAAGCAGGAATGTGGCCTAAGCACAACAGGAGGATCGGGGAACCAGTGTCTTTCTTTAAAAAAAAAAAAACCTGAGGAAAATTCATAGAACATAAAATCTGCCGTATTAACCAATTAAAAATGTACAATTTGTTGGCTCTCAATACATTCATAACGGAGTGTAAACCACCACTATTATGGTAAGAACACTGCAATGTTCTAATTTCAGAACATTTTCATCACTTGCCCCCCAAATCCCTGTACCCATTACTCATTCCTCATTTCTTCTTTCTCTCAATCCCTCAGCAAACAATAATCTGCTTTCTTCCTCTATGGATTTGTGTTTTCTGGACATATCATATAAATTGAATCTACATGTTTTTTTGTGTCTGGCTTCTTTCATTCACAATGTTTTCAAGGTTCATCTATGTGGTTTCCTTTGTTTGGGTGAATAATATTCCATTGTACAGACACATTTTTGCTTGCCCATTCATCAGCTGATGGACACTGGGTTGTCTCACCTTCTGGCTCTTCTGAATAAAGCTGCTATGAACAACTCGATTTCTATTTACTTATTTATTTTAACCCGATTTTTTAAATGGACAAATGATTTAAACATACATTTCTTCAAAAAAGATGAAGAAACTGCAAACAAGCGTATGAAAAGATACTCAACATCACTAGTTATCAGGCAGTTCAGTTCAGTCGCTCAGTCGTGTCCAACTCTTTGCGACCCCATGAATCGCAGCACGCCAGGCCTCCCTGTCCATCACCAACTCCTGGAGTTCACTCAGACTCACGTCCATTGAGTCAGTGATGCCATCCAGCCATCTCATCCTCTGTCGTCCCCTTCTCCTCCTGCCCCCAATCCCTCCCAGCATCAGAGTCTTCTCCAATGAGTCAATTCTTTGCATTAGATGGCCAAAGTATTGGAGTTTCAGCTTTAGCATCATTCTTTCCAAAGAAATCCCAGGGCTGATCTCCTTCAGAATGGATTGGTTGGATCTCCTTGCAGTTCAAGGGACTCTCAAGAGTCTTCTCCAACACTACAGTTCAAAAGCATCAATTATTTGCACTCAGCCTTCTTCACAGTCCAACTCTCACATCCATACATGAACACAGGAAAAACCATAGCCTTGACTAGGCGGACCTTACTTGGCAAAGTAATGTCTCTGCTTTTGAATATGCTATCTAGGTCATAACTTTCCTTCCAAGGAGCAAGCGTCTTTTAATTTCATGGCTGCAATCACCATCTGCAGTGATTTTGGAGCCCAAAAAAATAAAGTCTGACACTGTTTCCACTGTTTCCCCGTCTATTTCCCATGAAGTGATGGGATCAGATGCCATGATCTTCGTTTTCTGACTGTTGAGCTTTAAGCCACCTTTTTCACTCTCCACTTTCACTTTCATCAAGAGGCTTTTGAGTTCCTCCTCACTTTCTGCCATAAGGGTGGTGTCATCTGCATATTTGAGGTTATTGATATTTCTCCCGGCAATCTTGATTCCAGCTTGTGTTTCTTCCAGTCCAGTGTTTCTCATGATGTACTCTGCATGTAAGTTAAATATGCAGGGTGACAATATACAGCCTTGACGTACTCCTTTTCCTATTTGGAACCAGTCTGTTGTTCCATGTCCAGTTCTAACTGTTGCTTCCTGGCCTGCATACAGATTCCTCAAGAGGCAGGTTAGGTGGTCTGGTATTCCCATCTCTTGAAGAATTTTCCACAGTTTATTGTGATCCACCCAGTCAAAGGCTTTGGCATAGTCAATAAAGCAGAAATAGATGTTTTTCTGGAACTCTCTTGCTTTTTCCATGATCTAGCGGATGGTGGAAATTTGATCTCTGGTTCCTCTGCCTTTTCTAAAACCAGCTTGAACATCTGGAAGTTCATGGTTCATGTATTGCTGAAGCCTGGCTTGGAGAATTTTGAGCATTACTTTACTAGCAGTGAGATGAGTGCAATTGTGCGGTAGTTTGAGCATTCTTTGGCATTGCCTTTCTTTGGGATTAGAATGAAAACTGACCTTTTCCAGTCCTGTGGCCATTGCTGAGTTTTCCAAACTTGCTGGCATATTGAGTGCAGCACTTTCACTGCATCATCTTTCAGGATTTGAAACAGCTCAACTGGAATTCCATCACCTCCACTAGCTTTGTTCGTAGTGATGCTTCCTAAGGCCCACTTGACTTCACATTCCAGGATGTCTGGCTCTAGATGAGTGATCACACCATCGTGATTATCTGGGTCATGAAGCTCTTTTTTGTACAGTTCTTCTGTGTATTCTTGCCACCTCTTCTTAATATCTTCTGCTTCTGTTAGGTCCATACCATTTCTGTCCTTTATCGAGCCCATCTTTGCGTGAAATCTTCCCTTGGTAAAATTACAGTAAGATGCCACTTCACATTTCCCATCCATTAGGAAGATTAAAACCCCCAAAGTGGAAAATAACAAATGTTGACAAGGATGTAAAGAAGCTAGAACTCTCATATACTGTGGGGGTTGGAAAGGGGATGATGTAGCCACTGTGGAAAACAGTTTGCTGGTTCTCAAAAAGTTAAACATAAACTAGCCAGCAATTCCACTCCTAGGTATATGCTCCCTTCCCCACATTTTTTGATTTGGCTTAGTCTTCCCTTCTCCTTACAAATGTTTTAGGAAATGACAGATGCTTTGTAAAAACAAAAACCAAGACAAAAGACAACAGAGAATATTAAGAAAAAATAGTCTGATATTATACTTATGATTCCAATTTAAAATGTTAAATTCACCTGTGACTTTTAAATTGAAAGGTGTTAAGAAATTATGTTACTAAATGTGCAAGCAGTATTGAAAAGCTGAAGAGAATTAAGAACATATATTTCTCAGTGTGAGCTGCAGTCAAAATGTATTTGGAAAACACTGCACTGGTTAAGATTTTTCTGGATTCTGATCATGTTATCCAAAAACATCCTCATTCTTTTTTCGTAACCCTTAGTATCTACTGTTTTCTCCCCAGACATCTAAAATGGCTTTTAAAAATCAACAATTCAACATAAACCCATCCAAATCATGCAAAATTTGCTTCTCCTTCCCGAAATCCTAGTTGATTCTCACTGCCTTAATGGTAGTTAAATGCTGATCTAATTAACTGAATGATATGATTCATATTAAGGTGAGAATGAAGCTTAAACATTCCTAGAATCCACAGATGATATAAAAGCAAAATAAAAATCTTCAGTGGTATACTATATATGGAAAGGAAAAGTCTAAACCTTACTGCCCCCTCCTGTAAGAGAAGACATTCTGCTCCATGCACCCTTATCTAATTCTTCCAGACAGTAAGACTATATGAACTCAGCAAATATACTATATAGATTATAGTTCTATTCTTCACTTGCATCAATATAAGTGTTTAAAGAGAGTCCTTTAAATGGCTTTTCTCCCATCTCTCTGAGGCCTCCCTTCCTTTCTTCCTTTTTCACCTCCCTTCCTCCCTCCTGTTCTTCTATTCCTTCATGGTTAAAAACAATAAAACAATATACATTAGAATTTCTATAATGGAGTTAAAAACCAAAATTCCTCATCTACTCTGAAAAATAAAGGTGCTAAAGCAAAGAAAGTAGGACCACATATAATGAATGGAGAGGGAGAGACAGATAAAAATTATCTTAAACACCTATAAGCAACAGCCAGATCCTTAGGTTTTCAAAACGCACAATCCTAGAAAAAGATATCAATAGCAAATAATTTTTCAGTTGGCCTAAACACATTTAATCCTTTATCACACAATCTAAGATGCACAGTGTACTTAAGAATAAAAGAAAACAAAACTCAAAAAAATATTTCTTTCACCTAATAAATTATGTACACAAACATGAATTCTGTGTTATACTAAGTTTGAGAAGTTTGTAAGAAAAGACTATACCTGATATATTTGGCTCTGGACTTTTGTAGGCTGAGTTGTTCGAATATTTAAAGACTGGCTTCTTGTTACTGTTGCTCCAGAAAGAGATTTTCCATTCACGTTTCTGTCAAGGTGACAACTTGCTGGTGATCTCTCCTCAAGAAGAACAGCATCCCAAGGATCGTCTGCTAGCAAATCTGGCACATTTTTCTCCTCTTCATGGTCCTCTACCTCTACATTGTCCACCTTAGGCTTACTTAGAGGATCCAAGTCTAACCAATCAAATTTACTGATGTCTTCAGACTTTGGAGATACCTGCAGATTGCTGATTGTAGTTTTTGAATTTATCTCCAAATCAGTCCTTGCTTTTCCATTTTTTAAAAATTCTGACGTGCTAGCTATTTTGTCAAACAGCTTTGCCATGTCAGGACTGACAACTGGGCGATAGATAGGTAAGCTTCCTTGTGGATGAAAGGGTGTGGCAGATGTCAAAGGATATGAAAAATATGGAGACTGTCCTGGAAGTCTTAAATATATAGGTTCTGTGGATGCAAAAGTAGGCATTCTTGGGTTGAAGCCATTTTGGAATGCAGTCTGTTTAGTACTGTAAGTTGACTGATAAATAGAAGGTAAAGTGTAACTGGAAGGTCCAGATAATCCAGGTGGCCACTGTCCTCTCTGAATAGCAGGTCTAAGATACAGTTGTGCTGATAATGAAGGGTTCAGAACAGGAGTAACTGGCAATATAGGTGTTTTCCTAGACTCAAAACTGTCATCCAGCAATAGTTTCTCAAGTTCAGCTTGGGTAAGCTTTTCTACATCAATATCTACTGCTCTTTTTTGGGTATCTGATTCAGGAAACACCATGAGATCATAATCTTGTTTATTATAAACCTGTGCTTTTTGTCCGGTGCTGCTAGACAACTCAAAGCCTCTCTGATTATCAGTCACCTGCCTGTCCTTTTGCAGTTTTGCTAAAGCCTCTGCTTCCATCTGTAATGCTTCTTCTTTGCCTACATCTTTTGTTCTTGTTGATTCCGGAGGGGAAGATGAGCATTTCTTAAATCCATTGTTGCTGGATATCTGAGCCATGTCCACTTACAAATCCAAACCTCCCCAATCTAGTTTTCTCTTGTAGTTTCCAAAATAGCAAGACCTGTACATAAAAATAAATATAACACTTCATTAGATTTTTAAAACACAAATTTGTTTAGTTTGTAACCCAGCACGTATGATTTAGGGCTTCCCTTGTGGTTCAGCTGGTAAAGAATCCTCCTGCAAGGCAGGAGACCTGGGTTCAATGCCTGGGTTGGGAAGATCCCTTGGAGAAAACAGCTACCCACTCCAGTATTCTGGCCTGGAGAATTCTATGGATTATATAGACCATGGGGCCGCAAGGAGTCGGACACGACTGAGCGACTTTCACTTTCACATATGATTTAAGATGTCACGCCATTTACATGAAATGAAATTTCATGAAATGAAATGAATTTACATTTCATGAAATGAAATGAAATGAAATGGAGAAAATCTGGGTTAAGGAACACTTTTAAAACATCTCATACACTGTTAAGAGAGATGTTTAAACATACATGACTTTACCCCATTCCCTGACCATCAGGAAAGCTAACACAGTAAATGAACTCCAGCTTTCACTTCCGTTGTCACAATGAGTGTCATTAACCAGTTGCATTTCTGGCAGAATTCTTGGCATGAAATGGCTTAAGTGCTAGTCACATATTTTCAAGAGTTCTGACAGGGTTTACTGGAATGCAAAGAGCAAGTCAAAATGATTCCAATCTTTTGCTATTTGTAAAAAGGCTCAAAAGCCAATTAGCAATAAAAGTATTCAACACCTAGTAAATAAATTAACTATTATTTTATCAAATCATCATATGAAAAACTAAGGGCTTATAATATTCTAGAAATTTTTTAAATGTACACGGTAACATAGATTAGAATAATAAGCGAAGTGTTAAGGTTGTAAGAAGCTCTAATACTCCACTCAAAGGTTAAATTACAGCTGAATTTGCCACATAGTTCTGATCACACTTCTATTCTGATTATCTGAAGTTAAATCAATAGTTACTAAAATTTCTCCTTTTCAAACTGCTAAACTATTCATAAACTAGTTTATTAAAACTTTTTCATGCATGCATGAATGCTTAGTCACTCAGTTGTATTCAAGGTAGCTTGGTGGTAAAGAATCCGCCTGCCAATGCAGGAGACGCAGGTTCAATCCTTGGGTTGAGAAGATCCCCTGGAGTAGGAAATGGCAACCCACTCCAGTATTCTTGTCTGGAAAATTCCAGGGACAGAGGAGCTTGGTGGGCTCAGTCCCAGGGGTTGCAAAGAGTTGGACACGACTGAAAAGGTACGCACTGATTTGAGATACACATAGTTTGAATATTTATAAAGCAAGAGAGCGCCTGTTTATATCCTTATAAATGTTTAGTGAAAGGAGGTAGAGAACCGTCCAAAGTAAATTCAAATAAAGGAGAAATTTTAGTATTGTAACACAAATGCAAATCCTAAGTGTTGAGATATATTAAATGAATAAATTATTAGCAATAAGGATATGAAGAAAGGTATTCAAGAAAGATATCTTTTGCAATTCTTCTATACAACTATAGTTGAATTTGAGACATTTCACTGAAAAGCTATCCCAAATTTTCCCCTTCTCTGCCAGGCTACAAAACTAGGTGTGACGTACACTTAACGTCTGTGCACTTCATTGTATGTAAATGTCTTTTATCAAAAGAAAAAGCTGAATATTGACTCGCTAAATACACACAGCAGGTACTTAAAGAGAAAAGAACTAATATCTACAATTTATTTTGAAATGCATCAAAAAATAAGATAAACTGATAGAAGAATGATAGATGGATAAATATATAATAAAGCAGGTATAGTAAAATGTTAACAGTAGAATATAGGGGGTAGATATGTGGATATTCACTTTGAAATTCTTTCAACTTGGCTTCATTTATTGTGAAAATTTTCACAATAAAGTGTTGGGGGAGGGACAGGCAGAAATTCCTCCCATTCCATATACACATCTGTTTTGCAATGCAACTTTATTACTCTTCCCATAAAGAGGCGGGGTCCATTTCTTTACTTGATCTGAGCTGGCCTTGTGACTTGCTTTGACCAACGGAATGTGAAAGAAGTGACACTGTGGGAGTTCTAAGTCCATCCTAAGTCTTTCATATCTAAGTCTATCATCTAGGCTGACGGCTTCAGCTCTTTCTTCCGAGTGCAGCCACTGCCATGTGAATGCTCATGAGGATGAGAGAGCACAAAGAGAGGTCCAGGTAACAGCCAGCATCAACCAACAAGTGTGTGCGTGCAGCCACCATCACAGACCATCCATCCACAGCTGAGATGACCACAACCACGAGTGACCTAGGGCCAGCAGAAGAAACTACCCAGCCTGAGTTCAAGTCAAATTGCTAAAGCACAAAATCATTTTGGAATGGTCTGTTACCTAGCAATAGATAACTGGTAAACCTTTTCTTACTTTTAGAAAACAAAACTGAAGCCACTTACGTATTTAATAACAAATTTCTGTTTTAACTTCCGTAGTCACCATTACTACTTTCCTTTACATGTCCTCAGAGAATAATCAATCCCTTTTCCTTTTTAAGGAGGCCCCCTCCACTTATATCCTGACCCGACTGAATGTCCCTTCTTTATCAATGACTGCCTCTTTGCACTGTTAATTTCTCCTTTACCTGCTTCTGCTCCTCTACCATAAAAATGTTCAAATTTTCTCCATACTTAGGGGGCAAATATCTGAACATTCCCTTTACACTCTAGTAGCTTTCGTTTTTTCTCCTTTCACTGCCAAGCTTCTCCAATGAGTGACCTAGAAAGTCCTTTCTTTACTCTGCCTTAAAAAAATTCTACTTGCCCTTCAGAGCCCAATTCAAAATACAGTCTCTATATGGAATTTAGAAAGATGGCAATGATGACTCTGTATGCAAGACAGCAAAAATGACACAGATGTGTTTAGCGGACTTTTGGACTCAGAGGGAGGCAGAGGGTGGGATGATTTGGGAGAATGGCATTGAAACATGTATACTATCATGTAAGAATCGAATCACCAGTCTATGTCCGATGCAGGATACAGCATGCTTGGGGCTGGTGCAAAGGGATGACCCAGAGGGATGTTGTGGGGAGGGAGGTGGGAGGGGGATTCATGTTTGGGATCACATGTACACCCGTGGTGGATTCATGTCAATGTATGGCAAAACCAATACAGTATTGTAAAGTAAACTAAAGTAAACATAAAAATTAAAAATAAAATAAAGTAAGGACTATCTAGGAATAACAAACAAACAAACAAAAAAAACAGTCTCCTATCTGAAGCTTTATTAAGCACCTTCTATCAGAATTTATCTTTTTATTATAGCTCAACTAAAAATTTTTATCTTTTACTTTTTATGCTGCTCTTGCCTGCTCAGCATCCTTCCTTCTGGTAGCAGAATTTGTAAGTTCCTTTTTGGAAACTATTTGTCTTTGTTTCATCTACTTTGAATTGAGCTAGACCATCCTCACTCCACCCCCAATCCCTCAGCCCCAACCCATGGTACCCCGACTCCAAAAGATTCAAGTGTGGCCAAACCAGACTTAATGCCAGAATTTCTGGAACTATTTGGAAAGGAAGCTTATCATTGAGGTTGCTAAGCTGACAGGATGTAAGCCTGGCACTGTTTGGGCCATCTTTGCCACCACTTGAGGAGATACTGCCTGAGAATGAATCCAAGTCACAAGAAAGTAGAGCTAAGATAATGAGATAAATTCTACATGTTACATTAAATATCTGGATCTAACCCATGTCCAAGGTCAATCTTTCATTTATGTAAGCCCATAAATCCCTCTCCTTGCTTAAGCTGGTTTAAAATTACTTTTTGCCATGATAACCAAAAGTATCTTTTAACACAGAATCTGTAGCCTGTATGTCTACCCAAACAGATTAGAATAAGCTTGTGAGGAGGCCTAGTTTGCTTATTTTCCCTCCCCACTACATTTAAATGCACTTTGCTTAATAAATATGGAACGTAATGCAATGAACATGTGTTTTAACAGGAAGGAATGAAAGCTATTAAAAAGTCTTAAAGAAGGGATTTCAGATGGCACAAAAATATGGATATATGATGAGAAAAATGAGTCGAATTTAACTACCTGCTATCCAACACAACACACTGCCTGTTTTTCACAAAGCTAGGTGGATTAGAACAAAACATTTTGAAAGATAAACATTTGGTTTGGTTTGGTTTAGTCACTAAGTCGTGTCCGACTCTTGAGACCCCATGGACTATAGCCCACCAGGCTCCTCTGTCCATGGGATTTTCCAGGCAAGAATACTGGAGTGGGTTGCCATTCCCTTCTCCAGGGGATCTTCCCGACCCAGGGATGGAACCCAGGTCTCCTGCACTGCAGGCAGACTCTTTACCGACTGAGCTACGAGGGAATTCAATTCATCTTCCACAAACATAATGCTGATTTGTTATTTAAAGTATTCTTCTGGCTACCCTATTTGCTAATGATAGGACTTGTTCTCAAAGAGGTAATCTGGATTTTAAGTACATTTGAGATACAGTTAATTCAATCGATTGCACACTTATTCCAATTATTTCAAATTAATGTCATCTTTCATTTACTGATAAAGGTAAAAAACTAATACTTTAAAATATATTTTAACAATGAACGTCATGTTTTCTCACATTATCAATTCATTTGCTTGCTCTATCCCTAGTTCCAACCCAGAAAGTAAATACAACTCTAAGTAGTCATTAACAGCTGTCTGTTAGCAGCTAAATATCATATTTTAAAGTTTTTGGTCTTAAAAAAATAACATATTTTAGTTTCCCAGAAGATTATTAAGCATGTATGCTGCTGCTGCTGCTGCTAAGTCACTTCAGTCGTGTCCGACTCTGTGCGACCCCATAGATGGCAGGTCATCAGGCCCCACCATTCCTGGGATTCTCGAGGCAAGAACACTGGAGTGGGTTGCCATTTCCTTCTCCAATGCATGAAAGTGAAAAGTGAAAGTGAAGTCGCTCAGTCGTGTCCGACTCTTAGCGACCTCATGGACTGCAGCCTACCAGGCTCCTCCACCCATGGGATTTTCCAGGCAAGAGTACTGGAGTGGGGTGCCATTGTCTTCTCCGAAGCATGTATACCCAAATGATAATAAGGAACTTAAAAGGCTGTCCAAGAGTAACCCTGAGCCTCAGCTATTTTTCTAAGGCTGCTGCACTGATATGCTCCATTAATTTTTTAAAATAAAACTTCACTTGATGACAAACATTTAGCAGGAAATAATTTCCAACATGCTCATTCAAAATGAAAAGTTCAATGCTAATGTTCCACTAATTCAAGCTGGGAAAGACAATGTAACTTGTTTTTGAATGATGACTGTATAACATCTGCCAAAAATTTCCCAACATAAAGTAACTCAGTGCAGATCACAAGGCTGTAGCTACTTTGAAATTCTTTAAAAGAGGGCAATTAAACTATTCAGTTAAGCTTTTGGAAACCATTCGCAGACCCAAAGGAATTAATTTAAAAGCTGTTGGCTTCTACTGACACTCATTTACAATTTAAATTTAAATCTCAGACAAAAATAAAACAAGTCAGTCCTGCTATCCATCTAAATGCTTTCTGATCTTAAAATTCAAAATACATAAGAAAATGGAAAAACAATGATTTGAATTCAACAATACAAATACTCTCCTTGAAAATGAAAATGAATATCAAAGACAAATAAGTTATGGTACCTCCATGGATTGAATTTATGCCACTACTAAAAATAAAATTATGAAGACTACAGTTAAATTTTTTTTTTTAATTCTAGAAAATATCTATACAGCTCCACCTACCCAGAGACCTAGATTACCGTGGTGGCTCAGTGGTAAAGAATCCACCTGCTGCCACAGAAGACACAGGTTTGATTCCTGGGTTGGGAAGATCTTTTGGAGAAGGAAATTGCAACCCAACTCAGTATTCTTGCCTGGGAAATTCCATGGAGAGAAGAGACTGGCGGGCTACAGTTCATGGGATCACAGAACAGTTGGACATAACTTAGTGACTGCTGCTGCTGCTGCTAAATCGCTTCAGTAGTGTCCGACCCTGTGCGACTCCATAGATGGAAGCCCACCAGGCTCCCCATCCCTGGGATTCTCCAGGCAAGAACACTGGAGTGGGTTGCCATTTCCTTCTCCAAAGCATGAAAGTGAAAAGTGAAAGTGAAGTCGCTCAGTCGTGTCCGACTCAGTGACTAAACAACAACAAATACATAGACCTGTGATTGGAGATATACAGATACTACATGTCAAGCACTGCTTTAAGCAATATATTAACTAATTTAACCTTCACAAATTCTATTAAGTAGCTGCTACTACTATCCCTAGCATACAAATGTTATATTAATATAATGTGCCCAAGCCCATAGCAGCTAGGCAAGTGGTGAAATTAGGACTCAAATTCAGACGGTGTTTTTATGTTAACAGTTATATGGAATCAGTAAGTGTCCAGACATATCTTATCCTTTAAAAATATCAATTTTCTTTCTCAATCCTAGGGATATTTCTGTCTGCATTAATAAATTTTGTTTCTTTTAATTCTATCATGAAGTAGTTAGTATCGCTTTTTAGCTGTAACATATATCACGGATTCAGTGGACATGAATTTGAGCAAGCTCTGGGAACTGGTGATGGACAGAGAAGCCTGGCATGCTATACAGTCCACGGGGTTCCAAAGAACAGAACACGACTGAGTAACTGAACTGAACTGATGCATCAATTTATCAGCTAATTTATTATAACCAGATGACTAGCAAAGTTATAATTCATTGAATTCCTATCTTATTTACCCTCTACTCTCAAACTTAAGCTACAGTTGCTGAATGAATGCATAATGCATCAACGAGTAGAGAACCTAAGACACCATATCTTTTATCAGAAAAACTAAACTCTGAAACAAACAAATAAAACAGACTAAAAGAACTAATTTATTAATAATTCAGCTGAAATGGAAAAATCACACGGTTGAGCTCAGAATAAAAAAATGGTAGGAGAAAAATTATCTTGAAAACTAGGAGGGAAAGAGAGGGCAATAGAAAAGTAAACATAGGAGAAAGGAACTCCATCTGTGCTTTAAAACAAACTGCATTAGAAAAGAATACTCTCCTCCTTTTGGCTCAAGATGGCGGAGTAGAAGAACGTGTGCTCATCTCCTCCTGTGAGAGCCCCAAACTCACAACCAGCTGTTGAACAACCATCGACAGGAGGACACTAGAACTCACCAAAAAAAGAAAACCCATGGCCAAAGACAAAGAAGAAGCCACAGCAAGACAGCAGGAGGGACACAATCACAGCAAAATCATATCCCATGCCCGCTGGGAGGTGACCCACAAACTGAAGAACAATAATACCAACAAGTTCTCCCACTGTTGTGAAGGTTCTGACCCCAAATCAGGCTTCCTAACCTGGGAATCCCCAGGGAATCTGACCTTGAAGGCCAGCAAGATTTGACTGTAGGACTTCCACAGGACAGGGGGAAACAAAGCCTCCAGCCTTGGAAGGCCCAAACAAAATCTGACATGTACCAAGATCCAGAGGAAAGGAGCAATGACCTCACAGGAGACTGAACCAAAACCACCTGCTAGTGTTGAAGGGTCTCCTGTGGAGACATGGGAGGCAGGGGCTCACCACAGGGATGAGGGACTGAAAGCAGGAGTCCTAGAAGGCCCCACTGGCCCAAGCCGTCTTATGCACCATGATTATTGCTCAGTCATGTCTGACTCTCTGCAACTTCATGGACTATAACCCGCCAGACTTCTCTGTCCATGGGGATTCTCTAGGCAAAAACACTGGAGTGGGTTGTCACGCCGTCCTCCAGGGGATCTTCCCAACTTACAGACAGAATCTAGGTCTCCCACATTGCAGACGGATTCTTTATTGTCTGAGTCACCAGGGAAGCCCTCTTTGAGGTCCCCATTAACCCTACCACAGAGGCCAGTAGACCTCAGGGTTGGGTCACCTTAGGCCAAACAATTTACAGGGAGGGAGTGCAATCCCACCCATCAGCAGATAATTTGATTAAAGCTATACTGAGCAAGGCCTTGCCCACCAGATCAAGACTCAGTTTTTCCCACTGCCAGTCCCTCCCATCAGGAAGCTTACACAGCCTCTTAGTTTCCTCTATCGAGGGCAGACAGAGGAAGCAAGAACCACTATCTTACAGCTAGAACAAAAACAACATTACAGAAAGTTAATCAGGATGAAAAAAATAAAAAGTTATTTCCCAGATGAAGGGACAAGATAAAACCCCAGAAAAACAACTAAATGAAGTGGAGACAGGCAAACTTTCAGAAAAAATTCAGAATAATGACAGTGAAGATGACCCAGGGTCTAGGGAAAACAATGGAGAAGACACAAGAAATGTTTACCTAAGACTTACGAGAACTAAAGAACAAACAAACAGAGATGAATAATACACGAGAAGGAATCAACAGCAGAATAACAGCGGGGGAAGAACATATAAATGACCTGGAGGACAGAATGGTGGAAATCACTGCCACAGAACAGAATATAGAAAACACAGAGTTTAAAAAAATGAAGACAGCCTAAGATACCTCTGGGACAACATTAAACACACCAACATTTGCATTATAAGGGTCCCAGAGGAGAAGAGAGAGAAAAAGGACCTGAAAAAGTATTTGAAGAGATAATAGCTGAAAATTTTCTTAACATGAGAAAGGAAAGTCAACCAAGTTCAGGAAGCACAGAGAGTCCCAGGCAGGGTAAACCCAAGGAGGAACACATCAAGACACAGTAATCAAACTGACAAAAATTAAAGACAAAGATAAAACATTAAAGGCAACAAGGGAAAAATGACAAATAACATAAAAGGGAAGTCCCATAACGTTCAGGTGATTTCTCATCAGAAACTGCAAGCCAGAAGGGAATGGCATGATGTACTTAAAGTAATGAAAAGGAAGAACCTACAACCAAGAATACTCTACCCAGTTAAGACTCTCATTCAGATTTGATTAAAGCCTTCCAGACAAGCAAAAGTTAAGAGAATTCAGCACTACCAAACCAGCTTTACAATGCTAAAGGAACTTCTCAAGGTAGGAAACACAAGACAAGGAAAAGACCTACAGAAAATAAACCCCAAACAGTTGAAAAAATGGTAACAAGAGCATCAGTTCAGTTCAGTCACTCAGTCGTGTCCGACTCTTTGCGACCCCATGAATCGCAGCACGCCAGGCCTCCCTGTCCATCACCAACTCCTGGAGTTCACTGAGTGGCGTCCATCGAGTCAGTGATGCCATCCAGCCATCTCATATCCTCGGTCATCCCCTTCTCCTCCTGCCCCCAATCCCTCCCAGCATCAGAGTCTTCTCCAATGAGTCAACACTCCACATGAGGTGGCCAAAGTACTGGAGTTTCAGCTTTAGCATCATTCCTTCCAGAGAAATCCCAGGGTTGATCTCCTTTAGAATGGACTGGTTTGGATCTCCTTGCAGTCCAAGGGACTCTCAAGAGTCTTCTCCAACACCACGGTTCAAAAGCATCAATTCTTCAGCAATCAGCCTTCTTCACAGTCCAACTCTCACATCCATACATGACTACTGGAAAAACCATTGGAAAAGACTCTGATGCTGGGAAGGATTGGGGGCAGGAGGAGAAGGGGACGACCAAGGATGAGATGGCTGGATGGCATCACGGACTCAATGGACGTGAGTCTGAGTGAACTCTGGGAGATGGTGATGGACAGGGAGGCCTGGCGTGCTGTGATTCATGGGGTTGCAAAGAGTCAGACACAACTGAGCGACTGAACTGAACTGACCTGACTAGGCGGACCTTAGTCGGCAAAGTAATGTGTCTGCTTTTGAATATGCTATCTAGGTTGGTCATAACTTTCCTTCCAAGGAGTAAGTGTCTTTTAATTTCATGGGTGCAATCACCATCTGCAGTGATTTTGGAGCCCAAAAAAATAAAGTCTGACACTGTTTCCACTGTTTCCCCATCTATTTCCCATGAAGTGATGGGATCAGATGCCATGATCTTCGTTTTCTGAATGTTGAGCTTTAAGCCAACTTTTTCACTCTCCACTTTTACTTTCATCAAGAGGCTTTTTAGTTCCTCCTCACTTTCTGCCATAAGGGTGGTGTTATCTGCATCTCTGAGGTTATTGATATTTCTCCCGGCAATCTTGATTCCAGCTTGTGTTTCTTCCAGTCCAGCATTTCTCATGATGTACTCTGCATATAAGCAGAGTGACAATATACAGCCTTGACGTACTCCTTTTCCTATTTGGAACCAGTCTGTTGTTCCATGTCCAGTTCTAACTGTTGCTTCCTGGCCCACATACAGATTTCTCAAGAGGCAGGTTAGGTGGTCTGGTATTCCCATCTCTTTCAGAATTTTCCACAGAACTGTACAAAAAGGATCTTCATGACCCGGATAATCACGATGGTGTGATCACTCATCTAGAGCCAGACATCCTGGAATGTGAAGTCAAGTGGGCCTTAGGAAGCATCACTACAAACAAAGCTAGTGGAGGTGATGGAATTCCAGTAGAGCTATTTCAAATCCTGAAAGATGATGCTATGAAAGTGCTGCACTCAATATGCCAGCAAATTTGGAAAACTCAGCAGTGGCCACAGGACTGGAAAAGGTCAGTTTTCATTCCAATCCCAAAGAAAGGCAATGCCAAAGAATGCTCAAACTACCGCACAACTGCACTCATCTCACATGCTAGTAAAGTAATGCTCAAAATTCTCCAAGCCAGGCTTCAGCAGTACGTGAACCATGAACTTCCTGATGTTCAAGCTGGTTTTAGAAAAGGCAGAGGAACCAGAGATCAAATTGCCAACATCCTTTGAATCATGGAAAAAGCAAGAGAGTTCCAGAAAAACATCTATTTCTGCTTTATTGACTATGCCAAAGCCTTTGACTGGGTGGATCACAATAAACTGTGGAAAATTCTGAAAGAGATGGGAATACCAGACCACCTAACAAGAGCATACATACTGATAATTACCTTAAATGTAAATGGATTAAATGCACCAATCGAAGGACACAGACTGGCTGGGTGGATGAAAATATGTGCATGCATGCACCTCCACTTACCACATCACTCTGCTTGATCCCCCCCCCCAAATTGCATGTAATTATTCTATATTGTTAGGTTAATCAAGCCCCCATTATGGCTTGCAATTTTAATTACCTTTTTATTTTTTGTCTGGCTTCTGATTGTGAAAACTGATAAACATCTTTTACTATTGTGAGTATGCAACTATTACTCACTTAATACCATTGTATAATGGTTGGTCAACAGAAAAATAACAGAATTCTGTATCACCAAAACTACCATTTAATGGAAAAAAACTGTAATCACTTTTTAAAATCCAGATGTATCAGAATTACCTTGGCATTTTTTGAAAAATACAAATGCCCAGATACCGCTTTTTTTTTTCTCCAAAACTCCAGATATCTTTCTAATGAATAGCCATGTTTAAAAAGAATTGGGCTATATGATGATCTTTTACTTTTATCTAGTTTCACTTTTTCTTTTTCATGTTCAGTGCTCCCATTTCATTTAGTTTATGTTTTCCAATTTTTCCATCTCTTTTTTAAAATGTTCTTTCTCAAGCCTTTATCAAGTGTAGTAAAGCTTTTATATACATACATATAAACAATATGTATAACATATACCTCAGAAAACTTGCAAATTTTTGCCTAACTAAAAAATTTGACATTTTGACTCTTCACTTCGTATAAATAGAATTCTAGATTTCTAACTTAAAAAAAAAAAATACATATGCAACAAGCAACAGTGATTTACTGCATAGCACAGGGAACTATAGTCACTATCTTGTAATCATCTATAATGAAAAATAATTTCAAAAACATATGCATATGTATAACCAAATCACCTTGCTGAAACACTGCAAGTGAACTGAACTTCAATAACATATATAGTATGAAAAAAAAGAATACTCTCCTATCTAATTGATTCATGGAGGGGGAAAGAAGTCTCATAATTAAAAAAAAATCAAGTACTTTGGTACTAGGCACTATACAAATCTATCAAAGACCAAAAAAAAAAAAAAAAACCACAACACAGTGTTCAGGGATATGGTTGGTTGGAGTACCACAGAAATAGAATGCAAGTCACATATGGAATTTAAAATTTTTATTGCCACATTAATTAAAAGAAAGATGAAATTAATTTTAATAAACTTGAATCCATTATATGCAGAATATTATTATTTCAATAGATAATCAATATGAAAAATACAAATGGGATATTTTACTAAGGACTATCTTATCATCCTTTGCAACTTTTCTATTTTTAAAGTATATAATTTCCAATTAGCCTTTTAAAATTAGAAAACTTAACACTTCATAGAGAAATATGTTCACAACTGATCATACAGGATAAATTACAAAAAGATTAAATATTTAACTGTTTAAAAAAAAGACAGAATCATAGGGGGCTCCCCTGGTAGTCCAGTGGTTAAGAATCAACCTTGCAACACAAGGGACACTGGTTTGATCCCTGATTCGGGAAGATCCCACATACCATGGAGCAAGTAAGCCCGTGTGCCACCACTACTGAGCCCACATGCTTCAGCAGCTGAAGCACGAGTGCCTAGAACCTAGGCTCTGCAGCAAGAGAAGCCACTGCAATGAGAAGCTCACACACAGCAAGGAAGAGCAGCCCTCCACTTGCCACAACTAGAGAAAGCCTGCATGGTGCAAAAAGACCCACAACAGCCAAAAAAATAAATAAATAAAAATAAATAAATCTTAAAAAAAAAAAAACAACTTAAAATGTAGAATCATAAGACTGAAGCAACACCGAATTCCTACATAACATCAACATAAGACAGGGTGCTGTTAGTAATATGATTCAAAAACCTAGAAGTCATGAGAGAATATTCAAATACGTATTTAAAAAATAACTTTTATTTGTCATTCAAGCACCACTGAATTTATTCATCTTTTCAATAAATACTCACTAGGTGTATGTTATGCACCAGGCACTGTTCTAGGTGCTGAACAGTTACATAAAAATAACGTAACCATTAAGAATGTCAATGAAAGAACAAACTGGGGGAAAATATTTGCTACTTATATCGCATAGAAAGAACTATTTTCATAACATAAAGCCCATAAAGAAAAACAACCTTATAGGAAAATGGACAAAAAGTCTGAATAGGCTGGTCACAAAAAAGACACCTACCCTTATTCATGTTGAGGTAATAGCAATTTTATACTAAACCTAATTTTGTATCAAACTGATAACAAACACAGGGAGGGGAAAACAATTCATCATACCAAAACTTGTTAGATACATATAACAGCAGATAAAGCAAAAATTATTGTTTTAAATGATGCTAGAAAAGTAGAAAGGTGAAAACTTAATGTACAACTGAACTGAACTGAGACAGCACAGAAAGGCAAGAAAAAGAAACACGACAGGATCAAAGAGGAAGAAACAAAATACTGTTTTCTGATAAATCAACAAATCTAAAGAATATGCAGGTAACTAACAGAATTACATGTCGGAGCTTAGCAAGGTTGCTGGAAATGATATTGAAATTAATTATATTTCCATATACCCACAAGGAATGGCTAGAAAAGGCAATTTTGAAAAAAGCAGTATTTATACTAATAAGTTCACACACAGGAAACCCACTGATAATATATGTAATTCACAAGTTGTAGGGAAAATTATAAAAGTTTACTGACAAATATTGACTATTTCAATGTAACGGATATTTTCTCATCTTTACAGATTTGAAGACAATTTTATAAAGATGCCACTTCTGAAACAGATTTACAGGTTCAATGCAGTCCCAATCAAAATGCAGTCTGTTAATATAAAATTTGACAAGATGATTCTGAAATTTATACAGTAACCAAAAGGGTGAAAAACAGCCAAGACTTTCTTGAAAAAAAAAACAAAGTGAAAGGACTTGTGCTATCCATTAAAGACTTACTACAAAGCTCATTTTACTAAAGATAGTATGGTATTTATGCAGGAAGAGATAAATCTAAATATCATGTTAAGAGCCCAGAAACAGACACACATACACAGATGCCTGATTTAAAAAAAAAAAAAATGGCATTTCAGAGCACTAGAAAGAAATGTCTTTTCAATAAATGGTGCTAGAAGAAATGCAGGAAAAATGATATGGACTCCTCCTGAACTCCTTAAGCAAAAAATCAACTCAAGGGAAGCCAAATACCAAACTTTGAAAGGAAAAACTATAAAGTTTTTAAAATCAGAGAAAGGAAAAATTTCTTAAGTAAGATATAGAAAGAACAAACCACAAGGAAAAAAGTAATAAATTTGACTATAGTAAAATCCAGGACTTTCATCCATCAAGACACCAAGGAGATCTGTACACCTGAAACTAACACAACATTATAAATCAGCTGTATTTCAAAAAAAAAAGAGAGAGAATGATAAAAACAAGCCACAGAAAGGAAAATATTTTTAACATGCAACCAAAGGATTCAATGGAATAGGAAATGGCAACCCACTCCAATATTCTTGCCTGGAAAATTCCAGGGACAGAGGAGCCTGGCCAAATATAGTCCATGGGGTGGCAGACAATAGCACAATGACTGAGTGACTGAGCACCCAAGGACTCAAATCCTGGATTAAATAACTGACAAATTAAAAAGAAAAACAGATGATCTAAAAGAGAAACAGGCAAAGACAAAAACTTCATGAAAAAGAAATCCAATAACCAATAAATACATGAAAAAAAGGTTAGATCTCAGGAGTAAAAAGGGAAATGCATATTAAAACCTCAGTAAGATACCATGACTCATACATAAGCCTGGGGGAAAAGTTTAAATCTTATAATACTAAAGTGATAACAAGAATGTGAAACAACGGGAAATCAGACACTTTGCTAGGATGAATGTAAATTGGTACAGTTGTTTAACAAAACATGGATCATATAGAAAAGTTGAAGATACTCTTACTCTAAGGCCCAGCAATTACATTCCAGTGTATATATTTTAGAGTAACTCACACATATGTGCACAAAATATATGCATAAGAACTTTAAAAGAACACGGTCCATAATAGCCCCAAACAGGAAAATAACCACCCTAATTTTCACCAATCCAAACATGGATGAAAGAGAATACGTTCATGGTCTGTTTCTACTCACATCACTCTGAACACCAAATATGTGGGGGTTTTTTCCCCACTCTGAAGAGTTCTCCAACTCTCCAAACACCAACCAGCTGTTCTACAATTCAGTTCAGACACCACCTACCAGAGTTAATGTCAGAATCCACAGGTTTACAGGCACAGTAGTTCCACAATGATTGATCTCACTGCAGAAGTCAGTTTCAAGTACTGGATTCCGAGGTTACCCACATTATTGTTCAGCCTAGGTTCAAATCAGGGGTTCCCAGGATCCCACCTCAGGTTTGATAAATTGCTAGTAAGGTTCACAGAACACAGGAAAACAGCTTACTTATTACCATTACCAGTTTATTACAGAGTAAACTATTCAGGAACAGCCAATGGAAGAAACGTATACGACAAAGTTGGGGGTAGGGAAGTGCTTGAAGGTTCCATGGCTTCTCTGGAGGTACCATGCCCTGAGCACCTCAGTGTGCTCATTAACCTGGAAGTTCCCTGAACCCCATCATTTTAAGAGCTTCTTAGTTCAGTGCAAGTCACTCAGTCGTGTCTAACTCCCCTCGACCCCATGGACTGCAACACACCAGGCTTCCCTGTCCGTCACCAAATCCCAGAGCTTGCTCAAATTCATGGCCATCGAGTCGGTGATGCCATCCAACATCTGATTCTCTGTCATCCCCTTTTCCTCCTGTATTCAATCTTTCCCAGCATCAGGGTCTTTTCCAATGAGTCAGTTCTTTGCATGAGGTGGCCAAAGTATTAGCGTTTCAGCTTCAGCATCAGTCCTTTCAATGAATATTCAGGACTGATTTCCTTTAGAATGGACTGGTTGGATCTCCTTGCAGCCCAAGAGTCCAAGGGACTCTCAGGAGTCTTCTCCAACACCACCATTCAAAAGCATCAATTCTTCTGCTCTCAGCTTTCTTCACAGTCCAACGCTCACATCCATACATGACTATTGGAAAAACCAGAGCTTTGACTAGACGGACCTTTGTCAGCAAAGTAATGTCTCTGCTTTTTAATATGCTGTCTAGGTTTGTCATAGCTTTTCCTCAAAGGAGCAAGCATCTGTTAATTTCATGGCTGCAGTCACCATCTGCAGTTATTTTGGAGCCCAAGAAAACAGTCTCTCACTGTTTCCATTGTTTCCCCATCTATTTGCCATGAAGTGATGGGACTGGATGCCGTGATCTTAGTTTTTTGAATGTTGAGTTTTAAGCCAGCTTTTTCACTCTCCTCTTCTCACTTTCATCAAGAGGCTCTTTAGTTCCTCTTCACTTTCTGCCATAAGGGTGGTGTCATCTGCATATCTGAGGTTATTGATATTTCTCCCAGCAATCTTGATTTCAGCTTGTGCTTCATCCAGCCCAGCATTTTGCATGATGAACTCTGCATATAAGTTAAATATACAGCCTTGATGTACTCCTTTCCCAATTTGGAACCTGTCTGCTGTTCCATGTCTGGTTCTAACTGTTGCTTCTTGACTTGGATACAGATTTCTCAGGAGGCAGGTAAGGTGGTCTGGTATTCCCATCTCTTTAAGAATTTTCCACAGTTTGTTGTGATCCACACAGTCAAAGGCTTTGACATAGTCAATAAAGCAGAAGAAGATGTTTCTCTGGAACTCTCTTGCTTTTTCAATGATTCAAAGGATGTTGGCAATTTGATCTCTGATTCCTCTGCCTTTTCTAAAACCAGCTTGAATATCTGGAAGTTCATGGTTCACATACTGTTGAAGCCTGGCTTGGAGAATTTTGAGCATTACTTTGCTAGTATGTGAGATGAGTGCAATTGTGTGGTACATTCTTTGGCATTGCCTTTCTTTGGGATTGGAATGAAAACTGACCTTTTCCAGTCCTGTGGCCACTGCTGAATTTTCCAAAGTTGCTAGCATGTTGAGTGCAGCACTTTCATAGCACTACCTTTTAAGATTTGAAACAGCTCAGCTGGAATTCTATCACCTCCACTAGCTTTAGTAATAGTGATGCCTCCTAAGGCCCACTTGACTTTGAACTCCAGGTGCCTGGCTCTGGGTAAGTGATCACACCATCATGGTTATCTAGGTCATAAAGATCTTTTTTGTATAGTTCTGTGTATTCTTGCCACCTCTTCTTAATACCTTCTGCTTCTGTTAGGTCCATACCATTTCTGTCCTTTATTGTGCCCATCTTTGCATGAAGTGTTCCCTTGGTATCTCTAATTTTCCTGAAGAGATCTCTAATCTTTCCTAGTCTATGGTTTTCCTCTAATTCTTTGTACTGATCATTTAGGAAGGCTTTCTTATCTCTCCTTGCTATTCTTTGGAACTCTGCATTCAGATGGGTATTTCTTTCTTTTTCTCCTTTTCCTTTAGCTTCTCTTCTTTTCTCAGCTATTTGTAAGGCCTCTTTAGTCAACCATTTTGCCTTTGTGCATTTATTTTTCTTGGGGATAGTCTTGATCACTGCCTCCTGTACAATGTCATGAATTTCCATCCATAGTTCTTCAGGCACTCGATCAGATCTAATCCCTTGAATCTATTTGTCACTTCCACTGTATAACTGTAAGGGATTTGATTTAGGTCATACCTGAATGGTCTAGTGTTTCCCCCTACTTTCTTCAATTTAAGTCTGAATTTTGCAATAAAGAGTTCATGATCTGAGCCACAGTCAGCTTCTGGTCTTGTTTTTGCTGACTGTATAGAGCTTTTACAGAGATTTTATTACATAGGCATGGTTGATTAAATCACTGGCCATTGATTAGTTCAGTTTCCAGCTGTGGAGAGTCCTTTCCCCAGAGGTCAGGGGGTGAAGCTGGAAGTTCCAACCCAGCAGTCACACCTTGGTCTTCCTGGCAACTAGCCCTCATTCAGAAACTATCCAGGGATCCCAGACAATAGTCATCTTTTAGTATACAAAAGAAAATCATCTGGAGATTCCAAGAGTTTTAGGAGTTGCATGACAGGAACTAGGGACAAAGACCAAATATTTACTTTTCTTTATATTGTAACTCATTCAACGGCATTCTGTACATCAGTGCCAAAGAATGAATTAGAACGGTAAAAAAATGGGTAAGGGCTTCTGTGGTGGCTCAGAATCAGTTGGTAAAAATCTGCCTGTAAAGCAGGACGTTACCTGCAATGTAGGAGATCTGGGTTCGATCCCTGGGTAGGGAAGATTCCCTTGAAAAGGAAATGGCAATCCACTCCAGTACTCTAGCCTGGAACATCCCAGTAAGAGAAGAGCCTGGTGGGCTACAATTCATGGGATTGCAAGAGTCAGACAGGATTAGCGACTTCACCACCACCATTGCTAGGCATTGTACAAGGTGCAACGGATATAATATGAAGAGGCACATGAGAAATACAGTCCCTATCTTCAAGAAGCAATAGAATTAAACCCAAGGCAAGTGTAGCCAATGTCACAAGAGTCTATAAAAAGTGTGAGGGAAGGAGTTCTGTGAGAGTGACAGTATAGCTGACCTCAGAACAAACTCTTAAAAAAAAAAAGATAAAACTTAGAAACATAATGTTAAACAAAGTGAAAGTGAAAGTGTTAATCGCTCAGTCATCTCTTAACTCTTTGAGCCCACCAGGCTCCTCTGTTCATGGGATATCCCAGGCAAGAATGCTGGAGTGAGTGCATTGCCATTCCCCTCTAAAGGCGATCTTCCCAACCCAGGGATTGAACCCAGGTCTCCTGCACTGCAGGCCTGATTGTTTACCATCTGAGCCACCAAGGAGGCAAAGGGAGAGACAAAAACACAAAAATTTCATCCATATAAAGTTCAAAAACATGAAAAACTATACTGTCTAGTGTTTAAGAATGCTTACCTAACAGCGTAACCTCAAAGAAAAGGAAGATATTATCAAAAGTTAGAATAGTGGCTACTCATGGAGGGACGGAGAGATTTATAAGGGAGAACACTGGGGACTTCCAGAATACCAGCAGTAGTTTAGTCTGTAAAGTCACAACTGGTTACACAAGTTTGTTTTACAATTACTATTTGTTAAACAATCATAGACGATTTGTGAATTTTTTTCCATTATTTCACAATAAAAAGGAATCCACTTCCCACATATTTAAAATACTGAACTTTCTTTTCTATATTATACATGGTATGTGAAAAATAAAGAACATCTGCATTATGAATTGCATGTGAGTTTTTTCCTTACCCCCACACAGCAAATTATGTGAACACAAGAAGTTCACCTTTTTAGTGATGCCATAAAAACAAAAAATACAAGTAACAGCTATACTATCCTTTTTCATTTGCCAATCTATTAGGCTAAATTAATGATACTGCTCTAAGTCATTAAGGGATATGGGGAAAGTGTTAAGGCATAAAAGAAAACAACAAACTGTAAAATATGGTTTCTCAAATTTTCACCACCTGTGAATCACTTCATAGGCACTGCACACATAATGTGATCAATTCATTTAAAAAATATTAACTGCATTTAAAAACACACAGTAAGATATTCCTATCAGTGAGAGGGATGACTGTATACCCTCACCATTGTATGCACGTCCAGTATATTTATTTTGCTTCTTATTTGAATTAAACTACAAAATCTTAATTCAATTATAGCATGTCAGGAAGGCAGCAATGTTTGGTGGTGGCTCTATGAAATAGTTATGGATATGTGTATAAAATCTTAGAGGCTCTACTTTCAAGTATTTCTGAATTTAGGCATTTCTTCATTGTATTCTTGCTACCATCCTAGACCAACCATCATCTCTTGCCTGCATTAGAGAAACAGCCTCCCAATCTGTCTCCATCACCCTTCGATCCTACCCCTTCACACTATTCTCAACACAGCACCCAGAATGATACTGAAAAAGGTCATCTCACCCCTATGCTGAGAACTTGCAGTTGTTCCTATCTCACTCAGAGAAAAGGTAAAATCTTTGTAAAAGTCCACTAGGCACTCTAAAATTTAGTTACCCTGTTTCTTCTCTCCTAAAACTCACCTCTCTGCTACTGTCACACTGGTCCCCTCGTTCCTCAAATACATAAGCCTCTTACTCAGAGCGTTTGCTCTTTTGCTTCCTCTGACTGGACTGTTTTCCCCTGGAGAGCTGAATGGCTCCTTCTTCACCTCCTTCAAGTCTTCCATCGAGAAGGTAACATATGATTAAAGTCTTCCTTGATAACCTAGTTATAATCACAATGTTCTCTAACTCAACTGCCTATGCAGTTTACTTATTTTTTTCTTAGCACATAGTACCATCCAATATACTGCATATTTTACTTATTTTATTATCTATGTTTCCCCACTAGACTCCAAATTTCATGAAGCTGGAATTTAACTGCTGGATTCACATTAGTATCCCTAGGCACCTAGAACAGTCTTGGAACAAGCAGGAAGCAGTTCTTCACTGGGAAGTGTCTTCAGTATTCTGTTAACATACTCAAGAGTACACAAAAATATACTCAAAACAAACATTTTATATACACTCTTGTTGCATTTGTTTTCATTTAAAGTACTTAGAAATCATCTCAAATGTGCCAAAT
Organism: Ovis canadensis; assembly: GCF_042477335.2. NCBI lineage: Eukaryota > Metazoa > Chordata > Mammalia > Artiodactyla > Bovidae > Ovis > Ovis canadensis. Next base: position 43,219,954 of record NC_091259.1, on the reverse strand, counting down.
AACAACCATGAATTTCTTTCTCTGAGGGAAGAAAATCATGTGTACACATTTTCAGAACTGTTCTTCAGAGCCACATGCTTTTTAGACAGACTGAAACACATTATTATTTTAAGTACATGTGGGATATACCGTTCATGTCTGCTTGCCGCCTTAAAATACTGGCCTTGGGCTCAACAGAGCTTCAGAGATGACCTTTAGTTGTTATCTATGTAAAACTAAAGGCCTGAAGTCATGAAAGTAATTGAGACTGCACAGAGATAATGTACAGGGTGAAAAGAGAAAAAGAGAAATCATGAGGGCCACAAATACTTAAACAGAAAACAAAAGGTCCAAAGAAAATAACAGATAGGCATGTAAGAATTAAACATTTTAAAATTTAAAAAATAAAAAACTAAAATTGAAAGAAAAAAAATAAAAATAAAAAATAAAAATTAACATAAAAAAAAAAAAAAGAAAATAACAGATAGGTGTAAAGACTGGTAACAGAAAAATAAAGGAACAGGATGTCCTAAAATGGAGAAGCTACAGAGACCAATACAGGATGAGGACTGGAAAAACTCTAGATTTAAGACCTCATGTGGGATTATCTTAATAACTTTACTGATATGTAACTGACTTATAAAATTCATCCACTTAAAGCATACAGTTATTTCTGATATATTCAGAGTTGTGTGACCATCACCACTATCAGACTTCAGAACATTCTCATCACCCCCAAGTGTAACTCTTACCCATTAGCAGTCACTCATTTCCCACTCTCAGACTCTCATCAGTGATTTACACAGGTATGAAAACTGAAAAAGTAAGGAATTACACGTAAAAAGGGCATATTCTTTGACAGTAAAGGGAACTAGGTAGATAGGAGGACGTGTCAGGAATGGCTGTTGAAACTGGGAAGCGATTTCAACATCTGGTAGGTTGAAGAGGATTCAGGGCACAAAGACTGAAAGGCACAAGAGATAGAAGATAAATATTAATACTAGCTCAGACACTGGGTGCAGATGAATAAGAGAATCAGAAGACAGATGCATGGGTCTGACTCGCAAAGGAAGAGTTACCTTAGCAGACTGAGGTGACAGAGGTAAGGAATTACTAAGTGAATACCTAAAAATGGAGGACTGGGAAGAGCCAGTGATAGAAAGTGGACTCAGATGGTAGAGAACCTGCCTGCGGCAACCCAACCCAGTATTCTTGCCTGGAGAATCCCATGGACAGAGGAGCCTGGTGGCTACACAGTTCATGGGGTCATAAAGAGTCAGACGTGATGAGCGACTAACACTTTCACTTTCATCTAAACCTTGGTAGGGTTTTAGATATTTCAAGCTTTACTATTTTAGAATGAATATCATAAATATGTAATATCAATTTTCTCTAATAGAATACACAAAGTGGCAAGAGACTGTCACTCTCACCCCAACAATGAAAAACAAGCCAAAAATGCTTTAAAAAAAATAGCTTTAAGACATCAGAGTAGAGAACATTAAACAACCAAATGAATTAAATTCCAGAAAGTGATAAACCCTTCAAATCAGGCCCATCAGCTACTCTCAACCCTAACACAGCAGGAAGAGAAGGAATTACCTGTAGACAGGATTGAAGTGAAATAAGCCAGACTTGTAACAATCACATGGAGGCTGGCATGACAGGTTAGAATTCAGAGGCGTGATAGAGGAGAGGCAGAGTGGTCTATAGTACTAGATAAAGAATTACAAGAAACCCCAGACATGGAACAAGCCTATACCCACTCATCAACTCTTTCCCATGGGGCTTTACTAAATGCATAGGTAGCGCACTGAAAGCTGGGAGCAGGACAGAAAAGGTAAAAGAGATCCCCTGGTGAGGTGTGTGGGCCTCCTTGAGGTACAAGGCAGCCACTTGCCAAAAAGGACTAGGTAGGTGAGCAGGGAGAAACCCATCAGAGCTCTCCAAGTTTCCAGCTACCGATGGCTCTGGACATGGCAGAGAGCTAAGAAAAAGCCCTCCAAGGCATCCCAGACTTTGACATACTCTAAGACAGCTACCCTCCAGAAGCTGGGATAATGGAAACAAAGCAGAGATCCAATGAAACACAGAAAGCAGGACTAGAAAACAGAGACTCCCAGCAACCTAATTAGCTGGCAGCAAGGCTACAAAACCAATCTCTGAAATCAAGTCAATGCTCAGATCTCAAATGCTACTCAAGACAAAGTTATGATTCTGCCCCAAACTATTTCAATGCAGTGGTGAACCAAATCAAATTAAAAGCTGCAACAAAGCACAGACCCCTCTGACTTTTAAATCAGACTATCAATTTAGTGGCCTGACAGAATAAAGAGTATTTTGAAGGTAAATATTAAGTAAGTAATAAATTTCAGGATCCAAATTTAGATAAGCTGTCTGGCATATAATCAAAGATTACAAGACAAACAAGAAAATGTAGCCCATGGAAGAGGCAGTCAAAATAAGCAGACACACACACACACACACAAAAATAAGCAGACACAGATAGGCCCAAATGTTGAAATTGTCAAATGGGAACTTTTAAAGTAATCTGGATGAAAATGCTAAATTTAGCAGAAAAGGTAGATGATACACACAAAGCAGGGGAGAATTTCAGTGGAATAATACAAATCATTTTTTCTAAAAAAAAAAAGGAAGAACCCAAAAAATATATTAGGAAAGAAAAATGTATCAGAAATGAAGAATTACATGGACTTAACAACAAAGATGGAGGAGCCTGGTAGGCTGCACTCCATGAGGTTGCTAAGAGTCGGACACGACTGAGCGACTTCACTTTCACTTTTCACTCTTATGCATTGGAGAAGGAAATGGCAACCCACTCCAGCGTTCTTGCCTGGAGAATCCCAGGGACGGGGGAGCCTGGTAGGAGGCCATCTATAGGGTCGCACAGAGTCAGACACAACTGAAGCGACTTAGCAGCAGCAGCAGCAGCAACAACACAGAAGACTGGTAAACTCAAAGACAAATCAATAGAAAATATTCCAACTAAAAGAGAAAAAAAGAGGAGAAGTAAAATAGCATGCCTGAATTCTACCGTACAATTTCAAATGGTCTAACATACCGACTCTTTGCGACCCCATGGACTGTAGCCTACCAGGCTCCTCCCTCCATGGGATTCTCCAGGGAAGAGTACCGGAGTGGGTTGCCATTTCCTTCTCCAGGGGATCTTCCCGACCCAAGGATCGAACCCGGGTCTCCTGCAGTCCAGGCGGATGCTTTAACCTCTGAACCACCAGGGAAGCCCTAACATACATGTAATTGGGGGCTTCCCTAGTACCTCAGCTAGTAAAGAATCTGCCTGCAATGCAGGAGACCTGGGTTCAATCCCTGGGTTGGGAAGATCCCCTGGAGACAGGAACGGCTAACCACTCCAGTATTCTTAGGTTTTCCTGGTAGCTCAGACAGTAAAGAATCCCCCTGCAATGCAGGAGACCTGGGTTCAATCCTTGGGTTGGGAAGATCCCCTGGAGACAGGAACGGCTATCCACTCCAGTATTCTTAGGTTTTCCTGGTAGCTCAGACGGTAAAGAATCCCCCTGCTATGCAGGAGACCTGGGGTCGATCCTTGGGTTGGGAAGATCCCCTGGAGAAGGGAATGGCTACCCAGTTCTCTTCTCCAGTATTCTTGCCTGGATAATTCCATGGACAGGTGAGCCTGGCAGACTACAGTCCATGGAGTCGCAAAGAGTTGGACATAACTGAGCAACTTTCACTTCACATGTAATTGGAGTCTCAGGCAAGGAGAGACTGAACAGAACAAATATTTGAAGAGAAAATGACCAAGAACTTTCTATAAGTGAAGCAGGTCATCAGTCAAATTTAAGTTGAATGGCGCCCAAATAGGATAAAAACATACCAGAGAATTAACCTAATGGGGTTGCAGAGTAATGTAGATTAAACTACTTGAAAGAAATGGCTTCAGTTTTTATTAACATTGGTGGTGTTTAGGTCAACTCAATATAGTTACCTACAGAGCCTGTTCCTAAAGAAACCAGGGAGGTTTCAATAATAATTTCCCCTGTACAGTTTAATCATTTTTCTCCAAATTTAGATATGTTAAATGTGTAGAGTTATACTTCTAGGTTTAGGGTATGCAACAATCGAACTTCTTCATTTCAACCTAACTTAATTTTACTCTGTAGATTTTTAGTGAAATGTTTTTTGATAAAAATTAAGAATAAGTTAAACCATCAAACTCAATTCCTCTCCACCTAAAAATCTTCTCTAAAACAAACAAAAAAAACCTAACATTTCCATCTGCCAATATGAACTTTTATAGTTAAACTTAATATACCTCCAAGGAGGGGAAAACCAGTATACTCAATTATTACATTAAGAAACTGAAGGTGTGTTTTATGCAGAGACATTCATGTGATCTGATTTGCACTGTTCAAAGATCTCTATTTGCTCTGCAAAAAACAGATGTAAGAAAAATAAAAACGGAAACCAATTAACAAACAACTGAACCGGCACTGGAAATAAGTGGCTTCTTTTAAACAAATGAAAATAAGTTTAGATAGTAAATAAAGTGGGGGGAAAAAGTAGTGTGATAGAGAGTGCTTTAGATAGGGGATAATATTTTTAGTAGTGGAATGAGGGAAAAGATGGAACTGGAGCCATAACCTGGACATAAGAAAACAGTGAAGTCATGGGGAAAAGCCAACAGTCTTCCCAAGGTTCTCCACAAGTTTAAAGATGTACAGCTTAGCCTGGATCTTGTATTCTTTAACCTCTATACCACACTTACAATTATGCTTTGCCCTAAGATTATAAGCAACTAATAAAGGGCTTAATTCTTCCATTTTGACAAAAAGCAACAGCTACACTGGAGTCTAATAAGCACTAGCAGTCATTATATCACCTTCAGCCCTTAGCAGCATTCTACACATAAGAGATTCACAATCAGAGCATTCACCCAGAGCAACTTTCTGTATCTGCATATGTGTGTCACTGTATGTGTTTGGGAGGGGGACAGAGAGGGAAATACCGTTAATAGCAAGAGGTCCTGTACAAAGACATTTTATTGACAAAGCAGTTTTCAATCTAACCCAGAATCCCAACAGCAGTACTGCTTTGTGAAGATAATTAGTGAACTCTGGACTACTTTACTGTTCATTCATTTAACATGAGTCATTAAATATACTCTGACATTACCCCAATTCCAACATGGCAAATAACAGTAAGCTTTTTGTGTTGTTATGGTATAGCTTTTTGTGTTGTTATGGTATATGCTTCCATTTCCAACATGGTTTAAGGCAGGAAAAAATACAACTGAGAACCCCCAAATAAGGAATAATAATAATGAAAATGACATGAATACTTCTGAAATTTTTCTCCCAAACTGTCAATTTCTATGGCTAACAAAAACTTGTTTTCACATGACATCAAATGCATGAAAATTACTAGTTTCATAAAACAAAAGTGATAACGAAGAAGAAAAAATGAATTAGCATTTTTTTTTAGTAGACCCAAGCTCAAATATCATACCTCCTTCTTATTAACTGTGTATTCCTACATAATTTACTTAATCTGCCCTTTTCTTCATTTTCTCACATGTAAAACACAGATACAGTGTTGTCAGGATCAAATAAAATAATATACATACAATAATATTATATACATATATAATGTATATAACAGGCATTTAAAAAATACATTACATCTGTTCAAATATTAGAACGAAGGTAGCTTAGCTTAGTTCAGCTACCTCAAAGGTAGCTTGGGAACTTCCCTGGTGGTCCAGTGGTTAAGATTCAAAAAAAAAAAAAAGGCTGCTTATTGCCAATAAGCACATGAAAAGATGCTCAACATCACTACTCATTCAGTTCAGTTGCTCAGTCGTGTCTGACTCTTTGCGACCCCATGAATCGCAGCACGCCAGGCCTCTCTGTCCATCACCAACTCCTGGAGTTTACCCAAATGCAAATCAAAACCACAATGAGATACCATTTCACACCTACTAGAATGACTATAATTTTTAAAAAGGATAGATAATCAACCAAGACCTACTTATATAGCACAGAGAACTACACTCAATATTTTTTAATAACCTATAAGGGAAGAGAACCTGAAGAATATACATGTGTGTGTGTGTGTATAACTGTACATTGTTACTTAGTCGCTAAGTCATGTTTGACTCTTTGCAACCCCATGGACTGCAGCCCACCAGGATTCTCTGTTTATGAGATTTTCCCAGGCAAGAATACTGGAGTGGGTAGCCATTTCCTTCTCCAGGGGATGTTCCCCAACCAGGGATCAAATCCACATCTCCTGTGTTGGCAGGCGGACTCTTTACCGCTGAGCCACCAGGGAAGATAACCACATACACCTGAAGTTAACACAAGATTGTAAATCAACTATCGTTCAATATGAATAAAGAAATAAAGGAAAAGAAGCATTGACAAGGATATAGAGAAACTGAATCCCTCACACTTTGCCAAAAGGAACATAAAATGTTGCAGCCACATTTTAACACTTTTTTAAAAAATTGAAGTATAGTTGATGTATGATATTACATAAGTTACAGGTATATAATACAGTGATTCACAATTTGTTTTTTTCCTAACTTTTTTGGCCCCAAAATCCGTGTGGTCTGTAGGATCTTAGTTCCCTGACCAGGGACTGAACCCGAGCCCTCAGCAGTGACAATACAAAGTCCAAACCACTGGACCACCACAGTTTTTAAAGGTTATACTCTACTTATAGTTATTACAGAATATTGGCTATATTCCCTGTATCATGCAATACATCCTCATAGCTTAGTTTATACATAATAGTCTGTACCACTCAATCCTCTACCCTCATGTTACCCTTCACCACTTATTTGTTGTCTGTACCTGAGTCTGTTTCTTTTTTTGTTGTATTCAATAGTTTGTTGTATTTTTAGATTCTACATTTAAGTGATATGTGTCTTTCTCTATCTGATTTATTTCACTTAACATAATATCTGCCAAGTCTATCCATGGTGTTACAAATGGCAAAATTTCCTTAAGTCCAAGTAGTATTCCATGGTGTGTGTACACACACACATACACACACACAGAGGATCTTTATCCATTCATCTGTTGACTGGCAGTTGAGGTTGCCTCCATATCCTGGCAATGAAGTAAAGTCAAAGAGACAGAAAAGTAGATTAGCAATTACCAGGAGCTAGGAAGAAGGGGTGGAGAAGGCAACAGCAACCCACTCCAGTACTCTTGCCTGGCAAATCCCATGGACGGAGGAGCCTGGAAGGCTGCAGTCCATGGGGTCGCTGAGGGTCGGACACGACTGAGCGACTTCACTTTCACTTTTCACTTTCATGCACTGGAGAAGGAAATGGCAACCCACTCCAGTGTTCTTGCCTGGAGAATCCCAGGGACAGGGGAGCCTGGTGGGCTGCCATCTATGGGGTCGCACAGCGTCAGACACGAATGAAGTGACTTAGCGGCAGCAGCAGCAGGAAGAAAGGGACCGGGTAGTTACTGCTTAACGGTACAGAGTATCTGTTTGGGGTGATGATAAACTTTGGAAATAGAAAGTGGTGATGGCTGCATTAACATCGTAAATATGTCACTGAAATATACACTTAAAAATGGTTAATTGACAAATATTGGTATATATACTTTACAATAAAAAGTTGTTAGTTACCTTGACAGAAACCTTCACACATCTTCCACACAAAAAACTTAATTCTAGAATCTTGTTCTTGACAGTTAGCAAATATAGTTTACATACATAAAAAGTAATAGGGGAAACCAGGTCCAGAGTTTGTTGGGATTCTCTGTACTATCTTAACAATTTTTCTGTAGTATAAAACTGTTATAAAAATTTGGCTTTTTGTTGAAAGGGTATACTGAATCTCAAAACATGCTAAGTGAAAGAAGCCAGATTCAGAAGGCTATAGGTTTAGGATGATGTCAATTTTATATGCCATTCTTGGAATGCAAAACTATAGAAATGAAAAAGAAAAATCAGTTGCTGCCAGAGACTGGAGGGTGAGTGGGAGGGACCAATTTACAAAGGGCATAAGGACATTTTCTAAAGTGATGCAATTATTTCACATTTTAATTGTGGTAGAGGCAGTTACATACTGTCACTATTTCCTATAATTTATAGCGTTGTACACCCAAAACAGATGCATTTTACTATAAGTAAATTATAAATTAGTAACATATCTTTAAAAAAAAAAACCTGAACAGCTACAATCTCATGTCATGTATTTTAATATAGGCAAAATTCTAGTCTGATAAATCTAGTCAGATGAAAACAGGCTACATTCTCAAGCCAAAGTGTGCTTTGCTCAATCCATGTACACACTAAACAAAAAAGAAAAGTCAGAACAGTTATAAATTACATTATGAACACATATAAAGTGATTTAATAAATCAATCTGGTTATGGCTTCTCACAGCCCTATGGTTTTGATCACAGGTAACTCCTTCAGAGTTTATGGGGGCTGGGGTGGGGTGTATACCTGCTTTGCATTCCAAAACTGCACATAAAACATTTGGAAAAGTATTCTCCCATTCCCTAATTAGACAGGTATTCATGCTTTGTGCTTAGTCGCGCAGTCATGTCCGACTCCTGCGATCCCGTAGACTGTAGCCTGCCAGGCTCCTCTGTCCATGGGATTCTCCAGGCAAGAATACCAGAGTGGGTTGCCATTTCCCTCTCCAGGGAATCTTCGCAACCCAGGGATGGAACTCAAGTCTTCTGCACTGCATTCAGACTCCATATCAACTGAGATACAAGGGAAGCCCCATGGGATGTACCTCTCCCATCAACATCCAAGTTCTTTCCCCACCTCACCAGAAGGTAAGTATCCCTTATCTTTGACTTCCTTCTATTGTCTCTTCTCATTTTCCCCACCCTTTTATCTAGAAAGACTGTCTGCTTTTTCCTCTCACTCCACAATAGAACTTGAACAATACTTAACATCTTCCTGTTTCTCTGAGCATTTTCTGAAAGTAAATTGTCAATTTCAGTTTTTTTTATAGGAAAATACTTCTAAAAATTACCTGTTAGAAATTAGAATTTCTCATACTGCAAATTTTTAAACCAATTCTCCTTTATGAACACTGCCTATTCTTTTCTCATAGTAAAATTCTTATCAAATCCCTACTGATTGATTTCACAATAGGAAGTCAAATTACTCTGCTGCTCATTAGTCAACAACCTCACTTTCCATACTCTTAGCCATGTCTTCCACACTACTCAAGCCACAACAAGTTTAGAGCACGTGCTAAGATTTCCTGAATCTTCCAAATAATATAAAAATTCTGACCACTGGCCTCTACATATTTATTGCAGATGTCTATTTATTCTCATCTCCTACTTCACCTGTATTGTTTTTATCTTTTTAAATGAGCCATGCAAATCCTTCCTTAAAGCTAAATTTCTTCTCTTATCCAAGTTTTCCCCAAGTTGTTCCCTGAACACTGAAATAGCTCTGTCCTTGACACTTCATCACTTTCTTCCTACAATAATAGTTTAAAATCTAAATTCTTTGCTCAAAATAAAAACTCTTGCCTAGTTAACTCTCATCTATTTAAAGAGTGTGTGTGTGCTTAGTTGCTCAGTCACATCCGACTTGTGATGCCACAGACTGAAGCCAGCCAGGCTCCTCTGTTCATGGGATTCTCCAGGCAAGAATATTGGAGTGGGTTGCCATTTCCTTCTCCAGGGGAATCTTCCCAACCCAGGATCAAACCCAGTTCTCCTGCATTGCAGTCAGACTCTGCAAGGGAAGCCCAATTTTAAGTGTAACTAAACCATAGTGGTAACCCACTCCAGTATTCTTGCCTGGGAAATCCCATGGACAAAGGAGTCTGGGAGACTGCAGTCCATAGGGCTGCAAAAGAGTTGGGTACGACTTAGCGACTAAACAACAATACCATCCCTTACATTCTTCTTTCCCATCAATAATTTTTTAATAACTAAACTACTTTCTGCTTCAAGGCAGGAATTACCCATCAATACACTCCGAAATCTGTTAAGGGCTATGTATCTAAACACTCGAGCACCATAGAAGAGATGCAGTGAAGAGAACTCTAGGCTTACCATTGTAAGACTGCTATGTTCAAGCAGTATCTGTAATGTATCATCCAAGACAAGTCACAGCTTCACTGGGTCTCATTTTCCTCTTCAAGAAAATGAAAAAAAAAAAAAAACTGCCCTATTTACTTCACAGAGAATAAGGCTGGTGGAGGGGGAGAATTACAGGCTCTATAATCATCAATCAACACAAATGTAAGGACGTTATTTACTTTATCATTGTTAGTCATAGTTATCATGACTAAAATAAGCCTACGTTTTTTTTAAAACCAAACTCAATGCACAACAAATTAAATGAATCAGCGTTGTACATCATTTATTCATCAATAATCTAACTTTTGAATTATAAGACTAATGAAAGCTATGTGTTTAACAATAGGGTTGTCAATTTTATAGTATATTAATTCATTCTCAAGGGGAAAAGATAAATACTCTGCTAGACAATTAATTGCCTTCAAATCTATTAAAATCAAGAGTGTTTAAATACCCCATTCACTTTTGTACCTAAATAGCTGAATTTTAAAATTTAAGAAATTCTGGGCTTCCCTGGTGGCTGCTTAGTGGTAAAGAATCTGCCTGCCAATGTAGGAGACACAGGTTCAATCCCTGGTCCAGTTAGACTCCACATGCCGCGGCAACTATGCCCGTGCGCCGCTATTGAGCCTATGCTCTAGACCCCAGGGCTGCAACTACTGAGCCCATGTGCTGCAACTACGGAAGCCTATGTACCCGAGAGCCCATGCTTAGCAACAAGAGGCCACCGCGATGAGGAGCCCCTGCATCGACACTACAGAGTAGCTCCCACTTGCCGCAAATAGAGAAAAGCCGGTACAGCAACAAAGACCCAGTACAGCCAAATATAAACAAATAAAAACATTTTTTAAATGTTTTTAAGAAATCCAAAAAGTTGTTTAAAATTGTACAAATCTCCATTGTAACTGCCTAAAAAGTCCAGGTACAGTCTCTCATTGTGTTTTGAATGCATCACTTGTTATAAAGAACAGACTACAGAGACCAAGAGAGATACAAAGTATACATAAAAGCACAAAAAAAAAAGATATTTCAAAATGTGACTGCACCAGACTCAGGGAAAACAGTCCCAACAAAAACTCTATGAACAACCAGAACGATATCCTACAGCAAATCATTTTCAAGTGTAATTCCAATCTAAAGGCATGTATGAATACTATCAAAAGGAGTAGAAATTATAAAGACTACATTTATACAATTCTTATAGGAGTTGTTTTTCCTTTTCAAGCAAGAATCCAAGACAGAAAAGCAGAATTTTCATACTCTTGAACTGTATTGTCCAGTATGGTATACGCTAAACACAAACAGGGCTTCCTAGATGGCTCAGTGGTAAAGAATCCACCTGCCAATGCAGGAGACGCAGGTTCAATCCCTGAGTAGGGACGATCCCCTGGGAAAGGAAATGGCAACCCACTCCAGTATTCTTGCCTGGGAAATCCCATGGACAGAGGAGTCTGGCGGGCTACAGTCCATGGGATCCCAAAAGAGTCTGGGGCAAGACTCATCAATTAAACAATAAACACAACAGCTAGTGAGAGCTTGACAAGTAGTTAGTCCAAAGTAAGATGTGTTCTAAGTGTAAAATAAACACCAGATTTCAAAGATTAACCAAGAAAATGTAAAATATCTTACATATGTGGCTCTCATTTAATATTTCTACTAAATAGCAGTGATTTAGACGTAGTCCAACTCTCACATGAAAGAAACAAGATACCAGAGGTATTAAACAGCTTGGTAGTATCTCAGCAGGGTCTGGAAGCTGATAAAGTCTAACTTTCCCTCATTAATAAAAAGAATTCATCCCTTAAGACTCAATTTGAGCACCTCCATCCTCATCAGATGCACTCATTCTCTCTCCATCTCTCAGGCCAGGTGATCACATCATTCTTAGTATTTTGGATCCACCATCCTTACATGCCATTATAACCATCCTGTTATAATTTGTGTTTGTCTCCCCAGATGGACTAGAGAACTTATTGAGGACTGCAAGGAGATCCAACCAGTCCATTCTAAAGGAGATCAGTCCTGGGTGTTCTTTGGAAGGAATGATGCTAAAGCTGAAACTCCAGTACTTTGGCCACCTCATGCGAAGAGCTGACTCTTTGGAAAAGACTCTGATGCTGGGAGGGATTGGGGACAGGAGGAAAAGGGGATGACAGAGGATGAGATGGCTGGATGGCATCACGGACTCGACGGACATGAGTTTGAGTGAACTCCGGGAGTCGGTGATGGACAGGGAGGCCTGGCGTGCTGCGATTCATAGTGTCACAAAGAGGAGGCCATGACTGAGCGACTAAAGGGAACTGAAGGTCCTAGTGGCTTTGTGACAACTGAACTGAACTGCACTGACTATCTCATTCATTTTTCTATTTCTGGAACCACTGCTGTACCAGGCACCCTGTAGGCCCTCTGGATACAACAAGATCTTCCATAGGATGGACTTTTAGCCTTAGTCAGGTACAACAAATCAAGTAAATGAACTGTACTGAAACATTCACCTTTATAATTTACATGCCTTAAATTATTTTTCGAATATGGCAAATACAATAAAATGGGTAATTTATACTATCAAAGAAACACAAGTTACACAGCATAAAAAAATTGCTTCGCCCTGTTGCTCTGAAAAATTTGGTCAGATGCTCTGATAAGAACTCTGAACTCTTGGGAAATTCAACATTCTTGGTTAGGTATAAGTTCATTTACTGAATGTGCTTACTAAGTGCAAAAACACTGGGCTAGATTAAAGAACTATTCCTGGACATGGGAACTGATGTAGCAATCTTCAATTAATTGAAAATTTTAGAATCATTTACAGGAGAAGAAACAATGAATCATATGCTTAATATACAACTAATTATTACATAAAGTTATAGTTTCTAGAATTCCTAAATGCAAGCATGCCAACTTTTATATCCCATGAAACAGAAAAAAACTGTAAAACCGATGGATGAAAACAATGTACATATATTGCTTGCCAAGAAAAACTGCAAGTGACATGCATACAAACATAATCACAACAGACTTTCATAAGAAAAAACTGGTTTGTAATCTATTAATTTGGGCAAAATTAGGCAAGCTCTATATGTGCTTTGTACCTATGTAAAATCACTCTTGAAATAGGTTTGAGTTAAATAATCCAGTCAAAATGCTTTTCAGTACTTAAAGACTATCATAATATTAAACAAGCAGTTATCTTCAACAGTACAGACCTCAACTAAAGCACTTCGGTCTAATTTGCTCCCCTGAATAAGAGCATCAGCCCTAGCCCTGGCTGAGCTGCTGAGAGGCGTCCTATGTGGAAACTTAACCACAAGCCAAGGAGGCAAAGGTACAAAGTCTAGCCTGGAATCAGTGTTCCTGGATCTCCCTACAGCCTTCCTCCTTTTCATAATAAGTCTCCACCACTCTTCTAAGAATAGCTTTCTTTTTTCTGAATCTCTTCTAATCTGTGGCTTTGCTGCTCCAATGTTACACAATTTTTCCAACCGCATCTTTCTGCCTGACACCCACCTGCAAAGATTTTGGGGTACTGCTTTAATAAATAATCTTGTTTAAAGACAAAGGTCTTCTTTACACTCAATTCAACACCCACTGTTCAAAATAAAAATATAATTACAACCTGAACTTCCATCAGACTAACAGAACTAGCACAGGCTCCCTCTTCCACGTTCCTTATCTCCAGACTTTACTCCTTACTTATTTTTCTCCTTTCTCATTTCCCTCCTCAATGCCTGCTCCACCCGCCCCCCAAAAAAACTCCAAAGCTGTAGAATCTCGTTTTTAAAGCCAAACCATCTAACGAGGAAAATAAGCATGCGCTTTTTCCCTTCAATTATTTATTGTTCCTCCGTCACTCAGGAAGAGGCAAATATTTTTAATCTGACCGCCCTCCCAGAAAGATGATGCGCTAAATACACAAAGAAATAATACTGTCTTCCTGAAGCAAGTGGATTCGCGGCAAAAAAAAAAAAAAAAAAAGTAACCGGGGAGGTGGGGTGGGTGGAGAAGAAAAAGGATCTGTAGCCCCCAAAGCCGGAGATGGGACAAGGAGGCGAAAAGAAGCGGGGAGGGGGCGGCGGACGGTTCACAACTGAGAAGTGCAACACACGCACTCGGCACAATTCAACAATTCGACCAGAGAATAGGACCCGCCACCGCGGCTCCAGCCCGGTCCCGAGAACAAGGGGGTGGCTTCCCCTTGCCCTTTCGGACAATACTAACTCCCAGGAGCCCCCAACCCACCACCCCCGACAAGAGGGTCCTGGTGGGATGCGGGCACCTTCGGAGGGGAAGCTGGCAACGGCCGGGATGGAAGCAAGGCCCAGGGAGAGGTGAGTCGGACTGGGGCAGCGCCAAGAGTACGGGATGGAGGGTCAGAAGCGGACACCCGGGGGACTTGGGGCCGCGGCAAGAGACTCTCCCATCCAAGACCCAGGGGCCCTTCAGCGCCTTTAGAGAGCAGGGTCCCCGGTTCCGGCCCCCGCCGCACCTACTGTTCCTCACCTCACGCTGTCTGAGCCTCTGCCTCCACCACAACCCAAGGCGCCACAGCCGCAAAAATCCGAGCCATTTTCCACTCAGTCGCCTCAGCCGCTGCCGAGAGCTTCGGCCGACTCCGCGGCCAGCCAAGCATAGACGTCACTTCCGGTCGGGAAAGCCCCGCCTTCCGCACCCAGGCTTCTTTCAGATTGGCTGGTGCGGAGGGCCTACCTGAGGTAGTGGGCGGGGCTTGGGTGGGTCGCGTGAGGCTCTAACTCGGGTGACTGCGGATGGGTCCCGCTCCCGGGGTATAGTGCCCAGCCGGCTTGGGACCTCTCTCTGTGCAGCCCCGGACCAGAAGAGAGGGACTCCGGGGACCCCAGTCGGCGACCTCTCAAGCCCAGCGTCCAAAGTGCCCCCCAACCACGGAACTACTTTGCTGTTCCCGTGCACTCTTCTGGGACTCTGCGCTCGCCTCCATGCAGACTGCAGCTCCCAGATTCGTGATTTTGGCCCCAGGCCTGCGGAGATTAGCTTGTGATTGGAGGATTGAAAGGAACTGGGAAGATATAAAATAGTTCACTCCAACCAGCGTCTACCGTTTCCTCACAGTGGATCAGGTGCTGCGGGGTGTGTAATTAGTAGTCCGCCCATCACGTGGAGTGTTTAAAGTGCTTTCGCATCACATTTAATCCTCACAACAGCCAGGTGAGAAGGTGGCTCAATGATAACTCAGAACCAGACGGCTCTTTTCTACATCACAAAATATCTTTACATACAATCTCCATAATAATACCTTCCTCATGAGAATTGAATGAGCTTATGCTCATAAAATATTTAGTCTTCAAGTGTTACTTTAAAAAAAAAATTACGTGACCATGTTAAACAGATAGGAAAATTACCCCTGTTTTACAGACGGTGAAGCTGGCGGTATGATTCAAACTTAGTCCTAGCTCTAATCCATAGTATTTTTATCTTTTAAACAGATCTCCTTCCAGAGATTCACAATCTTAATGTGATAGACTAGTTTGCAATTCACAGTACAAACAAGAACAAAAAAGTCACCTCCAACAAACTGTGAAAAATAAATCTGATTTTTTTCTTTCTTTCTTTCTTTTTTTTTTTTTGAGGAAGGATGTTAATTAGATGAAGCCCTTTAATCATTGTAATATACATGCCTATGCCTCCCAAGAAATAAGACTGACTGGAGTTGCTCCTCTATGGAGTCTAGAAGCAACTGTATGATTATTCCTTCTCTCTATGACTATCATCTCTAGTCTACCCACCCCTCCATTTCCACCAACTCCCCTTCTCCCTCCTTGTATACACACTTTCAGGCAGGCTTTACACACCCTTGAAAAACGTCCCTTAGGAATCCGCTTAGTGCTACAGCATTGTTCTGCTTTATCTTCTGATCAAAGGAGGAATTTCTAGAATTGGCAGCTCTCTCTCAAGGGATTAAAAGGGGAAGGGAAAACCAATTGTCTCAGGCTAGTTTCCTAGCTTCTGCTCCAGAACTGAGTGTGCCTTCTAAAAGAAGGAAGGGGACTTTAGAGAACACTGTGTTTTCAGGGAAGATTATCTGACATTTTTGTATCTTTTTTACATGTTTTGAGGGAAGGTTATCTGTTTGACTTTTTTGTATCTTTCTTATATTTTTCTTATGAGAAATATTTTCTCTGGGTCCCAGCAGCAGAGGGCCCTTGCTTGAGTGAGCTCCTTGTTGCAATTCAGACTTCATTATTTTACTACTATTTTATTATGGCTCTTGAATAGCCAGTACTTCCTTCATAGGCCCTGATCAATCAGAAGAAGAAACGCAGCTTGATGGTTCTCTTCACACTTGGCAGCATTCACAAACTGCCAAGTGTCAAGAATCTGAAATGGTAGCCCTCTCTTTGTTTATCTCATCTCTGACAATAGGCATATGAAGATGCCTGTGTGAACAATAGAAACAAACTTCTAGGAGAAAGTGCAAACAGATGCTGCTATCTTTTGGAACCAAATAGGACATAACTGGCACCATTTCTCCTCTTTCCCTTCTCCCACTGGCTTCAATATTAAGATTTAAAGGTAGAGGAAAGAATTGATGAGGAGGCATTATATTTTTAAGTGTTCCAATCCTAGCCTCCTTAAACTTCCAATCCTAAACTTCCAATCCTAACCGAGAACATCACAGCACCATAAATATCCCTAGACTTCTTTCAGTACTAAATGAGAAATGGACAACCCTGTTTTGCCGCAGGTAAAAATCCTGATGTTCAAGCTGGTTTTAGAAAAGGCAGAGGAACCAGAAATCAAATTGCCAACATCCACTGGATCATCGAAAAAGCAAGAGAATTCCAGAAAAACATCTATTTCTGCTTTATTGACTATGCCAAAGCCTTTGACTGTGTGGATCACAATAAACTGTGGAAAATTCTGAAAGAGATGGGAATACCAGACCACCTAACCTGCCTCTTGAGAAATCTGTATGCAGGTCAGGAAGCAACAGTTAGCACTGGACATGGAACCACAGACTGGTTCCAAATAGGAAAAGGAGTACGTCAAGGCTGTATATTGTCACCCTGCTTATTTAACTTATATGCAGAGTACATCATGAGAAATGCTGGACTGGAAGAAACACAAGCTGGAATCAAGATTGCCAGGAGAAATATCAATAACCTCAGATATGCAGATGACACCACCCTTATGGCAGAAAGTGAAGAGGAGCTAAAAAGCCTCTTGATGAAAGTGAAAGAGGAGAGTGAAAAAGTTGGCTTGAAGCTCAACATTCAGAAAATGAAGATCATGGCGTCTGGTCCCATCACTTCATGGGAAATAGATGAGGAAACAGAAACAGTGTCAGACTTTATTTTTTGGGGCTCCAAAATCACTGCAGATGGTGACTGCAGCCATGAAATTAAAAGACGCTTACTCCTTGGAAGAAAAGTTGTGACCAACCTAGATAGTATATTCAAAAGCAGAGACATTACCGACTAAGGTCCGTCTAGTCAAGGCTATGGTTTTTCCTGTGGTCATGTATTGATGTGAGAGTTGGACTGTGAAGAAGGCTGAGCGCTGAAGAATTGATGCTTTTGAACTGTGGTGTTGGAGAAGACTCTTGAGGGTCCCTTGGACTGCAAGGAGATCCAACCAGTCCATTCTGAAGGAGATCACTCTGGGATTTTTTTGGAAGGAATGATGCTAAAGCTGAAGCTCCAGTACTTTGGACACCACATGCGAAGAATTGACTTATTGGAAAAGACTGATGCTGGGAGAGATTGGGGGCAGGAGGAGAAGGGGGCGACCCAGGATGAGATGGCTGGATGGCATCACGGACTCGATGGACTTGAGTCTGAGTGAACTCCGGGAGTTGGTGATGGACAGGGAAGCCTGGCGTGCTGCGATTCATGGGGTCGCAAAGAGTCAGACACAACTGTGCGACTGAACTGAAAAATACTGACATTTATTGAGCATTTTTGAAGGCCAGCCCCTGTTCTTAGTGCTTTATAAGTCATGGAGAGGAAATTACAAGAATCCCTCCAACAAGCTTATAAAATGGTACCATTATGATATCCTTATTTTATAGCTGAGGAATTTGAGGAACAGAGGACATAAATAATTTGTCCAGGGTTACACAGTTACTCAATAATCTGTTGTTTAGTCACTAAGTCATGTCCAACTCCTTGCGACCCTGTGGACTTTAGCACGCCAGGCTACCCAGTCCTTCACTGTCTCCTGGAGTTTGCTCAAACTCATGTCCATTAAGTCAGTGATGCTGTAACAGGAGGGAAAGGGGCAGGGCACAACTTTTGAAAGAATGACATAGCCCGAGGACACAACATAAACCGATCAGAATCAAATGGGACCAAGATGGCAGACATGACTAGACCTTGATCCTCAGTCACTAAGTGAAGTGACACACCCAGAGGTGTCATGACAGTTCCAGTTCAGTTCAGTTCAGTTGCTCAGTTGTGTCTGACTCTTTGCGACTCCATGGACTGCAGCATGCCAGGCCTCCCTGTCCATCACCAACTCCCATCACAAACTCATGTCCATTGAGTCAGTGATGCCATCCAACCATCTCATTCTCTGTCATCCCCTTCTCCTCCCTCCTTCAATCTTTCCCACAGTCAGGGTCTTTTCCAGTGAGTCAGTTCTTCACATCAGGTCACCAAAGTGTTGGAGTTTCAGCTTCAGCATCAGTTCTTCCAGTGAATATTCAGGACTGATTTCCTTTAGGATTGACTGGTTGGATCTCCTTGCAATCCAAGGGACTCTCAAGAGTCTTCTCCAAAACCACCGTTCGAAAGCATCAGTTCTTCAGTGCTCAGCTTTCTTTATAGTCCAGCTCTCACATCCATACATGACTACTGGAAAAACCACAGCCTTGACTAGATGGACCTTTATTGGCAAAGTAATGTCTCTGCTTTTTAATATGCTGTCTAGTTTAGTCATCACTTTTCTTTCAAGGAGCAAGTGTCTTTTGATTTCATGGCTTCATTCACCATCTGCTGTGATTTTGGAGCTCAAAAGAATAAAATCTGTCACTGTTTCCACTTTTTCTGCATCTATTTGCCATGCAGTGGTGAGACCAGATGCCATGATCTTAGTTCTTTGAATGTTGAGTTTTAAGCCGCTTTTTCACTCTCCTGTTTCACCCCTCATCAAGAGGCTCTTTAGTTCCTCTTCCCTTTCTGCCATTAGAGTGAAATTATCTGTATCTTAGGGTGTTGATATTTCTCCTAGAAATCTTGATTCCAGCTTGTGCTTCATCCAGCTGGGCATTTAGTATGATGTACTCTGAATAGAAGTTAAATAAGCAGGGTGACAATATACAGCCTTTCCCAATTTTGAATAAGTCCATTGTTCCATGTCCAGTTCTAACTGTTGCTTCTTGACCTGCATACAGGTTTTTCAGAAGGCAGATAAGGTGGCCTGGTATTCCCATCTCTTTGAGAATTTTCCACAGTTTGTTGTGATCCACACAGTTAAAGGCTTTAGCATAGGAAGTTAAGCAGAAGTAGATGTTTTTCTGCAATTCCCTTTTTCTATTATCCAGTAGATGTTGGCAATTTAATCTGATTCCTCTGCCTTTTCTAAATCCACCTTGAGCATCTGGAAATTCTCGGTTCATGAACTGTTGAAGCCTAGCTTGAAGGATTTTGAGCAATACCTTGCTAGCATGTGAAATGAGTGCAATTGTACAGTAGTGCAGGTTAAGAAGCAACAGTTAGAACTGGACATGGAACAGTTCTCCAAGTGAGGCTTCAACAGTATGTGAACCGTGCATTTCCAGATGTTCAACCTGGATTTAGAAAAGGCAGAGGAACCAGAGATCAAATTGCCAACATCTGTTGGATTATCAAAAAAGCAAGAGAGTTCCAGAAAAACATCTACTTCTGCTTTATTGGCTATGCCAAAGCCTTTGACTGTGTGGATCACAATAAAAGAGATGGGAATACCCGACCACCTTACCTGCCTCCTGAGAAATCTGTATGCAGGTCAAGAAGCAACAGTTAGAACTGAACATGGAACAACGGACTTGTTCCAAATCAGAAAAGGAGTACATCAAGGATGTATATTGTCATCCTGCTTATTTAAGTTATATGCAGAGTACATCATGCAAAATGCCAGGCTGGATGAAGCACAAGCTGGAATCAAGATTGCTGGGAGAAATATCAATAACCTCAGATATGCAGATGACACCACCCTTATGGCAGAAAGTCACTGAAGAAAAACTAAAGATCCCCTTGATGAAAGTGAAAGTGGAGAGTGAAAAAGTTGGCTTAAAACTGAACATTCAGAAAACGAAGATCATCGCATCCAGTCCTATCACTTTATGGCAAATAGACGGGGAAACAATGGAAACAGTGAAAGACTTTATTATCTTGGGCTCCAAAATAACTGCAAATGGTGACTACAGCCATGAAATTAAAAGACACTTACTCCTTGAAAGAAAAGGTATGACCAATCCAGACAACATATTAAAAAGCAGAGACATTACTTTGCCAACAAAGGTCCATCCAGTCAATGCTATGGTTTTTCCAGTGGTCATGTATGGATGTGAGAGTTGGACTGTGAAAAAAGCTGAGCACCAAAGAATAGATGCTTTTGAAGTGTGGTGTTGGAGAAGACTCATGAGAGTCCCTTGGATTGCAAGGAGATCCAAACAGTCAATCCTAAAGGAAATCAGTCCTGAATATTCATTGGAAGAACTGATGCTGAAGTTGAAACTCCAATACTTTGGTGACCTGATGTGAAGAACTGACTCATTGCAAAAATCCCTGATGGTGGGAAAGATTGAAGGCAGGAAGAGAAGATGACAGAGGATGAGATGGTTGGATGGCATCACTTATTCGATGGACATGAGTGTGAGCAGGCTTCAGGAGTTGGTGATGGATAAGAAAGCCTGGCATGCTGAACTGTGCAGTAGTTTGAATGTTCTTTGGCTTTGCCTTTCTTTGGGACTGGAATGGCAACTGACCTTTTCCACTCCTGTGGCCACTGCTGAGTTTTCCAAATTTGCTGACATACTGGGTGCAGCACTTTCACAGTATCATCTTATAGGATTTGAAATAGCTCAGCTGGAATTTCCTCACCTCCATTAGCTTTGTTCATAGTAAAATTTCCTAAGGCTCAGTTGACCTCACACTCCAGGATGTCTGGCTTTAGGTGAGAGACCACACCATCGTGGTTATCTGGGTCATTAAGACCTTTTTTGTTTAGTTCTTCTGTGTATCCTTACCACCTTTTCTTAATCTCTTCTACTTCTGTTCAGTCCTTGCCATTTCTGTCCTTTATTGTGTCCAAAAAATGGCAACCCACTCCAGTATTCTTGCCTGGAGAATCCCATGGACTGAGGAGCCTGGTGGGCTACAGTCCACAGGGTCGCAAAGAGTCGGAAACGACTGAGCGACTTCACTTTGCATGAAATATTCCCTTGGTATCTAGAGATCGCTAGTCTTTTCCATTCTTTTGTTTTCCTCTATTTGTTTGCATAGAGGGATGACACTCAAAAGATTAAATGTGTAGATGATTAAAAGATTTCAAGTTGTGTAAAGAATAGGAAGTGTTTGTTCTGTGTTTCATTCAGCAAAAAAATATAGGGAAAAAATTACCAAGCCCTTATTTTCAATAGGTCAGACACCATGGTCTGTGCTGGGGATACAGTCGTGAACAAGACAAGGTGTCCCTGCCCTCATAGAACTCAGAGTCCAACACAGAAGACAAATATTAAACATTTAATTAAAGTCATTTAATCTCAATTGTGAAAAGTGATATGGAGGAAAACTACAGGGTTCTTTGCTTTAGAAGGGAAGGCAGAAAGGTATTGAGCTCAGATTTAAAGAATGAGTAGAAATTGAGGGGGAGGGGGGAAAAGCATCCCAGACAGAGGGAACAGTTTGAGCAAAGATAGCAAGGGAGGAAGAAGCATGGTTCAACTGAGGAACTGAAAGACCAGTGTTGCTGTTGTGCTGGGAACAATGCGGAAGTGGCTTTGGATGTGGTGGTGAGGCAGGTAGACCCTGCCAGGCCTGGGCAGCTGTATTACAAATTTAGGTCCTTATCCTAAGAATGAGGAGAAGGATTTTAAGCTCTCAGATAACCCAAATTGCATTTTAAAAAGGTTCTTAGTGCTGGGTAGTGAATAGATTTGACAGAGGCTAGAGGGGATTTGGACAGCTCAGTTTGGAGGTTATTGCAACAGTCTAGGGAAGTGATGATGGTATCTTTAACTTTGTGTAAGACACAGTAAATATAAAGCTAACTGAGCCAGGATTCCTGTCCTTGGAGTTAGGCAATTAGGGGGAAAATATTTCAAAACAAATACGTTGTAGTGTGCTAAGAGGATTACTGGAAATATGTCTAAGGAACTTGGGGAAAAGACAGGAGGATGGAAAGTAGACTATTTATTTACTGCTGCTTATCAAATTATCCCAAAGCTTAGCAGTTCATAGCAACAAAGCTTTGCTATCTCATAATTTCTTTGGTCAGGAATCCAGGTATGACTTAGGTGGGACTTTTGCCTCAAGGCTTTTCTCATGAGGTTGTAGTCAAGCTATCTGTCCAGTTTCATCTAAAGGCTTGAATGAGAGGAGATCCACTTCCATTTCCACTCATGTGGTTATTAAAGGGACTTGATCTCTTGAAACAAGAACATTGCCACAAAGCTGCTTCCTCACAGTATGACATCAGGCTCCCCTCAGTGTTAGCGACCAAGAAAGAGGAAGAGAGAACAGGCATGTGTGAGAGCAATTACCTCTGGACAGAAGCCAAGGTCTTTTTGTAATCTAATTGATGTCCCATCACTTTTGCCATACTCTATTTATTAAAAGTGAGGCAGTAAGTCCAGTCCACAATAAAAAGAAGGGCAATACACAAAGATGGGGAATACACAAAGGCTTGACTACTAGGAGGTGGAAATCATAGGGTGCCATCTCAGAGGCTGATTAAAGGTTTCACAGAGGAGGCAGCACTTGAAGTGACTGTATTGGAATTTTTCAGGAACATCTCAAGAGGAAGGGCATTCTAGGCAAAGGATATGTGCAAAGACACAGAGGTATGAAAGAACTTCACGTGTTCAAGGGTCTGCTGTTGGCCATTCTGTGAGCAGATGAGGTGGACTTAGGGGATATCACTGATTCAGTGAAAGAAATTGACCAGGAGATAAAATGCCGTGATTAAAAGATGATAAATTTGCTTCTATAAATACGTGTACAAAGATATTCATCAAAGCATCGTTGTAATTAGTTTGCCAGGGCTGCCACAACAAAGTACTACAAACTGAGTGGTTTAAACAATAAATTTATTGTCTCACAGTCCTAGAGGCCAGAAGTCTGAGATCGAGGTGCTGTCAGGGTTGGTTCCATCTGATAGCTGTGAGGGAAGGATATGTTCTAGGTCTCCTTGGCTTGTAGATGACTATCTTCTTCCTGTGGCTTTAGATCTCTTCCTTCCTAGGTGTCTCCATCCAAATTTCCTCTTCTTATAAGGACATCAGTCATACTGGATTAGGACCCACCCTAATGACCTCATTCTAACTTCACTATAATGACTCTATCTCCAAATAAGGTCACATACTGAGATACTAAGGGTTAGAACTTCAACATATGAATTTTGGGGGTAGCACAAGTTAATCTATAATAATCACATCATAGGAAAAGAGTGAGATCCACCTAAATTTCCATCAATAGGGAATGGGTCAAATAGATTTGACATGTCGTAAAATGGGAGCTAGGATACTGTGGAGCTGTTGAAAATATGTACTAGTAAGGAAATATCTCCAATATGGGATAATCTCCAGTACATTCTGTTAAAGGAAAACGCTAGGTTACAAATAATCTGTGCAATGCTAGCACTTATGTTTTAAAAAATGGAGTGTGTTGTAATAGCATAGTGTACCTCTGGAAGGATACACAAGAAATTTGTAGTAGTGGCTGTCTCTGTGAAGAGGACCTGGCAGGCTGTGGATCAGCAAACAGGATGGAGCCTTCCTTCTTAATGTATATTCCTTTCATACGGATTAGCTTTGTTGCTATGAGCATGTATTCCTTTCAAATTAGGGGAGAAAAAAATAAAGAGAGCTTAGCAACTTTGCAACTTTAACAACATGAAGTATAGTTAGACTGCACTGGATGTTAATACATTTTGATTAGAAGTTGAATAATAAAAGAATAGGATTTTTGAAAAAATTTATTGGGAAGTGATATAAAACAGCTCAAAAAGTATGTGGAGTTGTGCAGACTCAGAGGGACTGATGAAGGATGGGGTCCTGAATGGTTCTCACGCTATAAACCTGTTATAACATTACGTGGGGTGAAGTTAGTTATCGGTCCTTCAGGGACTTGTGTCCAGGATATTCCACCTTAGTCCTAATAGTAAATTCAGTTTGTTTCAATAGACATTGATTGAGACCAGCCAGAAGTTGGGCTGGGTGCGAGGGAAACAAGGGTGAATACAATCTTGACACTGCCCTTGGAAAGCTTGCGGTCAGGTAAACCCCAAAGCAACAGAAAAAAAACACAGCAGGTACACAAATACAACATGTCAATACACTGTGGTACAAGCTATGGTAAAATTGCACACAAGGTCCCAACACAGGACCTCCCAGCCCGGCTGGAGGGGAGGACAGGGCAAGGGAGGCTTCCCAGGGGAAGTAGCCCTGAGGAGCAGAAGTCAGAAAGGTAAAGGTGGGGAATGGGGTTTCAGGCAGAGGAGAAAGCATAAGCACAGGTGCAGGGGCCTCAAAAAGCCTCAGGGTATTTGGGGATACATGAAATTTAAATATTTCCAATAAAGGCAATTAAGTAGGTGGCTGAAAATGTTCTAAGTCTGTAGAGCTTTGCAAATTTGTACACATACATATAGTAACAGATTTTTTTAAAGCCACTATCATATGGTAGATTCTGATTTTTCATTGGGGAATTCCATCATTGTGGCTGACAGTAATCTCTCCATTTTCTGGAATCCTAACATTTAATTACTTACCCAGTTTAATCCTTAACTACCTCGTGTCTTAGAGTGTTTTCAAGTTGTTTTATAATTATAGCTTCCTCTCATCTGTTGAGTTCTTACTGTTAGGCATCATGCTTAGCGTTAATGGATACTATCGTATTTAATCCAAAGCTATCCTTTGACCTTTTGACCAATGCTATCCTCAACGTCTCCCAGATAAGACCATAAACTCCCTGAGGGCAGAAAATAAAGTTTAGATGTATGTTTTCCCTTTTCACAACTTCTCTACCCAACCCTCCTCATGTAATCCCCTTGTACACATAACTTTCCTCTCTCCCTTGATCATACACCAACTCCAGCTTCCGCCCGATTTCAGCGCCTCAAAAGAACTATCTATATTTGCTGACTTTTATTTTCTCATCCCGCTGGACTTTCATCCCTTCCATATACTGAAACATCTACCAAGTCACCACTGGCATACATCTGGCCAAAGACGGAACCACTCAGCATTTCCTGACAGTAGTTATCACTCCCTCCTGGAAGCACTTAGTTCTCAAAGCTTCCATGATGCCAGGTTCCTCTTGTTTTCCTTCTGTCTTTTTGCTTTAGTCTTTTATCAGCTCCTTTCCCTTTATCAAAGTTAGGAGTGCCCCTAGACACTTCAACTCTTTTGGTTTTAAATACTATTCTTAGGCCAGTGATTCTTAAACTTATGTTTCCAGCCCCTGCCTTATCCCCTGAACTTTAAACTTGTATTTACTGTATATTTGATATCTCCATTTGGATACTTGATAGGCAACTCAAAATTAAGATGAGCACAAAATGAGAGAGTGCAACTAATTACATCACATTTGTTTTCCTCTCATCCTCCCAGGATTTATCCACCTCTATTTGGCACCATCAATAGAGTTATATAGGCTAAAAGCTCAGGAGTTATCCTTGATTCCTCTCATTTCTTCACATCCCAATCAGTAAATACTCCTGGCATTACCTCCAAAATATACTCTCATGGATAAGCTGACCCTCTTTGCCATCTCTCTGCTGTAATCCTGGTCTAAACCACCATCTAACCAGCCTTCCCATATCTAGTTTTGCCCCACTAAATCCATTCTTCATGAGTAACTGGGAGTCTATTTTATTTATTTTTCAACCCTCCTTCCCTATCTCAGAGTGATTTAAAATGGCACATCAGATCACCTTGCCTCTGACTAAAACTCTGCAGTAGCTTCCCATTGCACTGAAAATAAACCTTGCCTTTACTTGCAAAACCTCACACTATCTGATCTGTTTACCTCTCCTGAATGGCTCCACCCCTTGCACACTTATTGTTCCAGCAACATGCTTTTGTGTTCAGTCGTGTCCAACTCTTTGCGATCCCATGAACTGTAGCCTGTCAGGCTCCTTTCTCCATGGGATTCTCCAGGCAAGAATACTGAAGTGGGTTACCATTTCCTCCTCCAGGGGATCTTGCCGATCCAGGGATTGAACCTATGTCTCTTATGTCTCCTGCATTGGCAGGTGGGTTCTTTACCCCTAGCACCACCTGGGAAGCAATATCAGCCTTCTCTACATTCCTAAAGAGATAAGAATAGGTAACCTCAGTCCTGCTCCAGTGAATTTGCACTATTCCCTTTGCCTGGAATGCTGTCTCCTTGCTGGCTAGCTCTGTTTTGTTCTTCAGAGCTCTGCTTAACACCTCATTAAGGAGAATATCCCTGACTACACAGACTAAAATCACCGCCTGGTTCTTATGCATATAACATCACTTTATTTTAATGCTCTGTGAAGCACTGATCACCTCCTAATACTTTTCACTGTCCACACTAGAATGTAAGCTCAATGACAGTGGGGACTTTGTATCACCAATTCCTTAGCATTTAGAGCAGTGCCTGACACAGAGCAGGAATGTAATAATTGTTAGATGCATAAATGAATGAATCTATTTCCATTTATTTTTAGTATCTTCTCTCCAGTTAAAATGACATAGCCGATATTCACCTCTTAAAGGGCTTAGAAATGAGCATGAATTTTGAAAGACTAACATTAGGTTGGTGCAAATGTAATTGCGGTTTTGAACCATGAATTTTAAATCATAATGAGGCTCAAACAGATCTTTATTAATCAAAATAAGAACCATTTCAATCAACACATGTTTGCCAATGAGAAATAAGTTGTTTTATTCCTGTAGTGGAAAAATCTGTGCCTCAGGAATTGGAGGAACTCTTGAAAAGCATTTTCTGCCTCCTGCTGGTTGTGGAAGCATTTTCCCTGCAAAACGTTGCTTGAAGAAGTGGTAGTCAGTTGGTGAGAGGTCAGGTCACCATATTCAGGTGAATATGGTGGATGAGATAAAACTTCGTAGCCCAATTTGTCCAACTTTTGAAGCCTTGGCTGTCATGTGGTCAGGCGTTGTCATGGAGAAGAATTGGGCCTTTTCTGTTGACCGATGCTGGCTGTAGGCATTGCACTTTTCAGTGCATCTCATCGATCTGTTGCGCATATATCTCAGATATAATGGTTTCACCAGGATTCAGAAAGCTGGGATGGATCAGACCACCAAACAGTGACCATAACATTTTTTGGTGCAATTTTGGCTTTGGGAAGTGATTTGGAGCTTCTTCTTGGTCCAGCCACTGAGCTGGTTATCAGAATTTGCCAAATAAAGTCCAGTTTTCATTGCACATCACAATTCAATTGAGAAATGGTTCATTGTTGTTGCATAGAATAAGAGAAGACAACACTTCAAAACGACTTTTTTTTTTTTTTTTGGTCAGCTCATGAGGCACCCGCTTACTGAGCTTACCAATTTGCTTCAAATGCCAAACGACCTTAGAATGCTTGAGCTTGAGTTCTTCAGCAATTTCTCGCGTAGTCACAAGAGGATCAGCTTAGATGATGTTCTCAGTTGGTTGTTGTCGAATTCCAATAGCTGGCCACTTTTCTCCTCATCTTCAAGCCTTTCATCTCCTTTGCAAAACTTCTTGAACCACCTCTGCACTGTACGTTCATCAGCAGTTCCTGGGCCAAATGGATTGTTGATGTTGTAAGTTGTCACTGCTGCTTTACAACCCATTTTGAATTCAAATAAGCAAATCGCTTATTTGCTTTTTGTCTAACATCTTATTTCTTTTTGTCTAAAATCGCTTGAATTTGCTTTTTGTCTAACATCATTTCCATAGTCTAAAATAAATATAAAATACACAGCAAGTAATGTCATTAGCAAAAAAATAAATAAAGCAAGAAATGTACATTAATATGATGCATAACATAGCCACATTTGTTTAAGAATGTATTCCAATATCAAATAGCAACATTCAACAATGCAAAACCACAATTACTTTTGTACCAACCTTAATATTGTCTAAATATAAGCTCTGCTTTGTAAATCAAAGGCAGGGAGCATTTGTACTGCCTCTGAAGCATTAAAAAAGATTCCGTTGGAAAAAAAAGAATTCAGTTGGGAGTAACCTATAGAGTATAAAATTAAATTGGAAACTTTTCAAGGAAGAACTATCAACAGTTTCCTTCGTGTGCTTTAAAAAAGATATCAATTTTGTGCATCATACATGTTATTTTATGTGTAGGCTATGACTCACAAGAGGAATGGCTAACCTATTCTTTTCTCTCCTCTTCTCCTTTCCCTAAAAATATCATAAAGAAACAGCCGTGACAGGCACTTGAAAGAGCAGCTAACATTTTCTGAGAGCTTACTATGTGGTAGACTCTAAGAGACTTAATGGATCAACTCATTTACTCTTCACAGTAACCCTATGAGGAGGAAGCAATTATAATTCTCATTTTGTAGACATAAAGCACAGAGAGATTAAGTAACTTGCCCTGGGTCACACAGTTAATAAATGCTGGAGCAGAACAAGTTGACTCAAGCGCCCAAACTCAGTTACCTACCACGCTGTCCTAGGGCATGACATTTCAATGTGTCTGAGTGTCTGTTACCAGCACAGTCCTCTTTGAGACTAGAGGAGAGTGAGTAAGGAAAAAGGCATGGGGCAACATGGATGGATCTAGAGATTGTCACACTAAGTCAGAGGTGAAATATTATATGATGATTGCTTATATGAGGAATCTAAAAAGAAATAATACAAATGAACCCATTTATAGAACAGAAACAGACTCACAGACTTAGAGAACCAATTTATAGTTGCCAGGGGGTGAGGAACGAGGGGAAGGGATAGTTAGGGAGTTTGGAATCAACATGTATACATTGAGCTATATTTAAAATGGATAACCAACAAGGTCCTCCTGTATAGCACAGGGAACTCTGCTCAAAGTTATGTGGCAGCCTGGATGGGAGGAGAGTTTGGGGGAGAATGGATATATGTTTATGTATGAGTCCCTTTATTGCTCACTTGCAACATTGTAGCACTGTTAATTGGCTAACTCAATACAAAAAAAAAAGTAAAAAAAAAAAAAAGACATGGGAGTGTGGAGTTAAAATTCTTTTTTGTACTGTAGACACTTTTGGCAGTCACGTGAAGTCTATAGACTCCTTTCCCAGAAAAATGTTTTTACATATAAACATCTGGAAGCCAATTAAATTAAAATATAGTTCTCAGAATATTAACCAGCCCTTGCTATAATAATATACATCCTTATTGACGTATGAAATAAGACAAATGGGATGACACTGGCAACTCTAGTGACTACTGTAATTTCATAGTAGTGTGAGCATAAGTGATCTTTCAAAATACTTTTAACTGCTATAATATGACATAGAAATATCTATTGGTATAGCTATTGGTGATAAAGTCACAGATACTGCTAATTATACTATAACGTTGCCTTTATTAGTGATGAAAGGAATTGCTAAATTTCTATTAGAGATTAGTAAAAGTTAAAAAGTGATTTTTTTTTTCTCATCCAAGATCACAGGCCTCCTGATTTGTGTCCATGGATATCCTGGGGATTATTTCACCTGGGTAGGGAGGTCTGTGGGCCTCAGGTTAAAAATTCCTGTGAGCCAAACCTAAAAGCAGTTTCTGGGTATACTGTGTTGACCTACTGTATGGACAAAAGTGGGTTAAAAAGAGGCCCTGGCAACTGACTGAGAATTCATGGATTCGGTGGTGTGGGCTGAATGATTGACATTGATTGACAATGGAAAATTAAATAAATTAAAACTTGTTCTGTGATATTTGCGAACAACTCATTAAATGTGCTTCTGACATTTCCTGAAATGCAGTGTGTTATTTCACAGAGTTTACAAATTAAAGAAACTTTAATAAAATTTTTAAAAAGAAACAAATGGATGGGAGTCTGTTTTGGCATTTTGAGAGTTTACAGCTTTGGGACAAATGAGAGGCAGTGCCTTCCACAGGATCACCACACAATGACAGCAAGCCTTCCTCATTCTGTCACCCCTCCTTGCCAGTAACTTCAACAGTGTTTAGCAGACAACAAAATGGAGATCAGAGGAGAATGATTTCAGAGCATGTATAGGACAATCCAAGGGGACCAAGAAATGTACTGAAACCCCGCAGTGATGGGGGCATAGATCAGCACAGTGCAGATGGTAACATAAACGTGACATCATTTGTTACAACAATCTGGATGGTCAAAGGAAATCTGAGTTATATGGAACTTGCATTTTAATAGTACCAGGAAAATTTGTAATAATAATAACCATAATAGTTAACATGAATTGAATGTTTACTATGTGCTAGACACAGTTTGAAACATTAACATGCATTAACATATTCAATTGTTGGATCAAATTTAATAGGTAAATGCTATTAATATCTCCATTTTACAGTCAAGGAAACTGAGGTACAGAGAGGTAGCAGCATATTCATGATTTGATTTAAATGCCGCATTGACTATACACCAGCTGTTGTTAACAGTCAACTTTGAAATCTCGGTGGCTTGACACAATATAAAGTTATTTCTCTCTCACATAAGCTCAATAAGGGCTTCGGTGTTAAGTGACTCAGACTGACGGAAAGGTCTGTCATCTTTGATACACTGCATCCAAAGTCACTCTGAGGTTTCTTGCATCATCCTGAAGGTGAAATACATCCAGTTCAACTGGCCAGAATTCTCTTGCCTAAACTTAACTTCAAGGGATGCTGGGAAATTTAGTTGCCCTAAGGGTTTCCCAGATGGTGCTAGTGGTGAAGAACTCGCCTGCCATTGCAGGAGAGGTAAGGGACGGGGGTTCGATCCTGGGTCCAGAGGATCCCCTGGAGGAGGGCATGGCAATCAACTCCAGTCCAATAGTCTTGGCTGGAGAATGTCATAGACAGGGGAGTCTGGTGGGCTACAGCAACAAGCTAGACAGTCTCTGTCAAGCCAACAGATCAGATAACTATTGGTTTAAGCAGAAAGCGTCCCTTTTTTCTTTAAAAATGCTCATTAAGAACTAAAACCACTTTTTTCTTTGTCATGTTGAATGGCATGCAGGATCTTAGTTCCTGGACCAGGGATGGAACTTGTACCCCGTGAACATAGTCTTCACCACTGACCCTTCAGAGAAGCTCCTCCCTCCTCTAAAACCATTTTTAAGTGAGCTTAGTGCATGGCTTTTTTTTTTTTCTTTTTAAGAAAGGAAAGATAATTATTCACCTTTAAGCTGAAGATACTGTATTTTTACCCCTAAGCAGGCTCTGATTTTTTCTATATAATTACTGTCAGAAAGCATGGCTTGAGTACTGTTTTTGGTAGCTATCTTCCAGCATTTAATTGATTTATTGCCAAAAAATTTATCAGCACATAAACTATGCAGCTATCTGGAAAGTAAAATTTCTTAACTAATTTACTAAGGTTTTCTCTTGACTAATGGAGGCTAAGATGATCTTGACCACATGTGAGTGGAAGAACTCTGGAGCCTGAGGCATTATCTGTCCATGTGAATGCATGCATGCTAAGTTGCTTCAGTTGTGTCTGACTCTTTTCGACCTTATGGACTGTAGCCCACCAGGCTCCTCTGTTCATGGGATTCTCTAGACAATAATACTGGAGTGGGTTCCCATCCCCTCCTCTGTCCATGTGATTATGTGGGTCCAGATCTATTTTTGAGGAACACGTTAGGTCCACTTCCAAATGGCAAGAGGATGGCATTTTTTCAAGCTATCGCACGCACTGTTAGACCCGTTACTTCTCTGAAAAGATGTTAGTCAGCTCCACTGATTTTCAAAACAATTTCTAATTCGCAGCAAGATCATTTCCATTCTTCTAGTTTCTTGCCAGAGAAATTACTTCAAATTCTCTACTACACATTTTTCATCAAAAGTTCAGGTAAAAGAAGTAATATTCATTGAGGATAACTTGAAAGATAAGTAATCCATCCATTTCTCTAGACATTCTAAATGTTATCCCTGAGGCACAGCAGCTACTATAAGCTGTGTAGCTGGATTGCCTCTGGTCTCCTATAGACATGCTTTTACTTAGTTGTTCTTTGGTTTTATGTTCTGAAGCTAGTCCTGAGAAATGGCCCTAAGAATCTTGCTGTTGTGTTTATTGTGGGGCTTTTTCAAGGACTTTGCCCATTATGTCATAGAGTGACTCATGATGAAGGAACATTTCTCTCTGATTCTAATACCAGGAAGTTATAATTCTGTTAAGAACTACTTCATTTTTTTTAATTTTTATTACCGGCACACTGAATTTCATAATTGTTCATATTTCCCTATTGCTTTGTTCCTGGAAACTCTGAATCAAATATACAGCCCATAACATTGCTGGGTCACCCAGAGAGATGTTATGGGGAGGGAGGTGGGAGGGGGGTTCATGTTTGGGAACGCATGTAAGAATTAAAGATTTTAAAATTTAAAAAAATAAAACACTGAAAAAAAAAAAAGAAAAAGAAACTATTTTAAGGCAAGGCTTACTTTAAATGTGTTTGACAATTAAAAAAAAAAAAACAACAAATATACAGCCCAGAGCTAGCCACTGTTTAGAACTGCATAATATGCACTTTTGTCTGTCCGTTCTAACAATTGACTTTATTTTTCTTCTCCTGTTTGTCTTTACTTTTTACCCTCATCCTAATTTCTGTATAATTTCCTGTTATATTTCTATAATTTTCTTCAAATTGTTTTGGGAGCATATAAACTATTGGCATGCTCAAATATCTGCAATAACAAACAAAAGATTTTGAACTAGATATTTGCTTACATACAAGTTTTTCTTGGAATTCATGTTTGTTTCTTTTCTTATACTTGACTGCTTCTAATATCTGTCTAATTTAAGCTTTCAATCCCTCCCACCCTTGCTTTTTCTCAAGCTTCATGTTTTTTTTTTTAACTGTGGACCATTTTTAAAGCCTCTATTGAATTCGTTACAATATTGCTTTCGTTTTATGTTTTGGTTTTTTGGCCAGGAGGCATGTGGGCTCTCAGCTCCCTGACCAAGGATCGAACCCACACACCCTGCATTGAAGGCAAAGTCTCAACCACTGGACCACCCACCTGGGAAGTCCTTCAAGCTCCTTCTTGATGGCTCCTCAGAGAGGCTTTCTGATCCCTGTTCTTTCTAAAGCTGATGTTTGTCCCCTACCTACCTCACCTTTTTTTTTTTTTTCTCCCAGCATGCCGCCTTTTTCTTCATAGCACCACCTTTTAAGTTCATTTTATTAATTCTCCTGCTAGTTAACTGTCTCCTCCACCAAAGAGTGAACGTGTAAGAGGACATACCGTGTTGTTTGCTTCATCTAGGTCTTAAGATGAATGAATAAACGTTTCAGCACCAAAACTGCAGAGAATCTCTTCTCACACTTTAATACTTAAGGATAGTTTCATTTTCCAGACTCCCAAATTTACTCCTCTCTGACCACAATCACTCATCACATTTAAGGGCTTTGATTCCTCTTTGTTTCATGTTTCAGAATGAATTTCCTCAATTACATTGTGAGTTTTAAATTATTTGGCTAATGGATTAGAGGAACACTGGAGGTATAGCCAGTAGTATCTAGATTTTAGCAAGGGCTCTAAACAGTCTCTTGTGATATTCATGAGGGCAGTGATGACAGAAAGGCAAGAAGAGGAGGTAGAAAGAGAGCTTACATTTATTGAGAACTATTTAGATTAGGGAAGATAAGAACTAGTGAAGGCAAGTGACAGGGAGGCAGATTTCAGCTCATTTCTTTAATAATGAGGGTAAGCCAAAAATAGAATGAGTTTCCCTGGAAAATCATTCACTCCACAAAATGTACTGAGCACACTTCATGTGCCAGCCATTGTCCTGGTACTAGGAATGCAGCGTGAATAAGACCCAGTTCCTGTTCTCGTGGCGTTGACAATCTACTCGATCTAAACAATCTAGATGGGCGGAATCCATCTCAAAAAATGTTCTATCAGGCCTGGAATGAGGGATCTCGCTCTGAGCAGGAGCCAGATTTAAGGGTGGAAGAGGAAGTGAATGTCTGTTTCTCAAGGACTTGCTGTATGTCAGACACCTTTCGAAGCACCATACAGAGCCTCCGTGTTCCCTTAGGACACACAGATCCTTGAGGAGAGGAACACTGGACTGCTCTCGCATTCCTCAGGGCCCTGAGTGTTGCTGTGCACATAGGAGACATCTTGTATTCAACTGACAACTGATATCATTCAAGTGCTTCAATGGTAACAAGACGATACTAGCATTCTTATGCCCATCACTCAGACAGTAAAATAAAAATTAACAGTGCAATAAAAAAAAAAAAAACCAAGCTAAATTATTTGCCAGAGGCCACTTTTTGCAGTTGTTGTCAAAGCAGGATATACACTCAGGACTTCCTGACCTGCAGTCCTGGGCTTAGATTTCAAAGCCACACCTCTTGCCCTAGTTGCATGAGGTAACTGGAATTGTTATATAGCCAGTCATTATGAGAATGCTGGAATGTCATAGCTACAACTATGTCATCTGTAATAAGAACCTTGATGAAAGCTCTAGATACTACTCTAAATATGCTACAAGTTTTGTTTCCTTTGCCTTCATTTACGTAAATGAATTGATTTTTTAAATCGAAGTACAGTTGATGTACTTCCCTGGTGCTTCCCTGGTGGGTGTCCCTGGTGGCTCAGAGGTTAAAGCATCTGCCTACAATTCGGGAGAGCCGGGTTCGATCCCTGGATCAGGAAGGTCCCCTGGAGAAAGAAATGGCAACCGGCTCCAGTATTCTTGCCTGGAGAATCCCATGGACAGAGGAGCCTGGTAGGCTACAGTTCACGGGGTCACAAAGAGTCAGACACAACCAAGCGACTTCGCTTCACAGTTGATGTACAATATCATACAAGGTTCAGGTATACAACATAGTGATTCACAATTTTTAAAAGATTATATGCTTCATTTATAGTTATTATAAAATATTGGCTATATTCTCTGTGCTGTACAATATACCCTTGTATTTTACTTATTTGATACATAGTAGTTTGTATCTCTTAATCCCCAGCCCTATTTTGCCCTTCCCTCTTCTCTTGTTATCTATATCTGTGACTTTATTTACTTTTTGGCTATATTCACTAGTTTGTTTTATTTTTTAGATTCTATGTGTAAGCAATATCATACAGTATTTGTCTGACATTTCACCAGTACTCTCCAAGTCCATTCATATTTTACTTTAAATCCAGCAGGGGGAGCCAGGTCCACGTTGATCAAAGGCAAAACACAAACCAGAACCTGCCCCAAGTCCCCCTAAAAAGTCACCTAAAAAAGTACCTTCTAGTGGGAGAGGGAGAGCGTGGGATGATTTGGGAGAATGGCATTAAAACATGTATATTATCATGTAAGAAATGAATTGCTAGTCTAGGTTCGATACAGGATACAGGATGCTTGGGGCTGGTGCACTGGGATGACCCAGAGAGATGATGTTGGGAGGGTGGTGGGAGGGGGGTTCAGGGTTGGGAACTCATGTACACCTGTGGTGGATTCATGTCAATGTATGGCAAAACCAATACAGTATTGTAAAGTAAAAAATAAAATTAAAAAAATAAATAAAAAAGAAAGAAAGAAAAATAAAAAGTATCTTCTAGTTTCCAAAGTATTCTATTTCTACTTTCCTTTAAATGTCCCTGAACAGCTCTTTCTTTTTGCTCAGTCAGAGACTTTGGGGCATAATAATGAAGTTGATATGTGTCACAACAGAAAACTTTCACCTTTTTGAGTTCCTTTGAAACTGTCAGTATTCCATTTACCCATTTATCCCCACTGGCATGAATTGTTGCCTGCTCTGCCTGCTGGTCTGGGGCAGGAGGTGATTCAGCCAAGTGGGAAACGTCAGACTAGAGATCTGTGATGGGGCAGTTCATAGGAGAGACCCACCACCTTCAGGGAGGAAAAGACCTTTGAACTGGATTTTGAAGGAAAGGTTAGCATTCTTCAGTCAGTCATGGTTGGAAATGGCATTCCAGAATCAGAATATGAGCATGTAACAGATGCAGTGTATTTGCAGAATTATAGTTAGGAGAGGAGCAAGGTTGAGTGTAGGTAAGATAATTCTGAAAAGTAACCTAAGAAGGGTTTAATCCAACAATGATGGATAATAGCTAATTGTAATAACTAATATTTGTGTTAAATAAATATTTAATACTCAACAAATACATACATAGCACTTAATATATTCCAAGTACAGTTGTAAGTACTTTATAAGTATTATCTAATTTAATCTTCACACAATCTGATTATTATCCCCATTTGCAAATGAAGAAACTGAGAAAAAGTGGGGCTGAGTAACTTGCCCAAGGTCACGCAACATAGGAGGAGTGGAGCTGGCATTTGAGCCCTGAAGTTTGGCTCTAGAGTCTCTGCCACTGATCTAATATTTGACCCCCTGATCAACTTTAATTCTCACAACAACTCTTTGAAATAAGTGCTATCATTATACCTATTTTGTAGATGTGGAAAGAAAAATAAGGTTAAGTAATTTGCCTAAGGTCACACACAACTGTTAAGTGATGGAGAAAGGTTTAAACTAGGCAGTTTGACACTAGAGCCCATGTTTTTGTGGTTGGTTTGCTGGTTGTTGTTGTTTGAATTCTTTTTTTTCCCCATTAGCCATGGATTTTATTGTTTGAATATTTGCAACTATTATTCTATACACAAATTTTAATTTCTTACAAAACTGTATATTCCATATTGCTAGGTCACTTCGCTCTCCATTTTATGCCACATTTCCATCAAGAACTATTTCCCCAAATCACAATCTGCCTGATTCTGTGTTGTTGTTGTTGCTCAGTTGCTAAATTGTGTCTGACTCTTTGAGATGCCATGGACTGTAGCCTGCCAGGCTCCTTTGTCCATGAGATTTCCCAGGCAAAAATATTAGAGTGGTTTGCCACTTCCTTCTCCAAAAATTTATTTGTTTACTTGACTGTGCTGGGTCTTAGTTGTGGCATATGGTATCTTTAGTTGAGGCATGCAGGATATAGCTCCCTAACCAGGGATCAAACCCAGGCCCCCTGCATTGGGAGTGTGGAGTCTTAGCCACTGGACCATCAAAGAGGTCCCTTAAATTCTGATTTACATTCAAAATGATTCAAAAGGTGTAAAATAGTATATGGTGAAATGGCTCTTTCCATTATTGTTGCCAGCTACCTAGTTCTCTCCCAGAAAACCACTGCTATTAATTTCTTATGTATCTTTCTATATCTAAACAGAAAATACATGTTATTTCCTCTGTATTATCACACAAACTGTGTATATGGTACATACAGTTTCATATTTGCTTTTGAAACATAATGATAGGATTTCCCTGGTGGTCCAGTGGTTAATTGCCTACAAATGCAGGGGACACTGGTTCAGTCCCTGGTCTGGGAAGATTCCACACGCTCAGGGCAACTAAGCCCGTGGGCCACAACTACTGAGCCCACCTGCCCTATGGCCCATGCTCCACAGCTTACAGAGTAGCGCCTGATCACCATAACTAGAGAAGGCCCGTGCAGCGGCAAAGATCCAGTGCAGCCAAAAACTAAAAATCAGTTAAAAAACGTATCTTTGGAATGGCTGTGCAGTATTTCTGTGTATGGATGTATTACATTTGCGTTTTACCAGTCCCTAACTGTTACATTTTTTCCAACCTTTTGCTATCATAAACAATAAATGGCAAGGAAAGACTCGTGTATATGTCATCTTCCACAGGTATGGCCTGTATGCAGGATAAATTCCTAGAATGTATTTACTGGTCAAAGATACCTGAATCTGTAATTTTGATTGAAGGTGTGAAATTGCTCTAAGTAGAGGCAGTGGTTATCAGTATATATGCCTTCCTATAATAGGCGTATCTGTTTCCCCATTTCTTTACCATCACAGTGTGTTAAGTGAAAAATTATTATCTCAGGGAAGGTTTTATTTGCATCACTTTTATGAGATTAAATATCATTCCATGTATTTAAGAATTATTTAACTTTTTTATTTTTTAAGGCTTCCTGGTGGCTCAGAGGTTAAAGCATTTGCCTGTGTCTGCCTGCAGTGCAGGAGATCTGGGTTCGATTCCTGGGTCAGGAAGATCCTCTGGAGAAGGAAATGGTAACCCACTCCAGTATCCTTGCCTGGAGAATCCCATGGACAGAGGAGCCTGGTGGGCTGCAGTCCACAAGGTTGCAAAGAGTCGGACACGACTGAGCGACTTCACTTTCACTTTCTGACTTTCTTTTCGTGTGTGTGGACCATTTGATAATAATCTTTGTCCATTTTTTTATTGGGTTATAGAGAGAGAGAAAGATATACTAATATTCCAGCTCTTGGCCAAAAACTTGCAGGTATTTTTTTTTTCCCAGGCCCAGCTGTAGGCAATTACAAAGGCCTTACTTGGCAAGTCTTGAGGGGAATACTGCCCCCTACTAGACTTGCACAGGCAGGACACTGCAGCCTCTGAAGGGAGTTTTAGTCAAGGACGAGCTGTCCATGGTTTTACATATCTGCATTTCTAGACAAGGAGCTATCACTTGGAGATTTTTTCTCCAAGATTTTCCTTGCGCCTTTGCTTAGGTTTCCTTATTGGTGAGAGAAATGGGAGGGAGAGGCGATGAAGAGACTTTCTCCCGTCTGACTCAGTACTAGTAC
Organism: Ovis canadensis; assembly: GCF_042477335.2. NCBI lineage: Eukaryota > Metazoa > Chordata > Mammalia > Artiodactyla > Bovidae > Ovis > Ovis canadensis. The sequence continues at coordinate 43,180,979 of NC_091259.1, read as the reverse complement.
TTGCCCACTATGACTCAGTACTTTTCCACTCCTAGCCATCCTATAAACCCCCTTACTCCTCACTCCCCATATCTGTGCTGATCTACCTGACCTGTCATGTTCCACTGGGGAAAATGCAAGGAGAGGGAGTCAGAACTTTGGTTTTAGTCTCTTGTTTATAATATCACAGTAAGTGATGAAAAGCTTGACTCTTATTTTTATTTTATTTATTTATTTATTTTTTTTACTTCTCCCCTTCTGACTCACCCAAATCTCAATTTGCAGTTAAATATGGCATTAATTAATATGAGATTAATTGGGTTAAATACTGTGTTCCTTATGTAAGATCATGAAAGCTAATGCCTTATTTTTATTTTATTAATAGCTTCTTGCTTTAACTGAGCACTCTGAACATCTGGCAGCACAGTTCTCTCCTGCTCTGCTGAGCCCTTGACTTTATATAAATACACACACACACACACACACACACACAAGATCAAGACAGATGATGGGAAGAGAAAACTGAGTTAGGATGACCAACTTCAGGACTAAGGGGTTCCCAGAATATGGGACTTCACTTGGCTGAAAGCGAGTTTACCAAGTACTTTCTCAGTTTTAAAGCTGAGTCATGACCTGAGAACCAGTTCAGTTCTGGGGCAAAATGGAACAATTAGTTTGTCTCTGCGAGATTAGACACTTGTAGTGAACACATCAACCTCTGATCCCTGCAACTCAGGGGCAATACGAAAAGGAGATTCAAAACTATAAAGCACAAAAGTGTGAAAACATCCAGCTATGGGAATTAAGGAGGAGCTGTGGTGGGAATTGGTGATGGACAGGGAGGCCTGGCATGCTGTGATTCATGGGGTTGCAAAGAGTCGGATGCGAGTGAACTGAACTGAACTGAACTGTGGTGGGATTACAAAGAAAAGTTATTGAAGCAGAAACTGTCAACCTGAAAACCAGAAAGGCATTAAGGTAAATGTGGTTTGAAAGATGGGGCATACTTAGATATGTGTTCTTCAGTAGTAGATAAATCCATTGTATGTTGACTGGAAAAAATATCATAGACATTCAGGATGCTTACTGCATAAAACTGATTGGCTTATAGTTTGATAGCTAATGTATATCATGGAGTGTAACTTAGTGGAGATGATGTATATAAAGCTGGCAGAGTGCTTGGTACCACATAGGCACTCAGACCTTGCTCTTCCTGACTTAAACTCTCTTTCTTAAGTTGGCTCATGAATTACAAGATAGTTTCAGTGTCCAGCACAGTGCCTGCACATTGTCAGTGGTCAAGTAACATTTGTTGAATGAATATTGAACGTGTCCATCAATTAATTTGACACTGATGTTAGCTTGATGTCAAGCTAGTTTCCAGGTATTAGTTAGGATGACTAAAACTACTTCCTTGTACATTCTAAATTTGGTCAGATGTTGTAAGCTTGCTTACTCAACTTATATGCAGAGTTCATCGTACAAAATGCTGGGCTGGATGAAGCACAAGCTGGAGTTAAGATTGCTGGGAGAAATATCAATAACTTCAGATACGCAGATGACACCACCCTTATGGCAGAAAGAGAAGAGGAATTAAAGAGCCTCCTAATGGAAGTGAAAGAGGAGAGCGAAAAAGCTGCCTTAAAACTCAACATCCGAAAAACTAAGATCATGGCTCTGGTCCCATCATTTCATGGCAAATAGACGGGAAACAATGGAAATCATGACAGACTTTATTTTCTTGGGTTCCAAAATAACTGCAGATGGTACTGCAGCCATGAAATTCAAAGATGCTTGCTCTTTCGAAGAAAAGCTATGACAAACCTAGACAGCATATTAAAAAACAGAGACATTACTTTGCTGACAAAGGTCCGTCTAGTCAAAGCTATGGTTTTTCCAGTAGTCATGTATGGATGTGAGAGCTGGACCATAAAGAAAGCTGAGTGCCAAAGAATTGATGCTTTTGAAGTGTGGTGTTGGAGAAGACTCTTGAGAGTCCCTTGGACTGCAATGAGACCAAACCAGTCCATCCTAAAGGAAATCAGTCCTGAATATTCATTGGAAGGACTGATGTTGAAGCTGAAACTCCAATATTTTGGCCACCTGATGTGAACAACTGACTCATTGGAAAAGACCCTGATGCTGGGAAAGATTGAAGGCAGGAGGAGAAGGGGACAACAGAGGATGAGGCGGTTGGATAGCATCATCAACTCAATGGACATGAGTTTGAGCAAGCTCTGGGAGCTGGTGATGGACAGGGAAGCCTGGCATGCTGCAGCCCATGGGGTCACAAACAGTCAGACATGACTGAGCAACTGAACTGACTCTAAGCCTATTCATCATTTAAAAGGACAATATATTGCATGCTCTTGGGTTATGTTTATAATTTCTTGTTGTCTTACTATGTGCAGTTGCATTCCAGAGCTCAGCTAAAGATTATTACACTCCACAGGAGAGTATAACAGCAGAGCACATGTCTTAATCCTATGCAGTCTGAATTCCAACTACTTTGGTTAATTAAAAAAAAATTTAATTGCAGCTAAATACACATAACATGTCATTTACTACCTTACCATTTTAAAGTATATAGTTCATGGCATTAAGTATGTTCACACTGTTGTACAATCAATCTCCAGAGCTCTTTTCATCTTGCAAAGCTGAAATTTACCCTCACTAAACGACAACTAACCATTCCCCTTCCTTTCAGCTCCTGTCAACCACCTTTCTGCTTTCTGTCTCTGTGAATTTGATTATGTGGGGAACCTCATATAAGTGTAATGATACAGAAGTGTTTATCTTTTTGTGACTGGCTTATTTCACTTGGTATAATGTCATCAGGATTCATCCATGTTGTAACGTGTATCAGAATTTCTTTGCCTTTTAAGGCTGAATAACATACAATTGTATGTATATAGCACTTTTTATTTACCCATTTATGGACACTTGGGTTGCTTCCCCCATTTGGCTGTTGTGAATACTGCTGCTGTGAACATGCATATACAAATATCTCTTTGAGACCTTGGTTTAAATTCTTTGGGGTTATATATCCAGAAGCAGAATTTCTGGATCGTATGGTAATTCTATTTTTAATTTTTTTGAGGAACTGCTATACTGTTTTCCATAGTGGCTGCTCCATGTTACATTCCTACCAACAGTGTACAATAGGGCACAAGGATTGTTATTTCTCCACATCTTCAGCTACACTTGTTATTTTCTAATTGCTTTTGTTCATTTTATAGTAGCCATCTCAGTAAGTATGAGGTAATATCTCATTGTGGTTCTGTGGTTAATTGAAAAAAATAAAAATAAAACCATTTTTAATGGCTGTATGAAGTTAAAAAGTCAAATAATGTGATTCTAAAAGGGTTTAATGTCCTCATTCCTATCCCAACCCTTTCTGCCCCAGTCCTGCTCATTAGACCAACTCTTTTCCCCATCTATTTCAGTTGGTCTTCTGGTCCTCAACTCCATAGTCCTAAATAATATGCTAAGGCTGTTATTTCTTGGTTTATCTGTTTCACTTATTATTGTTATTACATTAGTTTGCAATTGCAGCAGACAGAGATTTAGCATTCTTCAACTATTCTCTTCTTCCACTCCTCCCACCGTTCCAATATAATTATGCAGACAAGTTTAGTTAATCCAACATGCCTAAGTATAATTGATAATTGAAGCATGAATTATACATAAATTATGTTTATTTTCTGATACATATTTCTTTTTTCCAGATTTAATAATTATCTTTTTTAATTTGCTCAATTTTCTCTATATCAATTGTTAATTCTTGCCATATACTACAACAGCTTCTTATTATAGGACTTTATGGAACCACACATATCAGACACCTCATGATCTCCATGCTTTCCTGGAGATACTCCTCCTGGAGCATCCTGTTCTTGTACACTTCCAATCTAGATGTATTGTTTTATAAGCCTGCTACATATTTATTATCTAGACTTCCCTTCTAAATCCCTCTGGGAGTTGGAATTACAGTAACTTTAAAAAATTCTAAGCAAATTAAAATCTCATGTGAAAAACAATGTCTGACATTAGTTAGCTTTGGATGCATCCTGCTTGAGTTCTTAGGATGGTGAGTTCTAGCCTCCATATCTTTAGTATTGTACTCGCTCCTCCACAGTACAACTCCTTGAGGGTGCTGTTGCTCAGGGCTCTAAGAGTTATGTAAGGATAATAAAAAATAGATGAAGAAACAGCAAGAGGAAAATATAGTGTGCTCATCACAAAAAAGTTGCAAAAATACCAAAATGTGGAAAGAATGAGGGACATAATCTCAGCCCTCCTGGTGGCTCAGTGGTAAAGAATCTGCCTGCAATGCAAGAGACTGTTTGCAATGCCTAAGACACTGGTTTGATCCCTGGGTCAGGAAAATCCCCTGGGGAAGAAAATGGCAACCCACTCCAGTATTCTTGCCTGGGAAATCCCATGGACAGAGGAGCCCAGCAGGGTACAGTTCATAGGGCTGTTCCCCCTGCGTTGGGAGCACAGAGTCTTAGTCACTGGACCACCAGAGAAGTCCTACTTTCTGCATTTTAAATAGCAATTTTATATAAGCATTTTTCTAGGGGCTTATAAATTAATCAGAAATAAAACTTTAAAAGATGGCTGCATAATAGCCCATGCAGTTGAAGTACCATAATTAATAAATCATCTACTGTTGTATCTTTAGATTGTTACCAATGTTCCACCATTATAAATAATGTTTGGTAAATATTTTGTCACAAAAGTGTTTGCATAGTTGTAATTCTTTCCTTCAGATATATTTTTATTAAGTCAAAAGATACAAATATTTTTAAGGCTGAAAGAAGGTTTTTTTGTGTGTGTGCTTGATGAGTTTTCTTCAAAGAGGTATCTGACACTCATACCTAAATGGTCTTGATGTATTTTGTACTTTTTACTGGCTACATTTGAATGCAACTAGTATTAGAGAACTGGATGGTCAGTTATCCAGATTTATTTATTTATTTTTAATTAATTTATTTATTTTAATTGGTGGCTAATTACTTTACAATATTGTAGTGGTTTTTGCCATACATTGACATGAATCAGCCATGGGTTGTACATGTGTTCCCCATTCTGAACCCCCCTTCCACTTCCCTCCCCACCCCATCCCTCAGGGTCATCCCAGTGCACCAGTCCTCAGCACCCTGTCTCATGCATCGAACCTGGACTGGCGATCTATTTCACATAAAATAATATACATGTTGCAATGTTCTTCTCTCAAATCATCCAACCCTCGTCTTCTCCCACCAAGTCCCAAAAGTCTGTTCTTTACATCTGTGTCTCTTTTGCTGTCTCACACATAGGGTCATTGTTACCATCTTTCTAAATTCCACATATATGCATTAATATACTGTATTGGTGTTTTTATTTCTGACTTACTTCACTCTGTATAATAGGCTCCAGTTACATCCACCTCATTAGAACCAATTCAAATGCATTTTTTAAATAGCTGAGTAATATTCTACTGTGTATATGTACCAGACCTTTCTTATCCATTCATCTAGATGGATGGCAGAAGTAGATGTTTTAGATGGACATCCAATAGATGTCCATTGGATAAGATGGACATCTAGGTTGCTTCCATGTCCTGGCTATTGTAAACAGTGCTGCAATGAACACTGGGGTACACATGTCTCTTTCCATTCTGGTTTCCTCAGTGTGTATGCCCAGCAGTGGGATTGCTTGGTCGTAGGTCATCCAGATTTAATTATGTACAGTTCAGGACAAAAAGAAAAAGATCAAATCTTAGAAGATGCTTAAGATAAAGTGGTTCAGAAATGTTACAGGTAAGATCAGATACAAGTTTATCTCCAGCTCAGAAGTGCTTTGCCTCCTGGCGCATCACAAAGAAAATCCATCTCTGGGCTTGTGTTTATAGTCTCCCTCCCTCCTTTCTCCTCCTTCCCTCCTCTTTTCTTTTCTCCCTAGCTCTCTCTTTTTTTTTAAACAACATATTATTACCAATTACAACAGCATGTGTGCGTGCTCAGTCTTGTCTGACTCTTTGAGACCCCATGGACCCCAGGGTTCCTCTGTTTATGGGATTTTTTTTCAGGCGAGAATACTGGAGCGGGTTGCCATTTCACCCTCCAGGGACCTGCGTCTCCTGCATCTCTTGCATTGGCAGGTGGATTCTTTACCACTGAGCCGCCTGGGAAACCCCACTTAAAACAGCATATAATGTAAATTCTAGTAGCTATTGGAACCGGAGTTATGCTATACTGTTATTAATCAGAATACTGATGTTTATACTGTACACCTAAAATAAATAGGAATTGGACATTCTTTGGCATTGCCTTTCTTAGGGACTGGAATGAAAACTGACATTTTCCAGTCCTGTGGCCACTGCTGAGTTTTCCAAATTTGCTGGCATGTTGAGTGCAGCACTTTCACAGCATCACCTTTTAGGATTTGAAATAGCTTAACTGGAATTCAATCACTTCCACTAGCTTTGTTCATAGTGAAGCTTCCTAAGACCCGCTTGACTTCGCATTCCAGGATGTCTGGCTCTAGGTGAGTGATCACACCATTGTGATTATCTGGGTCATGAAGATCTTTTTTGTACAGTGCTTCTGTGTATTCTTGCCACCTCTTCTTAATATCTTCTGCTTCTGTTAGGTCCATACCATTTCTGTCCTTTATTGAGCCCATCTTTTCATGAAATATTCCCTTGGCGTCTCTCATTTTCTTGAAGAGATCTCTAGTCTTTCCTCTTCTATTATTTTCCTCTATTTCTTTGCACTGATCACTGAGGAAGACTTTCTTATCTCTCCATGCTATTCTTTGGAACTCTGCATTCAAATGCATATATCTTTCCTTTTCTCCTTTGCTTTTCACTTCTCTTCTTTTCACAGCTATTTGTAAGACCTCCTCAGACAGCCATTTTGCTTTTTTGCATTTCTTTTTCTTGGGGATGGTCTTGATCCCTGTCTTCTGTACAATATCATGAACCTCCATCCATAGTTCATCAGGCACTCTATCAGATCTAATCCCTTGAATCTATTTGTCACTTCCACTGTATAATCATAAGGGATTTGATTTAGGTCATACCTGAATGATCTAGTGTTTCCCCTTATTTTCTTCAATTTAAGTCTGAATTTTGCAGTAAGGAGTTCATGATCATCTCACACGTCAGTAAAGTAATACTCAAAATTCTCCAAGCCAGGCTTCAACAATACGTGAACAGTGAATTTCCAGATATTCAAGCTGGTTTTAGAAAAGGCAGAGGAAACAGATCAAATTGCCAACATTCGCTGGATCATGGAAAAAGCAAGAGAGTTCCAGAAAAACATTTACTGTGCCTATTGACTATGCCAAAGCCTTTGACTGTGTGGATCACAATAAACTGTGGAAAATTCTGAAAGACATGGGAATACCAGACCATCTGATCTGCTTCTTGAGAAACTTGTATACAGGTCAGGAAGCAACAGTTAGAACTGGACATGGAACAACAGACTGGTTCCAAATAGGAAAAGGAGTACATCAAAGCTGTATATTGTCACCCTGCTTATTTAACTTATATGCAGAGTACATCATGAGAAATGCTGGGCTGGATGATGCACAAGCTGGAATCAAGATTGCCGGGAGAAATGTCAATAACCCCAGAGATGCAGATGACACCACCCTTATGGCAGAAAGTGAAGAACTAAAGAGCGTCTTGGTGAAAGTGAAGGAGGAGAGTGAGAAAGTTGGCTTAAAGCTCAACATTCAGAAAACGAAGATCATGGCATCTGGTCCCATCACTTCATGGCAAATAGATGGGAAAACTGGAAACAGTGACAGACTTTGTTTTTTGGGGCTTCAAAATCACTGCAGATTGTGACTGCAGCCATGAAATTAAAAGACGCTTACTCCTTGGAAGAAAAGTTGTGACCAACCTAGACAGTGTGTTTAAAAGCAGAGACATTACTTTGCCAACAAAGATCCATTTCATCAAGGCTGTGGTTTTTCCTGTAGTCATGTATGTGAGAGTTGGACTATAAAGAAAGCTGAGCGCCGAGGTATTGATGGTTTTGAACTGTGGTGTTGGTGAAGATTCTTGAGAGTCCCTTGGACTGCAAGGAGGTCCAACCAGTCCGTCCTAAAGGAGATTAGTCCTGAGTGTTCTTTGGAAGGACTGATGTTGCGGCTGAAATTCCAGTACTTTGGCCACTTGATGCAAAGAGCTGACTCATTTGAAAAGACCCTGATGCTGGGAAAGATTGAAGGCAGGAGAAGGGGACAATGGAGGATGAGATGGTTGGATGGCATCACCGACTCAATGGACATGAGTTTGGGAGTTGGTGATGGACAGGGAGCCCTGGCGTGTTGCAGTCCATGAGGTCACAAAGAATCAGACAGGACTGAGTAACTGAACTGAAATGAAAATGAGTAAGTGTTATATATCAGTTATATCTCAGTAAAATTGAAAGAAAAAAAAAAGAATCCTGCATTCTTCACCTTTCAGATTGCATTGATGGCTCTGACAAAGGGCTGAACTTTTCCTTGTGTAATGAAGTTTCTCTCCTCACTGCTGGCAACAGTACAGGTGCTCAATAAACAGAGTATCATATGGCAGGATGAAATCTAACAGACTCTCATTAGACAGTGTCTGTTTTTATATCCTAGACCAGGAGTTAACAACTTATCTGACCGATGAAGTCTACCTCTGTGGTTGTTGTTCAGCCACTAAGTATGTGGAGACAGATGATTTTTTTTTTTTTGAGTATACACTATATCCATGTAACATGTTAGACTCTTTACAAACATTATCTTGTCTAATTCTCAACCCTATATAGTCAGTATCCTCAGTTTACAGTGGAAGTAACTGAAGTATGAGAGGTCAAGCTACTTGTGAGAAAATGAGTAGTCAGAGGCACAGATGGAATCTGAGAAAGTAAGTCTGTCCTGCAGCTCATCAAGCTGACAGGCAAGGTGGGGGTTGAGAGGACAGACACAGATAAAGCTTGCTGCAAAGTTGGCAAGAACCATAGTTTCTCCCAAGAACACGCTGTAACTACAAAGTGTTATAACGATCCCGTTCTGGAGTGACCACTGTTTTCTTACTGAAAAACCTTGTTTTCTAACATCATAGAGTATCCAAAATGTTGTTGTTTGAAATTATATCAGTGAAAAAGAAATACCCTACTTTGCCTAGAGGTTCAGGCAGGAGGAGAGGGGGCAACAGAGGACGAGATGGTTGGATGGCATCACTGAGCAAGCTCCGGGAGATGGTGATGGAGAGGGAAGTCTGTGCTGCAGTCCATGGGGTCGCAAAGAGTCAGACACAACTGAGCGACTGAACAACAGCAGCATCCATTAGCCAGGCTAGGAGGATGTGTGGTGTTTTATGGCTTGGATAGTGTTCATGTTTTGTTTGTGTTCAGACTTGGTTATGGAGAGGTCCTGTTTTTGTATTAATCCATCATGGTCATAGAGTGGCCTTGTCTGATGTTGATGTTCTATGAAATAGTTCATGTCTAACAGGAGAACATTAAGACCTAGCTGTGAGTGTCAGCCCAGCTCATAGTATTACTAACTCCAAGGTCCAGCAGTTGGTAGTACCAGGTCAGTTCCTGGATGTCAAAGGATGTTTTTTTCTTTTCTAAACCTATATATATGTGTGTATGTGTGTATGTACAGGTGTCCATAGGTATACATGCATATGTCTGTCAAAATCATCCAAAATTCCAACTATAAAATTCAAACAAAAACTGATATTTGAGATGTTTTCCACTTTATTAGGGGTGGCATATATATTTACGGCTTGGGCATGGGCTATGTATATATTTTTTCTGAGTCTGTGCTTATATATTTACTTTATTGCATATTAAGTATATTCACATGATTTAAAAAAAATACAGAGAAGTCTTCTTTCTGTCCCTCCCTTATCTGTTCAATCCCCACACTTTCCCAATAGGTAACTACTATTATTAATTGCATATCTTTCCAGAGATATTTTTTATGTTGATAATATATAGGAATGTGAATGTATCTCCTAGTGTTTCGTTTTTCAACTTAAAACAGATAACCACTCAGTTTTGCTCTTCCTTTTCTATTAATCCATCTAGGAAATATTTCTGCTTTAGTACCTAAGAAGCTTCTGCATTCCTAGGGAAGTCTTATTTGAACTTTATTTAATGATGAGCACGTTATCTCTTTTCAATCTTTGCCACCACAAAAATTATTGCAATGGATACCTTTGTCCATCGTCATTTCACACATGGAGGAGCAGAGCCTTAGAGTAAGTTCCCCAAAATGAAACTGTTGTGTCAAAGGGTTCACGCACTTGTAATTTTGAGAGTTATTGCCAGGCTGTCCTCCACTGGGGTTATAGAAATTGACAGTCTTATCAGTGGAGTAAGCAAGTGTCTGTTTTCCCACAGACTCACCAACAGTCTGTTATCAAACTTTCTGGTTTTTGCTAATCAGATGGTAGGAGATAACATTTCAATGATTCTAATTGGATGTCTATTATGAGTCTAGATGAGTTCTTCTTTTAAATAGCCTTTTTTTTTTTTTTAGAACACTTCTAGGTTCACAGCAAAAGTGAGCACAAGATACGGAGTTCCATTACACTATATCACCTGCCCCCACACAGGCATAGCCTCCCCCACTATCATCATCTCCCACGAGAGTGATACGTTGGTTACAACTGATACATGCTGACACATCATCATCACCTAAATTCCACAGTTTACACTCTAGTTCACTCTTGTCCATTCTGTGAATTTGGACAAATTTATGATGACATGTATCTACCATTATAGTATCCTACAGAGTAGTTTCACTGCCCAAAAGATACTCTGTGCTCTGCTGATTCATCCCTTCCACCCTCCTAACCTCCGACAACCACTGATCTTTTCACTCTGTCCATAGTTTTGCCTTTTTCAGAATGTCACATAGTTGGAACCACACTGTATGTAGCCTTTTCAGATTAGCTTTTTTTTCCCACAAACTGATAAGCTTTTAAGATATCTCTTTATTTTTTCATAGCTTGATAGATCATTTCTTTTTAGTGCTGAATAACATTCCACTGTCTGGATGTACCACAGTTTATTCATTCATGTATTTATTGAAAGATATCTTGGTTGCTGCCAAGTTTTGCCAATTATGAATAAAATGACGATATTGCTAGAAATGTCCGCATATAGGGTTTTGTACAAACATAAGTTTTCAACTCATTTTGATAAGGAGTTCAATTGCTGGATCATATGATGAGTACATTTAATTTTCTAATGGTCTTCCCAAAAGTGACTTAACATTTTGCATTTCCACCACAATAAATGAGAGTTCCTATTGCTCCACATCCTTTTCAGAACTTGGTGTTATTAGTGTTTTGGATTTTCGCTGTTCTAACAGGTGTATAGTATAGTATCTCACTGATGTTAGGGCAATGGCACCCCGCTCCAGTACTCTTGCCTGGAAAATCCCACGGATGGAGGAGCCTGGTGGGCTGCAGTCCATGGGGTCGCTGAGTTGGAGACAACTGAGTGACTTCATTTTCACTTTTCACTTTCATGCATTGGAGAAGGAAATGGCAACCCACTCCAGTGTTCTTGCCTGGAGAATCCCAGGGACGATGGAGCCTGATGGACTGCCATCTATGGGGTTGCACAGAGTCGGACACGACTGAAGTGACTTAGTAGTATGGCTCAGCTGGTAAAGAATCCCCCTGCAATGTGGGAGACCTGGGTTCAGTCTCTGGATTGGGAAGATCCCCTGAAGAAGGGAAAGGCTACCCACTCCAGTATTCTTGCCTGGAGAATTCCATGGACTGTATAGTCCACGGGGTTGCAAACAGCAGGACACAACTGAGCGACTTCCACTTCACAATGACATATGACGTTGAGCATCTTTTCACATGCGTATTTGCCATCTATGTATCTTCTCAGGTCTTTTGCTCATTTTTCAATTAGATTGTTTGTTTTCTCACTGTTGAGTTTAAAGAGTTCTTTGTATATTGTGAGTAACATTCCTTTTTTTTTTTTTTTGAAATGACAAGTTATTTAATTAGGTTCTTTGCAAGAAGTTCAGAATACTACTTTGTGAGGATAAATTCCATTTGTGAGAGCAAACACAGAGCGGAGGTAGCCCTGGAGCTGAGGGACAGCTTTGATTCTTCACAGAATTTGCGAGTCCACACCTTTCTGGTCAACCTTGCGCTGCTCTGTGATCTCGTATTTCTCTCTCTCTGTGTCGAAGATCTCACCCTCCTGGTGTCTGGGTTTACGCAGCTTCTTCTTCTTGAAGTAAGTGTCAGTGAGATATTCTGGAATTTTCACACCACTGATATCGATTTTGGTGGAGGTGGCAATGACAAATTTCTGGTGTGTTCTACGCAGAGGAACTCGATTGAGGGATAGAGGCCCAGTCACAAGTAGCAAGCCACTGCCCAGCTGCTTCAGGAAAACGACCCTCTTGCCTCTGTGGCGCCCAGTGAGGATGATCAGAATGGTCCCAGGAGTGATGCTGGCACGCAGCTTCCTCACTTGCTTACTGAAGGGTTTTTTGCCATGACTCAACAGTTTCTGAGGCACATCTTCCGTAGGGTAATACCTAGGCATTTTGCGAAGTTTGACCACTCGGGTACCACCGTTCTTGTCGCCACCAACTGGTTTTGTGACAGTAGCAAGGGCACGAACCTTCTTTTTCTTTTCGACCTTGGATTTAGGTGCTGAATATTTTCTCTTGTACAAGGCCTTTCTGGAGTACATGGCTGATCGGGAATATCTGCCAATTCCTCTGACCAGGACAGGATTTCGGCTGCAGTGGGGCTTCCCCTTCTTAACCTTCTTCACCTTTTCCACCTTTTTAGCCTTCTTGCCAGCATCAGCCTTCTTGGCTTCAGGTTTTTTCTCCTTAGTATCTGGCTTCTCAGCCTTTTCACCCGCCATCTTGCAAGATGGGAAACAGCGTGAGTAACATTCCTATATCAGATATGTCTCTTCCAAATATTTTCTTCCAGTCTGTGGCTTGTCTTCTCATTCTCTTGAAAGATGAGTCTTTTTATTATGTGATGAAGGGCCTTTCTAGCTCTTTTCTATAAACTTCCTATTTAGATTTCTTGATGGGCTGTATTTTAGAGCCATTTGGTTGTTAGATTCTAGCAGAAATTACCTTTTTCTAAAGTCATTCATGTCTCCACTCACTAGTTCCTCCAAATTGAAGTCTCAGATCAACACATACATTTGCATTTATACTTGGGAAACTAATTCTTAATTTTAAAAAATCTGGTGATAAAACTGTCTTCTCAGCAAAAGAGACACAGATGTATAGAACAGCCTTTTGGACTCTGTGGGAGAGGGTGGGATGATTTGGGAGAATGGCATTGAAACATGTATAATATCATATAAGAAACTAATCGCCAGTCCAGGTTCGATGCAGGATACAGGATGCTTGGGGCTGGTGCACTGGGATGACCCAGAGGGATGGTACAGGGAGGGAGGGGGGAGGGGGGTTCAGGGTGGGGAACATGTGTACACCCGTGGTGGATTCATGTTGATGTATGGCAAAACCAATACAATATTGTAAAGTAAAAAAAAAAAAACAAAAACATGGTGATTATAGCTTATAATATTGCATTGTATATTTGGAAGTTACTAAATTTTAAAAGTTCTCATAAAGAAATTGTAACTGTGTGCAGTGACAGATGTTTACTAAATTGTGGTGATCATTTTGCAGTACATACAGCAAATCACTGATGCACCTGAAAGCTATATAATGTTAAATGTCAATTATATCACAATAAAAATATCAAATATTTATAATAAAAAAAACTGTGTTCTGCAAATTCCTAATTTTGAGGCCAATAATTTTTGTTGGCAATAACCACTTACCTTTCACTATTACTTCACTGATAGAGAGCAAACTTTTGGCCTTTAGTGTTATGTCAGAACTGTTCTATATTAATAACAGTTCAAAAGAGCCAGCTGTTCAATTTTCAGGAATTTTGTGAGCCAGCTGTTAAACAATGCATTATTAAAAATTAACTTATATACAATTACAATTAAATAATTACATCAAGAACAAAGACCAAAAAATAATCAAAACTCACCACTTCCTTATTCTGCTACATATTGCCATAACCTACATTCTTGAAATTATTTATATTGGCTGATTTTGTAGGGTAAAAGTCCTATACAACAGTGTGTAATAACTGCATATCTCTCCCCAGTTCTTCATTCAATGACTTTGCAAACATACCCCTACTAGGAGTATTATCCCAGCAAATGCTACAGCTCAGGCCTTTTCTCTCTCCATCTCTCAGAAAAACAGCTGTTAACCATGAACTAGCACTCTATCCATTACTAATGTGTTGGCTAGGGAGCAGACCAAACATGCCACTCACTTATTCAAAAAGAGTTTAGAGTTCTTAGTCCCCCTGGCTCTAAATTTACCTCAGTTTATTAATTTAGAGAAAATGCAACAGAAACTGAAGCCAATTCCTTTATCAAAACTGGCTTTGGAGCAGCAGTGGTGGCTATGTATCTTAAACTCACTGAACCCAGTGGTATGCAAATCAATTAAAGATTTCAAAGGACTTGCTGTTTTCACAGCTTGAATAATTAAGATTTCCATCTCCTGGCTTGGATTTCTTCTGCAGCTTTGGTGGGAGAATGTGTCACAGGTGATCACAGATGTGCTGAGGCTCAGAGCCTGGGCTCTCTAAGACTGAGGCAGTTCCCCAGGGGACCTCCTTCCTCTCAATTATTCCAATCTGCCTATCATTCGGCCTCAAACTTTGCTAAGAATAAAGATTCCAATAGTACAGTGAACTCTCTTTTCATTTTCTTTTTTTCACATTCAAATCTCAAGTGACTACCCTTTGATTGCTTTCCTGAAATACACAGTTTCTTTTTTACTCACTTAAAGAAATCTTGCTTTCATCCTGATGCATTCCTGTTTGATCAATTTAGGACTTCATATTTTCTATCCTGATAAGATCAAGCCTTCTTTTGATTTTTGCTTTTGAGTTGAAAACAAAATAATATTTGAAATAATTTTAAAGAAAAAAAAAGAATTAATGAAAGAATGAAAAAGAGCCCCAGATTTTAAACTCCACTCTCACATAGCTGTTATATTCTTAGATATTTCTTTTTCTCTGTTTCTCTGCCAGTACTGTCCATAGGCATAGTATTATTTCAATGTTTGAAATAATGGTATATACCCATTTTCATAGTCTGTTCTTTTTGTGTGACTTTATATCATAAATCTTTTCTTTGTGCTACAGTATTATTTTCAGACTTAAAAGCCTGACTTTTATGCAAACATGTTGTGATGCAGCTTCTAAAATGACCCCGATGATTTCTGCCTCCTACTTGTCATCACCTTGTATAGTCCCCTCACCTTGAGCTTGGCTGCTCTTATTGACTGGCTTCTACATGTCAGGAAGGAAAAACTTTTCCTGCATTCCCTTAGATTTAGTGATTGGGAGCCTGTGAATTAAACTGATAAAAGACATATTAACAGGAGAAAAGACAAATTCTAAATCACATATATTTGCAGGGGCACACAGGAAAATGTGACTCAAGGAGGCAGTTAGAATTTGGAGCTTATATACCATCTTAATAGGGGAAGCAGGGAATTCCCTTGCATTCCAGTGGTTAGTACTCTGTGCTTCCACTGCAGGGGGCTCGGGTTCCGTTCCTGGCTGGGAAGCTAAAATACTGCAAGCTGCACAGCATGCCAATTAAAAAAAAAAATGCAACTGATTCTGGTATTTTTGTTTGAAAAATCCCACAGACAGAGGAGCTTGGTGGGCTACAGTCCATGCAGTCTCAAAGAGTCAGACATGACTGAGCAACTAAGCACAACAACACAACTAAGTTTGTCATAGCTTTCCTTCCAAGGAGCAAGCATTTTTTATTTTTTATTTTTTTTTCTTTTTTTTTTTATTTTTTTTTTTTTTTCAAGCATTTTTTAATTTCATGGCTGCAGTCACCATCTGCAGTGATTTTGGAGTCCAAGAAAAGAAAATCTATCAAATGTCTGTTTAGGTAATCTCTTATCCTGGTGCTGTCAGCCCTCTCTGGTGATAGGGTCAACCTTCCCTGGTTAGTCTTCTTCCTTAGAAGAGGATGTATGACAGCTGAGCTTCTATTGGGAGGCTCTGCTTTTAGGCAGACAAAGGGAGTTTAGGGAGAAAAAAACCTCTTCTTGTATCTGTTTATTATCAAATATCTTCAGCTGGAAACAAATTTTAGCTGGAAGCCTCATAGGAATAGAATATGACAGAAATGACGATGTCACATCAGGTTATAAAAAGACTGTGGCTTTCACATGGCGTGTTCTCTGTGTGTGTGTCTGTCTTGGATTCCTCAGTTCCGAGAGGAGCCAGCTGCCATATCATGAGACAGCACTGTGAAGGTGCCCATGTGAACGAGTTTAGAAGTAGATCTTCTGGGACCTGTCAAAAACTGCATGAATGAGCTTGGAATTGGATCCTTTCTCAGTCAAGCCTTGAGAAGACTGAAGTCTCATGAGATACCCTGACCCACACCCAACTAAGTTACTTGCAGATTCTTAGCTCACAGAAATTCAGTTCAGTTCAGTTCATTCGCTCTGTCATGTCCGACTCTGCTACCCCATGGACTGCAGCATGCCAGGCTTCCCTGTCCATCACCAACTCCCGGAGCTTACTCAAACTCATGCCCATTGAGTCGGTGATGCCATCCAACTATCTTATCCTCTGTTATCCCCTTCTCCTGCCTTCAGCCTTTCCCAGCATCAGGGTCTTTTCAAATGAGTCAGTTCTTCACATCAGGTGGCCAAAGTATTGGAGTTTCAGCTTCAGCATCAGTCCTTCCAATGAATACTCAGGAGTGATTTCCTTTAGGATTGACTGGCTTGGTCTTGTTGCAGTCCAAGGGACTCTCAAGAGTCTTATCCAACACCACACTTCAAAAGCATCAATTCTTTGGTGCTCAGCTTTCTTTATAGTCCAGCTCTCACATCCATACATGACTACTGGAAAAACCATAGCTTTGACTAGATGGGCCTTTGCTGGCAAAGTAACGTCTCTGCTTTTCAATATAGTATCTAGGTGGTCATAGCTTTTCTTCCAAGGAGCAAGCATTTTTTAATTTCATGGCTGCAGTCACCATCTGCAGTTATTTTGGAGCCCCCAAATATAAAGTCTCTCACTGTTTCCATCGGTTCCCCCATCTATTTGCCATGAAGTGATGGGACTGGATGCCATGATCTTAGTTTTCTGAATGTTGAGTTTTAAGCCAACTTTTTCACTCTCCTCTTTCACTTTCTTCAAGAGACTCTTTAGTTCTTCTTCTCTTTCTGCCATAACAATGATGTCATCTCCATATTTGAGGTTATTGATATTTTTCCCAGCAATCTTGATTCCAGCTTGTGCTTCATAGAAATTATGACATAACAAATGTTTGCTTTTTAGCCACTGGGCTTCCCAGGTGATGCTAGTGGTAAAGAATCCACCTGCCTATGCAGGAGAAATGAGACACAGGTTCAATCCCTGGGTCAGGAAAATCCCCTGGAGGAGGGCATGGCTACCCACTCCAATATTCTTTCCTGGAGGATTCCGGAGACAGAGGAGCCTGATGGGCTTCAGTTCATTGTGTCACAAAGGGTCGGACAAGACTGAAACAAATTAGCACACACCACTTATTGCCACTAAGTTTGGGGGTTATTTGTTATGAAGCAATAAATAACTAACACAGATGCTAAGGATTTTTCACCTAGTTAATCAACATGATCAGTAAGATATTAAGACCAATTCAAAGCAGAATTTGAAGAGTAGATAAACAGAAGCAATTAGGAATGCTGGAATAAATTTGCTAAGAGATGCAAATCTGATTAATATCTTATAGGGCAATATAATGTTTTGGGTCATCTGCTTACAGAGTGGAAATTAATTATATTTCTATTAACAAAATTCATGTGCATTTTTGTGAACAAAGATCTTTTGCATCACTATCAGTTTTCTATAATTTAACTTCCCAAAGAACTGTAAAATAGCCTAGTTAGAAGAAAGACAATCGGAAGTGCCCATCCCTATAGAATCTATGTATCCTCAGCTGATTCACTAGATAATGCCTAGCATTCCACAGAAAGCACGCCAGTACAGTAATCTCTTCTGCCTATTTTAAAATCTTGGCCAATTTTTCTAGACACTTACTTATGCAAAGGATTTAGAATTACTGTGTTCAATGGCTAAACATTATTCTAGCAATTTGAAGCACCCTAATTTTTAATATCTTTCCATTATCAAAATTTAGGTTGTTTCCAGTTTTTTCTTAGCTACAGTATTAGATTGTATTGCAATACTGTCTTATGTAGGTGTTTGAGTGTTGTAAATAATCATTAGATGAATTTTTCCTTAAGATAAATTCCCAGGGGTGGGATCCAAGGGTAAGAACAGTGGACTCTCCAGTGTCCTCTTTGCCTGGTTACCTCTCTGCCCTTCTGGTCTGATTTCCTATTTCCTTACAAGCACTAAGCGATCCAGCAGATGGTTCACCTCACGTTCCTGTAACTAATAGTACTGTGACTTCTGCCTGGAATATTCTCCCCTCGCTTACCTAGGCCAGGGATTCATAGATGGCTTTCAGGGAATTCACAAGCTTCTTGATATGGAATGCAAATTTTGTGTGTATATGTATACGTGTGCTTTCTCTGGGGGAGAAAGTCCAGAGATTTCTCAGCTTCTCAAAGTGGGTCTGTGGGATGCTGAAGCTCCAAGTCCAAAAGGGTTTTTTCTTACTTCTTCAAGCCTTACTGACCTTTTCCTCTCTGAGAAATATAATATTCTTGATCAATACTCCTGAATTGTTAACTAATGATGTCAAGGAAATTATTTTGTTTCTCCACTGTTTAGGACAGATACTTTTAAACAGTGGGCATAAGGAAGAAAAGGGAAAAAGTGAAAAAGTCAGAGATAATGTCGAGGAGGCTTTAGATGGAACACAAAAAATGGCAGCTCTTATTGGTTATTACTGAAATGCTCATCAGATGAGAGGCAATGGAGCATGGGCTCTGGAGGTCAGCTAAGGTTTGAATCTGATTTTGGTACTTATTAGCTATGTGACCTTGGGTGATTTGCTTAGATTCTATGTCTTTTTCCTCATCTCTAAAATGCAGATAATAACAATTACCTCATTCATGCAACTGTTCTGATACTTAAATGAAATAATGTACATAAAGTGTTCTGTGGCTTAAGGCACACAATAAGTGCTTGAAAATGGTATTATTCCAAACTACAGCACTTTCACATATATTTTCTAATATTCATGGGACCTATGAGGATTTTTTTTCATTCTTTAACTGAAAAATTTCAGATATACCAAAGTAGAGAGAATAGTATAATGAATCCCTAGGTACTCATCACCTAGCTTCAACAATTATCAACACATTAGCCAGTTTTGTTTCACTTGTACACCCACCAAACTTTTCCCCTACATTTGGATTGTTGTTGTTGTTTATTAGTTGCCAAGTTGTGGGTGACTCTTCTGGGACCCCATGGACTGTAGCCCACCAGGCTCCTCTGTCCATGGGACTTCCCAGGTGAGAATACTGGAGTGGGTTACCATTTCCTTTTCCAGGGGATCTTCCCGGCCCAGGGATTGAACTCACATCTCTTGCTTGGCAGATGGATTCTTTACCACTAAACCACCTAGGAGGCTACTATATTTCAGTTAAAAAAAGAGAGAATAAAAATAAAATAAAATGTCTTCAGTTCAGTTCAGTGGCTCAGTCGTGTCCGACTCTTTGCAACCCCATGAATTGCAGCATGCCAGGCCTCCCTGTCCATCACCAGCTCCCAGAGTTCACAAACTCAGGTCCATCGAGTCAGTGATGCCATCCAGCCATCTCATCCTCTGTCATCCCCTTCTCCTCCTGCCCCCAATCCCTCCCAGCATCAGGGTCTTTTCCAATGAGTCAACTCTTTGCATGAGGTGGCTAAAGTATTGGAGTTTCAGCTTTAGCATCAGTCCTTCCAACGAACACCCAGGACTAATCTCCTTTAGAATGGACTGATTGGATCTCCTTGCAGTCCAAGGGACTCTCAAGAGCCTTCTCCAACACCACAGTTCAAAAGCATCAATATTTTGGCGCTCAGCTTTCTTCACAGTCCAACTCTCACATACATACATGACTACTGGAAAAACAATAGCCTTGACTAGACGGACCTTTGTTGGCAAAGTAATGTCTCTGCTTTTGAATATGCTGTCTAGGTTGGTCATAACTTTGCTTCCAAGGAGTAAGCGTCTTTTCATTTCCTGGCTGCAATCACCATCTGCAGTGATTTTGGAGCCCCCAAAATAAAGTCTGACACTGTTTCCACTGTTTCCCCATCTATTTCCCATAAAGTGATAGGACCAGATGTCTTGATCTTCGTTTTCTGACTGTTGAGCTTTAAGCCAACTTTTTCACTCTCCTCTTTCACTTTCATCAAGAGGCTTTTTAGTTCCTCTTCACTTTCTGCCATAAGGGTAGTGTCATCTGCATATCTGAGGTTATTGATATTTCTCCCAGCAATCTTGATTCTAGCTTGTGCTTTGTCCAGCCCAGTGTTTCTCATGATGTACTCTGCATACAAGTTAAATAAGCAGGGTGACAACATACAGCCTTGACATACTCCTTTTCCTATTTGGAACCAGTCTGTTGTTCCATGTCCAGTTCTAACTGTTGCTTCCTGATCTGCATACAGATTTCTCAAGAGGCAGGTCAGGTGGTCTGGTATTCCCATCTCTTTCAGAATTTTCCACAGTCTTAGGAAAAAAAAAATTAAAATACAGCCCAGGCAACTCTACCCAATACATTTCACATGTAAGTCAACACTTATAATGGCCTATATGTGAAAAGAATGTAAAACAGACTGAACACATGCAGAATGTGCCTGCAAATGCAGAAGCCACAGGAGATACAGGTTAGATCCCTGGGTTGGGAAAGTCTCCTGGAAAAGGAAATGACAACCCACTCCAGTATTCTTGCCTGGAAAATCCAATGGACAGAGGAGCCTGGTGGGCTACACGCCATGGGGCCACAGAGAGCTGGACACAACTTCACAACTGAGCACGCACACATACGTGTGTGTATAATTCACTTTGCTGTATACCTGAAAATAACACAACATTGGAAATCAACTATACTCCAATAAAAATTAAAAAAGAAATCAGAACAGAATAAAAGCATACGAGTTCGACAATGAACAGTGGTAAACCACAGATTAAACTCCTATGGATTTATTTTTCCTCTGGTTGAAAGGATTTATCTTGACCTTTGAAGTCATCAAACATGAAGTGTGAAAGAAGATTATCAATTGCTCAGATTTTGTACACAGTGAATAACTCACAAAATGTCTTTTTTTTCCTCCAGTTTCCAGCACTAAAACAGGTGCCTCGGCATCTGCATGCTTTGTCACACTTTCAGAAGAAAATATTCCTAGCAATGTGGTTGCTTAAAAGGAAGTGTGTACAGGTAGAGACTGCAGACAGGGAATTAAAAGTATAGAGCCCGGCACCACAACAGCTTTCAACTAAAGTTAATTGATGATGATGCCAATGATAGTAATCATAATGAAGAGGTTGACACTTGACGTATGAACCACACGAAGGAGCAGGAAAACAAGCCACATGTCTGTAAATAACAGCTTGCAAAGCAGCTATGGAGCTTGTCTGAGGAAAAGGCTAAAGAGGTGGTTGTGTATGTTGCAGGTGCTAAAGCCACTGACTTTGGAGTCAGCTAGGATTCTGATGTGTGACCTTGAATCTGTTGCTTAAAATCTCTGAGCCTCAGTTTCTGCATTTGTGAAATGCGGATAATAGTACCTATTGAATATTTGGCTGTTATAAGGATTTAATGAGGTTGTGTAACTGACTTATAAGTATCAAAATTATTTGGGAGTTACTCAGAGATGTCCCCCAAGCTTGAGAAAATGAGGCAAAGTACAATTGTTTTTCGCAAGTGAAAGAAGGAGACTGAAAGGTTCTTAGGTTGGAAATAATGTATTTGGAGGAACACTGAACAATTTAGGAGGGGAGAGTAAGTATCCCAGGTTCTCCCAGTAACTTGATGAGGATCTAGCCACCTGGGTTAAGTTTGCCAATAGGGAGAAATGAGCAGGCACTCAGCCTTCAAGTATGTAAGCCCTGTGGCAGTGAGTTTCTCTGTGGATGACTAGATTAGCACTTGACTCTGGTACATGTTGAGGTGCCCAAGTCTGTCTCTCAGCCCTGGACATTCTGAGGCCTTTCATAGAAAAGGTCAGATGGAGCCAGACTCACCTTAGACAGTGTGCATACCAATCACCTTGAGGTCTTATTAAAATGCAGATGTGGGTTTGGAAGACCTGAGGTGGGGCCTGAGATGCTCCCGGGTGATGCTGATTCTACTGGTTCCTCGATCACACTGAGTAACAAAGCTGCTGAAAACACATCCCCACTTGCAGTGCACTTCTGCTTTCTACAAGAATTCAGAAACAGTATTTATCATCTTCTCTTTCCTTTGGGGGTTGTAAGTTTCCAACCCGGAACCTAATGCTTGCTGCCCAAGTACTCTACATCTAGGGACTGGAGAAAGCCTTTGTTGTCGTTGTCTTCAAATGTTTTTATCCATCTGGCTGCATCAGGTCTCGGGCAGCATGAGGACTCTTTAGTTGTGGCATGCAAACTCTTAATTGTGGCATGTGGGATCTAGTTACCTGATCAGGGATTGGACCCAGGCTTCCTGCATTGGGAGCGTGGAGTCTTGCCACTGGACCACCAGGGAAGTCCCTGGAGCAAGTCTTTGACTTGCCTCCTCTTCTTGTTTCCTCATAGAGTTATGGGCATACCTTGCCTCATACACTGGGCAATAATAGGTGTCTAAATCTCCCTCTCTCTAATCCAGGGCAGGGCACTAGCTCAGGCTGTTTTAGCCAGGTATCCTGCCTGAGATGGACTGAAGCTGAGAGAGAGAAAAAGGTGCTTGCACAGGGGTCCCACAGGAAGCCCAAAGGCAAACCAGGGGAAGCTGAAGTAAAATTATTTGAGGGAATGGGAAGAGAACCTGAGAAAGGGTTGAAAAGATGGTGGTAGGTGATTGCTTAGGAGTTAGGAGATCTCAGTTTATCTGGCAAATCCTGAACTTGCAGGCTGCATGATGAAATCATCACTCCTATAACAGGCAAGGCTAAATTTGAATCAAGTCACATCCAGGCGTGAGTTTGTTAAATAAAGTAAGAAACAGGCAATGCAGGGCTTTTGAGAGTATCTTGCTTTTGAAATTTTTGATTTGCTTATCTGAAAACTAAGAGAAATAAACAGGTTATGGATAAACCATAAAGGAATAGAATATAATAAAGAATGTATATATATGTCTGAGTCAGTTTGCTGTACAGCAGAAGTTAGCACAACATTGTAAATCAACTATACTTCAATAAAAAATTAAAAAGCGGTTATATAAAACTTAAGTATAGACAAGATTAAAACTCATGTATAATCTTTAGATGAATGTTATTATACAAGAATAAATTGCAAGAAATCCGAGGAAAATTAATTGCCACTGTGTTAACTATCAAAAACCTTCAAGTTTCTAAAACTTGTCCCTATGTTTTTTTCTTCTCACAAGGGAAATCCTGTTATAATCCTTATATCCAAATAAAGATTAACATTCTCTTTTTTCTGCAGGCTAAGCATCTTGTTGAGTTACAAAATTAAACATTTTTCATCTTAAAGAAACTTTTACTTTTAATTTTTTCTGTATCCCACAAATAATGTTTAAAGCTATTCAAAGTTTTAATTATTACAATCAACAACATAAGATAAAAGCTGTAATCCTTCAAAGTACACCACAATGAATGCAAGGACTTTATTTCCTTCGAAGGAAACTGTCTAGATAAAAGAAGAAAACTGTTTTAATCTAAGCATATTCTTGTCTGCTACATAATAACCAGTAGGCACACAATGGCTTGAGGTCTAGCAAAGAACAAAACACAGTTCTTCATCACACAGTCTTGTCTTTGATCTTAGCTAGATGTCTGACCTTGGTAAGCCACTTTATCAAGTATCAAGCCTCAGTTTAATCCTCTGTAAAATGAGAGATTAGACTAGTTGGTATCCAGTCCCAGTGCTTCACTGATACAGAAGAAGCTTGATTTCGTAAGAGCATCAAAAAACAGTTGCTGTTTTCTTTACCACTGAATGTTTCAGTAAGTGGGGACCTGAAAAGGTGAAGCAGCTCACTCTTGGTGCTGAAAGGGGAGAACAAGGATTATAATTCAAAATGCCTGACTTCCAGCTCAGGACATTTTCTACAAAGTCAAGTGACTTAAAATTCTTTTCAGAGGTGAACTTCTTTCTCAGCAATTAAAATAAAAATGCACTGGGCAAAAAAACCACAGAAGACGTTGGTATAACATAATTTCCTCTCAGGAAGTGGGTGTTTTTCTGGGTAAGTTAATGTAAGTCATAACTGACTGATTATGGTTAGAGGAGTGGATGTAAATTATGCTAGAGAACCACATGAAAGCAAATTAAGTTTTCATATACTACCAAAATGGCTAGTTTCAAGACTTCACAGTACTGATCCTCTTGGTC
This sequence comes from Ovis canadensis, assembly GCF_042477335.2. Taxonomy (NCBI): domain Eukaryota; kingdom Metazoa; phylum Chordata; class Mammalia; order Artiodactyla; family Bovidae; genus Ovis; species Ovis canadensis. Next base: position 43,156,452 of record NC_091259.1, on the reverse strand, counting down.
TGTGAGTGACCGGAAGGCCAAGGCCACGTCTGGTGCATCTGTGTGGTTAGCCAGGCAGGCATTCTGCATCTAGGAGATTCTCTCCCTAGTTCAGGGGCACAGAGGGCAGGGCTGGGGCAAAGGAGCAGGTCTGCAGCATTAGGGAGAGGAACTGAAAGGAAGGTTACTTTCAGGAGGACAAAGCAGGCTATGGAAGATCTTGCAATGGAACCGAACAAGTCCTCTGCACAGATATGTGAGCAGGGATATCCTCTGCACAGATATGTGAGCAGGGATGTCCTCCGCACAGATATGTAAGCAGGGATGTCCTCCGCACAGATATGCGAGCAGGGATGTCCTCTGCACAGATATGTGAGCAGGGATGTCCTCTGCACAGATATGTGAGCAGGGATGTCCTCTGCACAGATATGTGAGCAGGGATGTCAGGTGTTCTCAACAAACGTTACTCACAACCAGAAAATGGGGCGGGGGGTGGTGGTGGAGAAAAACCCATTAGGACTCCCCTGGTGGTTCAGCGGCTAAGACTCCAGGCTCCCATTGCAGGAGGCCTGGGCTTGATCCCTGGTGAGAAACCTACATCCCGTATGCCACAACTAAAGATTCTGTGTACCGCAACGAAGATCCAAAGACACTGAGCGCTGAAACTAAGATCCAGCCCAGCCAAATAAAAAAATAATCTTTAAAAATACCCATCCATTTTTTTGTAGATATACCTTGTCCCTCCCTACTCCTTTTCCTTTGAGAAAGTTTTAACATTCTCATAATACTTAGCACCAGGCCTTCCCTGGTGACTCAGGTGGTAAAGAATCTGCCTGCAATGCAGGAGACTCGGGTTCAATCCCTGGGTCAGGAAGATCCCCTGAAGAAGGGAATGGCAACCCACTCCAGTATTCTTGCCTGGAGAATCCCATGGACAGAGGACCCTGGCGAGCTACAGTCCATGGGGTCACAGAGAGTCGGACATGACTGAGCGACTAACACTTTCACTTCACTTTATACTTAGCATTAGTGTACCTGAACATATTACTCGAAAATGGATTAACTAGGTAGCAAAATTATTCATGTATCTTTGTATAATATTTCTATAACACTTAATATGTGCTAGGCATTGTTTTAAGTACTTTCCAAATAAATATTAAGTCATCTAATCCTTGTAACAACTCTATGAGATATCATCACTGCTGTTATCCCCATTTTATAGATGAGGAAACTGGAGGACAGAAAAGTAACTTGCCCAAGATCACACAGCTAGTAAGTGGCAGAATCCATGTAGTCTTCTCCCAAGTCCATGCTTTGCTGTCTCCTTAAGAAAGGACTATAAAGCAAGTGCTGAGAGGGGACATTTGTTCTTTTGGCTACACCCACTTCTTATGCTAGAGAAGTACTGGCAAGTCGAACCCATGGAAGGCGATGGGATGCTGGACACACTACCGCAAAATATGGCACCTTAGCATCCTGAATACTTTAAACTGAAGGAGTTTTGAGAAAATGACAGAAGTAGGAAGGTCACTCTGACCCTCCCCTCATCCTTTCCCCCTGAAATGTCATAAAACACTCATGTGAGAGTTACCTTCCTTATATTCAGGGGGAAGGAGCATCCTTACCTGAAGACAAAGGGACGCCAAGAAGCATCCTAACAAACAGGCCTTGCTAAGTTTTTCCCAATTTACTTACCTCATACTCCTTAATCTATCACATCCCTCCATGACGGTCCTTGCTCCATCAAACCTAGCATAAAATACTCAGCTCTGTTTCCTTAAACCTTCATTTCTTTATGCAGGCTCCTGTGACACACAAATATCAAATAAGTTAGTTTGCTTTTCTCCTATTAGTCTGCCTTTTTCAGTTTAATTTTCAGACCCAGCCAGAGACCCTAGGAAAGTTTTTCTTCCCCTACAAAGGTGTGCTTTCCCCACTGGCTAATGCACACCACGCTGCAGCCCTAACAAGGGCTCCCTGGGGCATTTCTCAAGGCAAGTCTCAGTACAGAGTGGACGTCCATGTTTGCTCTTTGTCTTTCTTTGCCAGATGAGTGTGGTGAACACTGGAGATAGTACAAATAACACAAAAGAGGTTGAGTGAGGTGCCGGGCACTGCAGATAAACAAGTCTGCTCAACTCAAGCAAATCACTGGAGAACCTCTCCGTTTAGGTGACAGAACGCAGGCTAGGAAACAGGAGAAAGGTCAGGGAAGGAAGAAGAATGCCCTATTAAGGAAGCCAGTGGAGGAGAGAATGCCAAGAGGGGACTGTCCAAAAGCATCAAACGCTGCCAAGAGGCCAAGAAGACTAAGAATTGTATGAAGGCTGGGCTTGATAAGGTGAGAAATTACCAAGAGGAATACAGAGGAGGGCTTTGGGATGAGTCAATCAAGGATGACTTCCTGTAAAGGATTGATTTTGAAATCAGCCTTGAAAACTCTAAAGAACATGCATTGAAAGAAGAGTGGAGAGAATCTTGGGCAAAATGATACATTTAAGGAAAGGGAAGGAAGCATGAGCAAGCTTGGCAGGGAAGTGTAAGTGCAAGACTTTACTGCAGAGGAAGGTGCCTGGCACAGGAAGCAGAACAGAGAAGCTGGTGAGACTCAGAAGCGAGGTGGCAACTATTAGAAAATCTTCAAGGCTTTTGTAAAGAGTTTGCTTTGGTGTATAGGTATTTTTTGTAACTTAATTTATTTGGCTGTGATGGGTCTTTGTTGCTGCTCAGGATTTTCTCTAGGTGTGGCAAGTGGGGGCTACTCTCTAGTTGCGTGCATGGGCTTCTCACTGTGGTGGCTTCTCTTGCTCTGGAGCACAGGCTCTAGGGTGCAAGGACATCAGCAGTCGTGGTACGTGGGCTTCGGCAGTTGAGGCTCCCGGGCCCTGGAGTGCTGGGTCACTCATTGTGGCATGTGAGCTTAGTTGTTCTGCAACCTGAGGATCTTCCTGGACAAAGGATTGAACCCATGTCTCCTGCATTAGCAGGTGCATTCTTTACCACTGGGCCATCAGGGAAGCCCTGGTGTATAGGTTTTTTTTTTATATATATAGATTTTTAAAAATTTATTTATTTATTAATTTGGCTGCACAAGGTCTTAGTTGCTGCATGTAGGATTGTTGACCTTTGTTGTTTTGTTCATTAATTTTGTTGGGTAGAGGTTCACTCAGTTTCCCTGCTCCACTGTGGAGGAAGTCAGTTTTGCATTTACTAAATGAGTCTTTTCAGTATTCCTGATGGATTTTATATGTGCATTTCACACGTGGCTCCCCATATACCACCAATACAATCTGTGGTAAGACAAGTAGAGCTTATTGCATAAAGGAGAACACCACTCCAAAAAGCTTTGGCAGTATTTTGAAGGGAGAAAGCAAGGACAGACTTTATGGAGAATTGGAGGTTTGATTTAGGGTGAGTCTTTCAAAATAAGTGCTTAATTACAATTAGGTAAGGGTCATGATATAACAGTCAAGGAATGGTAGAAACAGCCAAGAGGAGAATTTTGAGGGGAGGAATTCAAAGAATCTTAAGGGGCAAACTATTGATGCTTTCCATCAAAGTATTGATGGTTCTTTCAAGAAGTTACTATAATGAACAAGCAAGCCATTCGTCTGGATGGGAGACTCTTGGAAATTAAGTGATGCTAATGAACACAGAAGAATAACAAAATCAAGCTAATGAAGACAGGAATAGCACAAAGTCATATTATTGCAGACAGTAAGATATGCTTCCCTTCCTCAGGGTCTAAGAAATATAGTATATCATGTATGGTATATGATAAATATGGTAATATCATATACAAATTTTTGGGGGGAGGATGGGGCAAGCTATAGTTTTTCCAGTAGTCATGTATGGATGTGAGAGTTGGACTATAAAGAAAGCTGAGCGCCGAAGAATTGATGCTTTTGAACTGTGGTGTTGGAGAAGACTCTTGAGAGTCCCTTGGACTGCAAGGAGTCCATTCTGAAGGAGATCAGCCCTGGGATTTCTTTGGAAGGAATGATGCTAAAGCTGAAACTCCAGTACTTTGGCCACCTCATGTGAAAAGTTGACTCATTAGAAAAGACTTTGATGCTGGGAGGGATTGGGGGCAGGAGGAGAAGGGGACAACAGAGGATGATATGGCTGGATGGCATCACTGACTTAGTGGACATGAATCTGAGTGAACTCTGGGAGTTGGTGATGGACAAGGAAGCCTGGTGTGCTGCAGTCCATGCGGTCGGAGAATTGGACACGACTGAGCAACTGAACTGAACTGAACTGGCATGCTACTTGGCTTGCAAGATCTTACTTCCTCAACAAGGGATTTGAACCTGTGCCACAGGCTATGGAGGTTATCCACCATGATGTCCAGTGCATTAACATCAAAGGGCCAGGTGTATTACATTGCTGGAAAAGGAACCTCATGGGTGTCTTAAACTCAGACACTTATTTTTTTGGCTTCTAGAGATGAATGCCAAGTGGCAAAAGAACATTAACTTTGCTGCCACTATGCGGAACTGATATGGACACTAAGGAGCTCTCCCAGGTACAAATCCTTTCTGTGTCCCCATTTCTTGTTTTTAAGAGGCTTCAGCCTCTTAGATCTTCCCTGAGTACCAAAGGGAAGATTCAAAGAGTTGCTTATCAGGGAGGGGAGGGAGTGAAGAAACAAATGAGGAGCAGTCAAGAAACAATAGTGTAATAAAAAAGCATCATCCTGGTTCTTCCTCAAGGAATATATATGACAATATATTCGGCTTCTTCAGCAGGAGCTAAGGCTCCCACCTAGTGAGTACAAGATTCCTGGGGCACTGCCCTGTTACCTCACCACTAACCAGCCAGAAAAAAATCTGCACACAGTGGACGATAAAAGACTCTGACCCCTCCCTAAATGATTAACTGTGATTAAATCCCCCTTTATCTCTTTAAAAATGTTCATGGTCAAGCAGAATCTTGACAGTTGGTTCTTGGATATGAGTCCGCCTTCTTCCCAGGTTGCTGGCCTCCTGAATAAAGCAATCTTTCTTTTCCAACCAACATTTGTCTCTTCAGAATTGGCTTTTGAGTGGCAAGCAGCCAAACTTGAGTTAGGTAACACATGTTTCTCTAGTATCTTGTAGTCACTATTAGTTCTGTGATTTATTTTTGTTTCTGGATTGCTTATGGCTAAGTTATTCCCCAAATTTTGTTAGTCATATTTGTTTATCTCTTTGTCCATCTTAAGACCATGTAAACTAGGAAGGAGAACAACTTTTGATCAGGAAGGGAAACAGCTTTTTGACATCCAAACTAGTAAGTTTTTTGGTTTCTGTTTTTACTCTTGGCTTGCAGCTGAAATTGTAGATTTAAATCTATAGGTTAAGAATCGCCTGCCAATGCAGGCTGGCTTGGCACTCACAGCTAGGTCTTAATGTGCTCCTGGTGGACATGAATAATTTCACAGAACGTCAACAACAGACAAGACCACCCTGTGACCAGGATGGATTAGTACAATAACAAGCCCATTCCAATAATGTCTGAACGCAGACAAAACAAGAATATTGTCCAAGCTGTAAAATACCAAATATCTCCCTGTACCAGCTAGTATGAGTAACTGATACCGCTTTACCAATGATAGCTCTAGGCTTAGTGTGCCCTCCCTAGGAATAAGAGATATTGAGATAATCCTAGTTTGTCCCCACTTTCACCTAGAGTAAACCCTCTCTTCCTGTACCTTCTCTGAAATCACCCAACCAAATCTTTAGTACTGTAAGTCCTTTCTTACACTCTTACTGAGTTGCCCCACAGTTCCCTATGGTATATATTCTCTTCTGCTTCAGTGAGTTATAAACCAGACTTGCTCAACTACAGGAGTGTTCCTGGTGGTCTTTGCCTGAAGGGCATAAATGATATTTGAGACTGTGAAATGTAAATTTGTAATCAAAGAAATTGAATCATCACACCGACAACATTTTCATTTCAATAGTAATTACATTTTGTAGTATGTATGTTTGGTAGTAACCTGAAGTTAATGTTTAAGTTCTTTTTAGCTTAAAACATTGGACTGGGAATTCCAGTGGTCAGGACTCCAGAGTGCTTCCTCTGCAGAGAGCACAGGTTTGTTTCCTGGTCAGGGAACGAAGATCCCGAAAGCCGTGAGATGCAGCCCAAAACAAAACACACACAAAAAGCAAACAAACAAAAACATTGGACTGGTATTAGATAAATTAATAGATAATCACTGAATACTTAGATAACTTCTCAGTAATGTAGAATACTGGATTGTTGATTATTACTAAGCATAGTTTTAAATATACATAGTTTTGCTTATTTTTATGTGCTGTAGAGAGGTTATAACTTGGGTCATGATAATAAACATGTTCACTTTGCCACTTTAAGAAGCTGAAATGGGATGTATGTGGTTGTAGAAAGTTGTATTATATGTGCTCAGATGAGCTTTGCTTATCTGCTAAAATGCTCCTGTACAAGAAGCAGTTCTTATTTACCCATCCCCTGGTTTTATCTGTACAAAAGAAATCACTTGCTGTGGTTAAAGGTAGTCAACATAAATGGTTGGTGTTCTTGCCTGGAGAATCCCAGGGACGGTGGAACCTGGTGGGCTGCCGTCTATGGGGTCACACAGAGTCAGACACGACTGAAGCGACTTAGCAGTAGCAGCATTCTATGAGCAATAGTAATAGCGAAATAAAACTGTGAATGTTTTTTTTTTTGTTTTTCAAGAGGGAAAAATAAAAAGCTTTTGTCCTAAAGCAGAAGTCCTCTGGTTTTTTGGTCTCCAGGTTTCTGAACACTTAGCACATTGGAAATGGAACCAAAGGAAGTTTAAAGACCTTTTCATTGATTGATTGATTTAGCAATGATGACTCCATGGATGATAATGTAAATAACATCACAGTATTACCATAAAATAGCTTTATCTCATGGATTCAAGACAGAACAACTGTACTAAACATTATTAGAGAGTCAGTTACTTCCAGAATATTAAAGGGTATAATGCAGGACAAAACTTAAAAATTAATTTTATTTGCCTGTGCACCCAGGCTGTTTTAACAAAATACCACAGACTAGGCAGCTTACAAACAACAGAAATTTATTGCTCACAGTTCTAGAGGCTGGAAAGTCCAAGATCAAGTGCCAACAAGGTCACTTTCTGGTGAGGGCCCTGTTCCTGATTCATTAGCAGGCACCTTCTCCCTATGTCCTCACATGGTGGAAGGCGCCAGGGATCCCTGTGGAGTCGCTTTCCTAAGGACTCATTCCACCCTAAGCACTTCTCAACGTTTCCAGCTCCGAAAATATTATCATTGGGTGTGAGGTTTTTAACATATAAATTCCAGGGGTGGGGGGAGGGCACGATATATCATTCAGACCACAGCACTTTGATTTATGCTACCTGAGTTTGAAAAGAAGCTGTGAAAAGGACGAGGGCTATAGTGAAGTTCACCCTGTCTTGAACTGCTTGCTTTTATGACATTATTCCTCCAAGAGACCAGTCAGCCATTTTGGGGCAAGTTGAGTGTATCAGGCCTCTTCTATCACCTTGAGCACCTCCTGGAATCTTTTTGCTCCATTATAACTATGAATGGCTACCTGTAGCAACCTGGACTGAGAGGGGTATGATTATCAATGGGTTCAGGATCCTCAGACATAGAAGTTTGAGTTGCAGGATCAGGAAAGCCATGCAGACCTGCTGAGGTGGTAGCTGAGGGTGAGGGGAATTTAGAACTCAAAATGGAGGAAGGAGAGGATGAGTACTAGCTGAGGCCTTGAGATCAAATGCAGGAATACATGCTGTAGTTCTTCCAACACACTTCCCACAGGAAGGAAGTTTCCCTCAAGAAGAGAGATCCATGGCAGCATGGAGGAGGCGACCCTGAACCTGAACAGGCAAGTGGGTCTGCATGGTACAATGGGTGGACTACGGCAACGATGAGAAAGTGCCTCTTGGGTCTCTCACTACAGGAAGCATAATTGATTGTAGACCTCTGCTGCGGTACTTGGCAATTCACAAGTCCATGATTCCCTAGCTAGTGACTGAGCATAGCGAGGATAATAAGGTAGGCCCTTTCGTGAGAGACTTGTTCCTTTTCTTTTTTATTTTCTTTTTAAAATTTTAATTAATTAGTTTATTTTACTTGTTTCTTTTCTTATGGAGAATTCAGCTGGAAGACTACTTGATGGCATGACAAGCTTTTTTTTTTTTTTTTAATTTTTTAGTTTATATTGGGGTATAGCTGATTAATGGGCTTCCTTTGTGGCTCAGCTGGTAAAGAATCCTCCTGTAATGTGGGAGACCTGGGTTTGATCCCTGGGTTAAGAGGATCCCCTGGAGAAGGGAAAGGCTACCCACTACAGTATTCTGGCCTGGAGAATTCCATGAATTCTATAGTTGGTGGGGTTGCAAAGAGTCGGACAGGACTGAGCGACTTTTACTTTCACTTTCACAGCTGATTAATGGGCTGTTCTGGTAGCTCAGCTGGTAAAGAATCCGCCTGCAATGCAAGAGACCCCAGTTCGATTCCTGGCTTGGGAAGATCCCCTGGAGAAGGGATAGGCTACCTACTCCAGTATTCTTGGGCTTCCCTGGTGGCTCAGATGGTAAAGTATCCACTTGCAATGCAGGAGACCTGGGTTCCATCCCTGGGTTGGGAAGATCCCCTGGAGAAGGGAAAGGCTACCCACTCCAGTATTCTTGCCTGGAGAATCCCCATGGACAAAGGAACCTGGAGAACTACAGTCCGTGTGTCACAGTCAGACATGACTGAGTGACTAAGCACAGCACAGCACATAGCTGATTAACAGAAAACAATGTTGTGATAGTTTCAGTGAACAGCAAAGGGACCCAGCCATACATATACATGTATCCATTCTTCCCCAAACTCCCCTCCCATCCAGGCTGCCATGTGCTGTACCGTGGTCCTTATTGGTTATCCATTTTAAATATAGCAGTGTGTACATCTGACAAACTTTTTTACAGTTGCTTGTTTGTTTATGCACTCCACTCTGCCTTCCTTCCTTTCTTCTGTCCTTCTTTTCTTCCCTCCTCACATCCAAGATTAGACCTGCTGACCAATCCTAGCATATCAGTTCAGAAACTAGTTTACAATCCACTCAGAATCACAGCTGGTACCATCTTAATATAAGGTAGTACCCAGAGTTGTGTTGACATAGATAGACCACCATGTCCTCAGTGAAGAGATCAGCCCAACTCAAAACACAGTTACATGCCGTCCAGCTTGACACAGAAACCAAACCACCCTTGACTAACCCAGGTTATCAATAGAACAAAAATCTGATTTATGATGACCCAGAGCCCAGAATATGGTAGATCATTCCCAGATTAATTTATTCAACAAGTATTTATTGCAGGCTTACTAGGCTCCAGGCACTATATAAGTGTTAATGCTTATCTGGGCATGGCAGGATTCCAGAGAGGCTTGCATCACCCTAGTGAGCTAAATGCATGGTCCAGCTCCTCTTCCTGTCGTAGTCAACGTTTCCAGACTATTGTCAACAGATAAATTCTCACAGATTTTTTTCTCATGATGTCATATTCTGCCTCATCCCGTTATGGCAAATTTTTATTACATAATAGCATGTCACATTATGGCCTCATCCCATAACACTTGACCTAGTAGACTTCTATACCTGCTTATGACCATTCATTCAACACATATTTATTAAATGTCTTTAGATTGCTAGGTTCTGGAGACACTAAAATACTGCTTCTAAGTAACTCAGTCTTTAATTCTACCCCCAAAGATTAATACATTAAAAAAAAACCACTGAAATTCTAAAAGAAAGGGTATAAGTTCTTTAATAAAGATATCTTCAAAATTCTATGAGAGTGATCTTCCCTGGTGGCTCCATGGTAGTGAATCTGCCTGCCAATGCAGGAGTTTGGTGCAGTTCAGTTGATAAGTCGTGTCCGACTCTTTCCGACCCCATGGACTGCAGCACGCCGAGCCTCTCTGTCCATCACCAACTCCCAGAGTTTACCCAAATTTATGTCCATTGAGTCAGTGATGCCATCTAAACATCTCATCCTCTGTCGTCCCCTTCTCCTCCTGCCCTCAATCTTTCCCAGCATCCGGGTCTTTTCAAATGAGTCAGCTCTTTGCATCAGGTGGACAAATTACTAGAGCTTCAGCTTCAACATCAGTCCTTCCAATGAACACTCAGGACTGATCTCCTTTAGGACGGACCAGTTGGATCTCCTTTCAGTCCAAGGGACTCTCAAGAGTCTTCTCCAACACCACACTTCAAAAGCATCAATTCTCCAGCACTCAGCTTTCTTTATAGTTCAACTCTCATATCTGTACATGACTACTGGAAAAGCCATAGCCTTGACGTGACAGACCTCCGTTGGCAAAGTAATGTCTCTGCTTTTTAATATGTTTAGGTTGGTTATAACTTTTCTTCCAAGGAGTAAGCGTCTTTTAATTTCATGGCTGCAGTTACCATCTGCAGTGATTTTGGAGACCTCAAGAATAAAGTCAGCCACTGTCTCCACTGTTTCCCCATCTATTTGCCATGAAGTGATGGGACCGGATGCCATGATCTTCGTTTTCTGAATGTTGAGCTTTAAGCCAACTTTCTCACTCTCCTCTTTCACTTTTATCAAGAGGCTCTTTAGTTCTTACTTTCTGCCATAAGGGTGGTGTCATCTGCATCTCTGAGGTTATTGATATTTCTCCCAGCAATCTTGATTCCAGCTTGTGCTTCTTCCAGCTCAGCATTTCTCATGATATACTCTGCATATAAGTTAAATAAGCAAGGTGACAGTATACAGCCTTGATGTACTCATTTTCCTATTTGGAACCAGTCTATTGTTCCATGTCCAGTTCTAACTGTTGCTTCCTGACCTGCATATAGGTTTCTCAAGAGGTAGATCAGGTGGTCTGGTATTCGCATCTCTTTCAGAATTTTCTACAGTTTATTGTGAGCCACACAGTCAAAGGCTTTGGCAAAGTCAATAAAGCAGAAGTAGATGTTTTTCTGGAACTCTCTTGCTTTTTCGATGATCCTGTGGATGTTGGCAATTTGATCTCTGGTTCCTCTGCCTTTTCTAAAAGCATCTTGAACATCTGGAAGTTCATGGTTCACTGAACCATGGCTTGCTGAAGCCCGGCTTGGAGAATTTTGAGCATTACTTTACTAGAGTGTGAGATGAGTGCAATTGTGTGGTAGTTTGAGCATTCTTTGTCATTGCCTTTCTTGGGGATTGGAATGGAAACTGACCTTTTCCAGTCTTGTGGCCACTGCTGAGTTTTCCAAATTTGCTGGCATATTGAGTGCAGCACTTTCATAGCATTATCTTTCAGGATTTGAAACAGCTCAACTGGAATTCCATCACCTCTACTAGCTTTGTTCATAGTGATGCTTCCTAAGGCCCACTGACTTCACATTCCAGGATGTCTGGCTCTAGGTAAGTGATCACACCATCGTGATTATCTAGGTCATGAAGATCTTTTTTGTTCAGTTCTTCTGTGTATTCTTGCCACCTCTTTTTAATATCTTCTGCTTCCGTTAGGTCTGTACCATTTCTGTCCTTTATTGTGCCCATCCTTGCATGAAATGTTCCCTTGGTATCTCTAATATTCTTGAAGATATCTCTGGTCTTTCCCATTCTGTTGTTTTCCTCTATTTCTTTGCACTGATCACTTAGGAAGACTTTCTTATCTCTCCTTGCTATTCGTTGGAACTCTGCATTCAAATGGGTATATCTTTCCTTTTCTCCTTTGCTTTTCGCTTCCCTACTTTTCACAGCTATTTGTAAGGCCTCCCCAGACAGCCATTTTGCTTTTTTGCATTTCTTTTCCATGGGGATGGTCTTGATCTGTCTCCTGTACAATGTCACAAACCTCCATCTATAGTTTTTCAGACACTCTGTCTATCAGATCTAGTCCCTTAAATATATTTCTCACTTCCACTGTATAAGCATAAGAGATTTGATTTTTTTTGCCAATGCAGGAGACACAGATTTAAACCCTGGTCTGGGAAGATCCCATATGCCACAGAG